>NC_060148.1:9161839-9513089 GCF_021461385.2 Schistocerca piceifrons | reverse complement strand
ATTAAAAGACGTCTTCATAGGATCCAACACAAGTATGTGGTTGAATGGATAGACCTGACTCCAAATCGCAGACAGCGTTTCTACCAGGAATCGTATCGCTATCAGCGACTTTTGTGTGTGGCTGTAGAACCAAGACTGTATTTATGCAGGGTGACGATGACATAGTAGTTGTGATCATGTTTTTAATAGCGCGGTTCTTACGCTAAATATATGTTGCCGGCGGTAGGGTCCTTCTGTGGTCAGCTTCAAATGTCGGTTCTGAACAGTGCTCCTCAAAAAGATCGTCGTCTTCCTCCCCAGGGATTCCCATTTAAACTACATGGTGAGTGTAACGTGACTAATGATAAAGAAAAATTACTTGCCATGGAAAGTGACTCTCATAATCAATTTAATTAATTAGCTTATCAATTTGATATTAGCGACATGCCGCCTGGCGGGTGGAGCTGATGGCCAGGGCACCACAGATGTGATTCTTGACTTGAAGTTTCTTGTTGCATTGATTTCTTTTAACGATATTAGAACCTCCCACCTACACAGGGAGAGACGACCATCGTAATAAAATCAGACACGTTACTGAATTTATAAAGTGATACGTAGTATAAACCTTTTATTTAGAACTTCTCTGTGCTGTTACCTTAAGAGAGTGCTGCTGTGATAGTGGTAGATCTTAGAACTCCATCATGAGCCTCAAATGAGTTTAATTTTCTAGTCCTGTGATGCAGGACGTGACCGATAAGAAAAGAATACTAAACGAGAATATAGCCCACGCCAGGATTTGCACAAGAAGTAACTGTAGTTTAGTCATGTGAAAACGTGTGTATTGTCCTATTCCCTCTGTCTTCGAAAATAACTCGTATAAACTGGAGGTTGGTGTATGGTCAACAACATAGCCACCTCTGATTCTGTAAAATGAGTTTTTTAAACTGGGTGGTCTACGTTCGGGTGGAATTGTATAGAACTCATGTGTACATCCAAGCTGGAGCTGCTTGATTCACAGTGCACTGCAGCTGGCTGCAACGATTATCACGAGGAGTGGGCAGCCGGAAGTAATGCATTGGCTCAGCCTGTGATGGGTACAAAGAATGCGGCGACCTGTCTGATCTTGCCCACAGCAGCGGGGGCTGGCGAAGTGACCCGTGTGCTGGGTGAGTGCGACAGAAGGTAGGTGTGTGTGTTACTCGGGAGAAGATTCAAAATGATGGACGTTTGCACTGGAGGTATTAATAACATCCGAAATTCTCCCACTCCAGTGATCCCCAGATGGCCTCCATGGCTGGCGGAGGTGCACTCTGGCACGCATGCGCATCCACGACTGTGGCTGTGGCCACGGCTATAATTTTCACCGACCTCTTTACCTGGCGCTGGCGGTGTACATGGCGGGCGCACGTGCTGCGCTGCATATGGATCTTGGGCTGGAGTGAGAGGGTATGTGCGAGTGTTTTCAGCTGTCTCCGAAATCTAGTCGTGAAAACTATTGCTACGCACTGGCTCATGGTTCAAGTTTTGTGTTGAGTGCTTCTCAATACATTGCAGTGGACTCTGTCTGCAGTGGTACTCACTGTTTTCTCTATCCAATCATGCAGTAGACCTTCCTCCCTCCGAATGTAGTGGAGAGAACCAATTTAGGTATTCTATGATGTTTGAAAAATCGCGACATCAAATTTCCGATTGATCAATATATTGTTTCCGATAGTTGTATTGCATGCATGCATGCATGCATGCATTCAGCTGTGTGTCTCTCTACCAGCCGGTGTGGATGGGGGCTACGCTGTAGATGGCAAACGCCATGCCTCGCGATCTCTAATTTTTGTGATAGGTAGCATTTTTTTTTCATGAGATCTGTGTAGTCGAACATCGTGGTGGAGGAGGTTGTTTGTGCACTCAAACCTCGCTACATAATAGACCTCTGATATATTTGGTGCTATGACCTGTTTGTGGTGAAAATTTCTTTACTTCATTTGTATAATGTTTGTGTGTGATACTCAAATGTTGAAAGTATGTTTCATTACGAAGAAGGTTCAGTCGTATGCTGGACGTGAGTGTTTTATGTGATCCATTTGACTCCTGTAAATTGTTAGACAATTAATTTAAAAGGGTAGTGCAAATGGCTTATTTCCATCTATTTTTGATATCGAAATTGAATCAGCTACCCGTTTGTCTCCAGCATTAGCCAAAAGGAACACAGTATTCTTAGGAGACATGCAAAAACTACATCTGCATGTTTCTGGACCTTCGTTCACACCCACAATCAGGGAATGCCCCCTGAGAAAGACAGAGACAGGAAAATGAGTCTGGAATTTCCCGGTCAAAAGAATGCCGACACTTGATGCTTTTTTGGGGGCCGCAAGATCAAAGGAGGTTCATTTGCGCTCTGTGGTTGGTGGTATTTATAACGTGATACTGGGCGGTTTTGACCTTGGTTGCGGTGCCCTGGCGATAGAGAGACGAATGGGAGACTCGAAATGGCGGCTATTACACGTTCTTCATTCCATTCATGACCTGTAGGCCACTTTTGCTGGGTTTAACTGCCAGTGCAATATGACTGCTGTATGTTTCTCGATCTGTACGAAATAGTTTGCAGCTGAGATTATAGTAATTTGTTCATCTCGAGAACGTGGCTCTGGGTTTTCGAAATACGTCATAAACTTTTACATATAAATTGTTCTGATTTTCCTGTCTTTCCTTAGACAGTGGGTTGATGAGATTAGATGATAATAATCATTAGTCATAAGAGGGAATTGAAATTGTTGTAAATATTGTTCTCCATCTTTTACGAGAACCTGGCAAACCATTTCCGTGGTCAATCATAAAGCGATGGAGCTCATACTGACCATAGTTCCCAGTATGCAAGTCGACATTGTTGTCCAGCCCATTGAAAGAAATGTGTCTGTTCTCTATTTACTCAGCAGCATCAGGACTATGATTATAAATGGAGATTTTGAGTTCTAATTGATACATATATTTGGCAAAGTTTCACACTCACGACATTTTAATATTCATTATGTTCATGGTGACAATTTGAGCAGTTCAGAGGCGACCTCTGTGGTAAGTTCCTACTAAATTGTCTTTCGCCCTGACTACTACTAATCAAAACAAATGCTCGCCACAAAAGTGGACGATAAATATCCCCACTTGCCACGCGGATTTGTTAACATTACTTTTGCCAAATCTAAGCGACCCAGGATGGTGTACAGTCCTCGCAAGTTCAGTGTCTATTAGTGCTGAAAATAAGCGTTTTGTAACGGACTTTCTCTGACGTCATCCTAGGCAGCGCGCGCTCTAGCGTTTGACTGAGGCAGATCTTACAGTGGCTGGGTGTGAAGTGAAGCCTAGTCTTGCCTCCCGGGCTTTATTTCTGTATGTGGCGCAGCGGATGGCCACGGGAACGCCTGCTGTCATCTGCCCCTGTTCATGGCAGCAGTCTCTAAATGGCTGCTTTCTCGGACACACAATAATTAATAACAATGTTCTGAATCAGTTTAGAACCTTTGTAATTTTTGCATGCATTTAGGTGAGTTGGTTAAAATCACAGAGAAAGTTTTAGTTCGCCTGCATTAAAAATTTACCTTCTGGAATTTTTAGAACAGAACTGACAGTAGAACATGATCTCTGAACTACAACTTTAAGAGACCTTGCATTGGATGTTATTAACATCATGGTTAATTTTTCTTCAGTTTTTCTTAAAAACGTGGATTCTTACCAAACTATTGCTTTAATCACCTTGCGACTTGTACCAGTTAATTTTGACATATACCTGCACATTATGACCAATCTCTGGCTTCCTAGCTTTATTATTTAGCGCCACATATTTTTTCTTAAAACGGTGTATTTAGGTAAAATATTCGCCTAATCCATCTGATACTTCACAGTTTAAACATTATTACACTAAACCGTATGTTGAGAAAGTTTGAAAGAGCAACTTTAATTTTTAATTTCATTCTTCCTTATGGTGCAATTCTTGTGTGCTACGCACAGACGCACAATGGTGCCGCCGTGGCGCTCCTAGCAGCGAACTGGGGTGTGTCCCGGCACACTCGCTCGCCTCTGTATCTCTCAAACTATACATCGGTTGATTCGCCACATCACTCCCTATTTAGTTTCGTGAAAATTTTATTTTTGAACAAAATTAAATATTATAAACAAGGGATGTTATTATAGCTGACCTCTTTTAAATGAAATTGATTTTTACCAAAATTCCTTAACATGTACAAAATAACTATGTATATATTAAAACTGCTAAACCAAGAAGAAATGCAGATGATAAACGGGTATTCGTTGCACAAATATATTATAGTAGAACTGACATGTGATTACATTTTCACGCAATTTGGGTGCATAGAATCTGAGAAATCAGTACCCAGAACAACCACCTCTGGCCGTAATAATGGCCTCGATACGCCTCGACATTGAGTCAAACAGAGCTCGGATGGCGTGTACAGGTACAGCTCCCCATGCAGCTTCAACACGATACCACAGTTCATCGAGAGTAGTAACTGGCGTATTGTGACGAGCCATTTGCTCGGCCACCATTGACCAGACGTTTTCAGTTGGTGAGAGATCTGGAGAGTGTGCTGGCCAGGGCAGCAGTCGAACATTTTCTGTATCCATAACCTGCAACATGCGGTCGTGCATCATCCTGCTGAAATGTAGGGTTTTGGAGGGATCGAATGAAGGGTAGAGCCACGGGTCGTGACACATGTGAAATGTAACGACCACTGCTCAAAGTGCCGTCAATGCGATCAAGAGGTGACCGAGACGTGTAACCAATGGCACCCCATACCGTCACGCCGGCTGATACGCCAGTACGGCGATGACGAATACACGCTTCCAATGTGCGTTCACCGCGATGTCGCCAAACGCCGATGCGACCATCGTGGCCGGCCGCGGTGGTCTCGCGGTTCTAGCCGCGCAGTCCGGAACCGTGCAACTGCTACGGTCGCAGGTTCGAATCCTGCCTCGGGCATGGATGTGTGTGATGTCCTTAGGTTAGTTAGGTTTAACTAGTTCTAAGTTCCAGGGGACTGATAACCACAGCAGTTGAGTTCCATAGTGCTCAGAGCCATTTGAACCATTTTTTTGAACCATCGTGATGCTGTAAACAGAACCTGGATTCGTTCGAAAAAACGACGTTTTGCCATTCGTGCACCCAGGTTCGTCGTCGAGTACACCATCGCAGGCGCTCCTGTCTGTGACGCAGCGTCAAGGGTAACCGCAGCCACGGTTCCCGAACTGATAGTCCATGCTGCTGCAAACGTCGTCGAACTGTTTGTGCAGATGGTTGTCGTCTTGCAAACGTCCCCATCTGTTAGGGATCGAGACGTGGCTGCACGATCCGTTACAGCCGTGCGGATAAGATGCCTGTCACTCGACTGCTAGTGATACGAGGCCGTTGGGATCCAGCACGGCGTTTCGTATTACCCTCCTGAACCCACCGATTTCATATTCTGCTAACAGTCATCGGATCTCGACCAACGCGAGCAGCAATGTCGCGATACGATAAACCGCAATCGCGATAGGCTACAATCCGACTATTATCAAAGTCGTGATGGTACGCATTTCTCCTCCTTACACGAGTCATCACAACAACGTTTCACCAGGCAACGCCGGTCAACTGCTGTTTGTGTATGAGAAATCGGCTGGAAACTTTTCTACTGTCAGCACGTTATAGGTGTCGCCACCAGCGCCAACCTTGTGTGAATGCTCTGAAAAGCTAATCATTTGCATATCACAGCATCTTCTTCCTGTCGGTTGAATTTCACGTCTGTAGCACGTCATGTTCGTGGTGTAGCAATTTTAATGGCCATTAGCGTATATATATATATATATATATATATATATATATATATATATATATATATATATATATATATATATATATATAGGGTGTCCCATTTATCTTGACGAACCTAAATAACTGTTTGTCCAAATACAAATTACAAAAGTTTCAAGCAAATGTTGCTTAGCCGTCAGGGGGACATCAGTCAGCACGATTGCCTTCATTGTAGCTTTGGTTTTTACAAGGATATGAACAGCAGTATGACTTTTTTTAAATGGCAACCTGTATTTTTTATTTGGTAACTCATTTGGTCTCCTAAATACTTATTCAAAAATGTATCACAGTGTACCATTCACTGAAACACAACGTTATTAATTATATAACACAACATTGACTTTGAGCCCCGGATCACAAACTCGTCCACTTGCTGGAGTTGTCAGAACACAAATGAAAACCAAGTAAAAACATAACACAAAATTGACTTTGAGTCTCCTGTACCACTGCCCAGGAGTAGAACATTCAAAGGTGCGCAAAGTGGTGACCCTGGACACCGATACACTGATGCACTCGTTGAATGAAAAAATTATTTACTACTTCCAGTGTTGCCTGCTGAAGAGAATTACAAGCAAGCACGACACGTGCCTGCAAGTCCTCCGGAGTTGTTCGAATATCGCGATAGACAACGTCTTTAATGCATCATCACCTAGCGACTGGAAGAAAGCGCAGGTCGTTCCCATTTTCAAGAAGGGTCATAAATCAGATGCGAATAATTATAGGCCTATTTCGCTTACGTCAATCTGTTGTAGAATAATGGAACATGTTTTGTGTTCTCGTATTATGACGTTCTTAGATAATACAAATCTCCTTCATCATAACCAACATGGATTGCGCAAACAGAGATCATGTGAAACTCAGCTCGCCCTATTTGCCCAAGAAATTCACAGTGCCGTAGACACTGGCGAGCAGATTGATGCCGTATTCCTGGACTTCAGGAAGGCATTTGATACGGTTCCGCACTTACGTTTAGTGAAAAAAATACGAGCTTACGGAATATCGGACCAGGTTTGTGATTGGATTCAGGATTTCCTAGAAGAAAGAACACAACATGTCATTCTTAACGGTTCAAAATCTGCAGATGTAGAGGTAATTTCGGGAGTACCGCAGGGAAGCGTGATAGGACCTTTATTGTTTACAATAAACATAAATGACTTAGTTGACAACATCGGTAGCTCCGTGAGGCTATTTGCAGATGACAGGGTTGTCTACAAGAAAGTAGCAACATCAGAAGACTCGTACGTACTCCAGGAGGACCTGCAGAGGATTAATGCATGGTGCGACAGCTGGCAGCTTTCCCTAAACGTAGATAAATGTAATATAATGCGCATACATAGGGGCAGAAATCCATTCCAGTACGATTATGCCATAGGTGGTAAATCATTGGAAGCGGTAACGACCGTAAAATACTTAGGAGTTACTATCCGGAGCGATCTGAAGTGGAATGATCACATAAAACAAATAGTGGAAAAAGCAGGCGCCAGGTTGAGATTCATAGGAAGAATTCTAAGAAAATGTGACTCATCGACGAAAGAAGTAGCTTACAAAACGCTTGTTCGTCCGATTCTTGAGTATTGCTCATCAGTATGGGACCCTTACCAGGTTGGATTAATAGAAGAGATAGACATGATCCAGCGAAAAGCAGCGCGATTCGTCATGGGGACATTTAGTCAGCGCGAGAGCGTTACGGAGATGCTGAACAAGCTCCAGTGGCGGACACTTCAAGAAAGGCGTTACGCAATACGGAGAGGTTTATTATCGAAATTACGAGAGAGCACATTCCGGGAAGAGATGGGCAACATATTACTACCGCCCACATATATCTCGCGTAATGATCACAACGAAAAGATCCGAGAAATTAGAGCAAATACGGAGACTTACAAGCAGTCGTTCTTCCCACGCACAATTCGTGAATGGAACAGGGAAGGGGGGATCAGATAGTGGTACAATAAGTACCCTCCGCCACACACCGTAAGGTGGCTCGCGGAGTATAGATGTAGATGTAGATGTAGATCAAAGAAAAAAGTCCAGAGGATTTAAATCAGGAGACCTAGCAGGCCAAGTAACTGTTCCTGCTCGACCAACCTACCTGGCAGGATACCTTCGGTTCAGAACACGACGTGCACGCGAGGCATCATGTGCTGGACGTCCATCGTGTTGACACCACATAAGCATTCTGGTTCTTAGCGGCACTTCATCCAGGGGAGGAAGAAGAATTCGTCTGAGGAAGTTGGCATACGCTGTGCCGCTTAGACCACTATTGACGAAATAGGGCCAATAATTGTAGCACCAAGCATCCCACACCAGGCGTTAACTCTCCATTGACGCTGATTTTCCACCTGCCTAAGCCATCGTGGATTGTCGCTGCCCCAATAATGCATGTTCCTTGTGTTTACCTGTCCTTTGTTTGAGAAGGGACATTCATCTGTAAATAGAACATTGCAGAAGAAGTTTCGGTTGGCGAGGATTTGCTGCTGTGCCCACTGACAGAACTGTACACGATCCTGGAAATCATTCCCGTGCAATTCTTGATGTAGGTGTACAAGGTAAGAATGGAACC
This sequence comes from Schistocerca piceifrons, assembly GCF_021461385.2. Classification (NCBI taxonomy): domain Eukaryota; kingdom Metazoa; phylum Arthropoda; class Insecta; order Orthoptera; family Acrididae; genus Schistocerca; species Schistocerca piceifrons. Next base: position 9,504,699 of record NC_060148.1, on the reverse strand, counting down.
TGTGACGTGTAAGAATACGATGCACACTCATCTTAGGAATGCCAGTCTCGTGTTCAAGCTGTCGTGTTCTCACATGTGGATTCATAGCAACGGAAGCGAGAACAGGAACTTCGGCAGTTTCGTCTGTGCGAGCGCTACGACTATTGCGTTGTCGTGGGTCGAAACTTCCCGTTTCCTGAAGCGTCGCAACAAGACGAGAAAACATCCGTCGGGAAGGTGGGTTCTTATCAGGATATCGCTCTCTGTACAGCTCCGCAGCCTGCGTAGCATTTCGCCTACCTTCAACAGCGCCGGCCGCCGTGGCCGAGCGGTACTAGGCGCTTCAGTCCGGAACCGAGCTGCTGCTACGGTCGCAGGTTCGAATCGTGCCTCGGGCATGGATGTGTGTGATGTCCTTAGGTTAGTTAGGTTTAAGTAGTTCTAAGTTCTAGGGGACTGATGACCATAGATGTTATGCCCCATAGTGCTTAGAGCCATTTGAACCTTCAACTACAGCAACAACAATAAAAGGAGCGTTATATCGATGCTGTTTGTAGGAAGGACAGCTTTTACTGTATGCCTACTCTACACAACAGCATTTAAAAGAACTAAATTACTGTACTAAATGTACCCGTACATAAGAAAAGAGTACTGCAACTACAGTTCTGCTAACCTACATTCCTCATTGATGAGTAGCATTTCTACCTCCTCTTTGTCGGTGTACATTTCACTCACACAACTGTTCAACTGACTATGGTTGACGGAATGAGGGGTGTGCATTCTACTTATGTTTACATTTGTCCTCTGTCAACGTCAGCACGTGGATGTGTTCCATTACTCCGAGCACTAAGCGCTGCGAGCGTCAACGTCAGTGTTGTGTTCTGTTATCAATAATGTTGTCTTTCAGCGAATGGTACACTGCGATACATTTTTGAATAGGTCTTTAGGAGAGGAAATGAATTAGTGAATAAAAAATACAGGGCGCCATTTAAAAAAGTCACACCGCTGTTCATATCTATGTAAAAAGAAAGCTAGAACGAAGGCAATCGTGCTGATTGATGTCCCCCTGACAGCTAAAGAACATTTGCTGGAAACATTTTATAATTTACATCTGGACAAACAGTTATTTAGGGCAGTCAAGATAAATGGGACACCCTGCATATAAAACACAGAAAAAATATATAAAACACAAAAAAACATGACATAATGGACTTTTACAAATCATGTACAAGAATCACATATAAACACGAAATAAAATTTTCTATAATTACAAAATTATTTTATTTTATTTTTTCTTACATATATTTTTCACTCTTTACCTGTAAGAGAAACAAACAAAATTTTTCACTTTTCAGTACTCACATATTGCATCACAATCATAGGCACCAATGTGAGCATCCATACGACACTTTCACTAAATCATGAGAAGTAGGGCTGGGAATTCACTTCTCCGTTTTATTTTATTTTATTTTATTTTATTTATTTTTTTTTTTTTTACGAAAAGGAAAGGGGATGATTCACTGTAGATCGTGTCGTCCATGCTTCCTTTTTCACTACAGCTTCTGGCGTCGAGTATAGATGTGTTGATGAATCACTCAGTGAAAATTAGTTTTGTAGCGTCGGTAAAGTGTGTATTATGTAGCTATATAGTTGAAAATGGAAAAGAATATGTTCCATTTCTTAAAAATGGTGTCACACAGAGTGCCTCGCTGTTACAAACTCGTTTTGTGAATGTGGAGTAAAGTACGTGTAACGGCCGTCAATCTGCAGCAGAAATTTACACTGCTGAAATGAATGAGAGTATGGCGCTGTCTCTTCAACGTTACATGGAGACATGTGGGCAGCATTTACATGTTCTTAAAAAAGCCATAAATAGTGTTACAGGTATTTCAAACACGATTATTGACGAAATCAGTGATGATTTTGAGAAGCCGAAGAAGGTTGTGCACCATAAACATTGTGAAAAACATTAGTGCCTACAGATACATGTAATCGATTCAGTTTACTTGACGAAGAAACACGTACAGAAGTGAGTGTAATCAATATAAACAAACATGTGCAGAAAGACAAAAAGCAGGCCTAAAATCGCTCAGTACCAAACTAAAAGTGAATACCGGTATACATTCAGACAGTCATACACGTGCCCTAGCGGATATTTTACGTATTGAACATGGAATAAATGCTACTTCTTCTGTAAAATTGGCTGAAGTAACTAGAAACATCAAAGATGCAAAAACGTCTCACTCTAATCGATGTACTGTAATAATTGGGATTGCCAATGACGTATAAAAAAATGAATTAATTAAAGCCACAAATAACTTGAAAGAAACCCTGAGTTGCAACAAGAATACATCAGCAGTTGTCGTTGGAGTTCCACACAGACATGACCTGATAGAAATTTCTTGTGTGACTATAGGAATTGCTAAGGCAAACAGACAGTTCAAAAAAATATGTAAAAGATTCGTCAACACGCATTTCTTACCTGTTGATTTCTTGCAGAGAGAAGACTTTATTAAACATGGTTTGCATTTGCATGCATGTGGAAAGTCACTCCTCGGACATAAAATTGTACAATTGCTAGATAAAAAAAGGAATAAAGAGACCATTGCTGTAGTGGGTACTCCATCATCAGCAGCAGTATCCAGTCCAGTAACAGCACAAACAGCAGAATCCCAACCAACACTACAACCCACTTCATCTACAGCACCACCAACAGCGTCAGCAATGAGTAATCCAGGAACCACCAAAACAGTTTTAGCAACAACAGCAGAAGCCAAACCAACACCATTACCAGCTTCAGTAACCACTTTATCAGAACCAACAGCAGCAGCAGCAAGAATTTCTGGGCTACCAGTCAGTTCGGTAACAGCAGGAACAAGAGCAGAAGCCCAACAAATATTAGCTTCATCTGCAGCACCACCATTAGTATCAGCAATGAGTACTCCAGGAACTACTACAACAGTCTTGGCAACTCCAGAAGCCCGACCAAGAGCACAACCAGCTTCAGTAACCATTTTATCAGAATCAACAGCAGCAATAATTTCTGGCCTACCAATTAGAAGAAGTGTGAGGCAGGCAAATCACCTCAAGGAGTTTTTAGTGTCAAAGAGCATCAAGAAAGCAGCGTTAAGATAAGTAATAATTTATTTAATTTCGCTTCTCATAATCATTTTTCAGTCCTATATCAAAATGTACAAGGTGACACTGGGTGAACTTGAAGTCTTGTTAAGTGACAATTTTAACCAAATACCTGTTGTATGTGTCAGTGAACAATGGTTACAAAACTCTCAAACATGTGCAGCAGCCCTTCCCAAATTTAAAATCATAAGTAGTTTTTGCAAAGAAAAGTACAGATGTGGAAGTGTATGTATTTATTTTAGAGACAATGTTAATTCCAAAGGAGTGAAGCTAAACAATGTAAAGCGTATAGAAAATGAATGTGAATACTGTGTCTGCGAACTGACTAACTGTGGTTTGGTAATTGTCTGTATTTATAGATCATCTTCTGGGAAAATTCCTTTATTTTTTAAAAAATCTTGAGGGTCTAATGAATGAATTGAGACTTAAGTCTAAATCAACAGTAGTGCTGTCTGATTTCAACATCACTTTGTAATGTTGTTGCATTAATTTGTTCTGATAGCGGTGCTGATATTCAGGACCATAAAAGTGGGTTAAAAGCTGTGAGCTATCTGAGGAAGTTAACCTTGCATTACTGCGCAACTGTTTCACCAGGTATCCAGTCTAGCTTACCAAATTCCCAACCAGACTAACATTAATTATAATCTTCTAGTACTCATCTTACAATAACCGGTGATATATACATAAAAAGACAATTTAAATAAAAAGAAATAAATCAGTTTATATTTGGACATTTATTTTAACATTGATCATTGTTCCATTAAAATTTCAGCATGTCAAACTTGATTCATAACTAAACTGGTGCCTTATTTAGGTTGTGAAAACGTGAGTTTGTAATCTTACGGAACACATCAAATAGGGAGCCAAGATTGGGAGACTACATACAACACTGCATTCATAAAATAACATACGAAGAACGTTGAAACATATCCAAGAGGAAATTAACCACAACCAACCGATTCAATTTTCACCCAAAGAAGTTACGTTCGTAGCGCAATCCTGTTCGTCATGAAATTACCACACACTGGTATACTAAATTCATACTAACACTCTGTGAAATCTTCCCGAAAAGAATAGCTGAGGGCTACTTTGATGCTTACACCATATGCTTCACGTGGTCAACTTGGTTTACACAAAGAGTGTAACTCCACAATAATTTTGATAATTAAAATAAATTACATCGAAATGCAATTTTCAAAAGAAAAACCTCGGACTGGTTACTATCGTCTTACTATTAACCTGATGGGTCAAACAATTGTATAAGCTCGTGTTACTGGTCTCACAAAGTACACCCCACGTGGGTTGAACATAATAAAAAGTTGCTATATTGAAAAATATTGTCAAGACGAGACGTTATAATCTCACGCACATTCGCATTTAAGATTGATGATCTTAGTTAGAGTTACTGATCAACACATGGTTCCACTCTACTCACAAAGTAGTGACAAAGCAACTACCGGAAGATATTCTGAACTTCACACGAGAATTACACTGCGCTGCAATTTAAGATAACATTAGATATTTTAGAGCTAAACCTGAAAAAAGATGATTAAATTTTCAGTTAGGCTGAACTTAAGAAATCCATTGTCCTACGGACTTAGCAGACACGCGCTTAGCCGGAGGACTTACCACTTCAAACGCTCACCGTGGACGGACTGCTGTGGGTCCCTCCTGAGGTGTGCCTCTCAGATACAAACGGAAGTGACCAGAGAGGCAGCTTCCTATGCCAACATGACAAGGGACGGACAGGACCATACTAAGAATAGAAACCTCTTTGCTTTTAGAAAGCGTAGCTACCTGTTCTGACGTTGGTCCTACTGTTCTCTAGCAGACAGGCTTGTCTGCTACCATCAAGCATGCAACTAGAAATACATTTGCTCATTCATCCTCTCACATAGAAGGGAAGGGGGATGACAGTATCTTATCATATACAGTATATAAAAGAAAGCGGATGTAGGTTCCGTATGAGACTGTGTGACATGAATTACATATAAACTGTGTTTTAAAGTGTAGTAGTGTGACAGATCGTTCTTGTCTATGTGTAAAAGTAACATGTTCCATTGCTCAGTCTCCTCCCAGATAGTCAGAAACACCACAGTAAATTTAGAAGAAGAATTTATGCTGTAAATGACAACATATTTAAGAAATTAACATGAAAGGAATCCAACAGCGACCTTTCAACTTTTAGAAGTGATAATAATCCACACAAGGATCAATTGTTAAATCTCTTCACCTCATATAATAAATTTAGAAGTCACAGTAACTGATATCACCTGGTATGGAGATGGGTGTGAGACAACAATTGATCAGGTGTTTATTAACAAAGAGACTTGCAGTAATGAGGTTGAAATAACAGATACTGGTTTCTCTCACCACATGATAATCAAGGTCATTCTAAAAAATATGGTTAGGAAAAAACATAGCAGCGGAAACTACATAGAAACAAGATACATTAATGAAAGTAGCCTTTGGAATTTCGTAGCATGTTGCATATTGTTGTAAAGGACAGAGACCCAAACAAAGCTGTAGACTCCAAATATGAGTCATTTTTCTCTGATTATAAATACTGCTTTGATGTCACTTTCCCCCTTAGAAAAGTAAAAATCTCTATCAAATCTAATTCATGGTTAACTGTGGGAATTAAGAAATCTGCAGGTATTCTTAGAAATCTGGGTTGGCATTCAAAGTGTAATCCAGCATTAAAGCCATATCTTAGATTCTACAGAAAAGTCCACAGAAAAGTTATTCATACAGCAAAAAAACTGAACGATGATTTGACTATCAGAAAAGGCAGAAATAAAACCATATCACTTTGGACGGCCACAAACCATAACATTGGCAAATCCAATGGACAATCTCAACATAAAAAGGGAGGAAAAGTTCTTGAAGATCCTCTGTGTGTTGCCAATATGTTTAATGACTACTACATTAACACTGCTCAAAATCTCATCGAGAACCTGGGGAACTCAAAAGGTAGTAAGTCAAAAGTTCCCACCAATGAAAGGACAATGTTTTTGTATCCAGTTACACATTCATAAGTAAGAAATGCAATTAAATAGCTGAAAAATTAAATGTCTTTTGGATGTGATGGTATTCCTGATAAAGTCATAAAACACAGTGCAAAGAAAATAATAACTGATTTAGTTGATTTTATTAATACATCATTTAAAACTCATGAATTCCCTTTTGCACTTAAAAAAATCAATAATAAAGCCACTTTATGACTGTCCATATACCATACAAAATTATAGACCATTGTCACAACTGTCAGGTTTTGCTAAAGTAAATGAGAGGATTATGTAAGAGAGACCTCTGAGGTTCCTAAACAAATGCAAAATTCTAACCAATGCGCTGAATGGGTTCAGGAAAAACAGGTCTACAGAAAGAGCTGTATATCACTTCTTGGAACAGGTTTTAACTGCAATGGATAGTGTGGACTTAAACTGTGGAAAATTTTTAGATCTATCCAAGGCATTTGACCTCATCAGCCATGATATTTTGCTAGAGGAACTGTATTGCTCTGGAGTCTGTAGAAAAGCACATTGCTGATTTCAATTGTACCTGTGAAACAGATATCAAAGTGTTGAAATAATACATAATGGCAGAAAACATTACTCAACATATCAGAAAGTCAACTCTGGTGTACCCCAGGGTTTTTTTCTAGGACCTCTGCTCTTCTTAGTTTTTATTAATGATTTTCCTAGACATATAACAAAAGCAGAATCAGTACTTTTTGCAGATGATAAGATCCTTTTTGTCTAGGGAGCTAGTGAAGCTGACCTACAAGAAAAAATAACTTCAACAATGAATGAGGCAGCTGAATGATTCATGGACAACTACTTAATTATAAATGACAAAAAAATACTTGGATGACTTTTAGGCATATAAGGAACAACATAAGAAGCAACACAAGAGTAGAGATTGGGAAAAGTCTATTAGAGAAAACTACTTTTACAAAATTTTTAGATTTATGCTTGGACAACAATTTAAGATGGGGAAAACATGTTAAACTATTGAATAAAAACTTAGTCAATACTTTTATATGTTAAGAAAACTTAAAGACAACTGCAATTTTGAAACAGTACTATGTGCCTACCACTCTTACATGCATATTAATCTAAGATATGGTATTACATTTTAAGGTAATACAGGTTTCACAAAAAATTGTTTTAAGCACCAAAAGAGAGCTATTCGTATTCTGAAGAGTGTTGCCTACAGAGATCCATGTAGAGGACTTTTTAAGGAATCGAAAATTTTGACCCTCCCTAGTGAATCAATATGTTTCCTGAAGTCAAATCAACAATTATCTTCTCTAAACAGTGAAGTAAGCTACTACAAAACCAGAAACAGGCATGATTTCCATAGAAACATACATTCAAAAGCCCTGTACCAAAATAGTGTGATGTATCTACCCAAAATAATGTTCAATGCCATATCAAACGAAATAAAAAGCATACATAACTTACATATATTTCAAAAAGAATTAAATAGGCTACTATTAGGTGAAAGTTTCTATAATGTTGATGAATTTCTTGGCTATCTAAACAGATAGTGCTTGTCTTTTGATTTTTCTGTATACACGTTCGTTTTTTTCAACTTGCTTGTAAAAAGAAGACAAAATATGTAAAGTATAATTAAGAAAATGTTAAAGTGTAATTAACAAAATGTTGTTTCCCTTAATGGATTTGTAGTATAAGCCTTGTGATTTTTTAATCTTGCATGTAAAAAGAAGACAAAATATATAAAGAGTAATTAACAAAATATTAAAGTGTAATTAAGAAAATGTTATTTCCTTTAATTGTTAAAAATATAAATCATGCTCTCTCTCTCTCTCTCTCTCTTTCTTTCTACATGACAATTCCTATATCATGTATATGATAAAATGGATGATAATAAATTGAATTGAACTGAATTATAGGCTGCCTTTCATGAAGCCTCCATGATCCTGAGAAACAGATGACATAGCCAAAGCTTCTGTTCTCAACTTAAACCTAAGGGAGGATGAAACACATTTTATAATCTGTTTTCTTGCAATAGTTCCAATAACTGAGAAGTTACCAGAAGGAATATTGATAACAAGTTACATCCAAAAAAACGAGACATTCTACTTTATTATTTAGCCTGAATCTCAAACTTTGCATTTATCTTTTCCTTTTTGCATACAGTACAGCTTTTATGCACTAAAGTTCAATTTATTTTCTTAAATTGTGATTTTTTGGGCCAATTTGCGATTTATTTTATTGCTTTAGATTTTGCTTTAACTTAGAAAATTCCGTAACCTTTGTATGTTTTACCTTCATTTGGCTCAACTATCATACAGATTAGTACGCTAATGAAGTAATTTGCTCAACAGCACTTACTTTGCTTTGTTGTACACATCATTAGAATGTTGTTTTCATTATAACATATAAATACTTTATGATCTGCTATTTTTAACACATTAGTTGCATTTTGTTGTCTGTATTTATCAGTTAATTGACCATCTGCCTTAAGCAAGATTAAGTGTTTCTCAAACATTTTTATGAAATGTGAGGGAAATTACTCATCTTTTTCCAACATTTAGCCATATATATCAGCCTACTGATTTCATTTCTCCTGTTTCTCCCCATTTTCATTTATACATTTATATCGACGCTTCTTTCTCCGTTTTCTCTTCGTCTTTCTCATTATTTACTTATGCACTTCCACACTTCTCTTTTAATTAATATTAAACTGCTTTGACTTGCCTTTAGGGCACGACATTCTTACCCTTTCTTACCTTGAGACAACCTTATTCCCAACTGAAAATTATACTTTAAGTAGAGTTTGTTGGATCAGATTATAGGAATTTCCAGCTTCAATAAATTCTCTTAATGCAAAGTGCGTCCCTATTTTCGTAGTTACTAACTCTTTTTATGTATCTTATTAATTATTTATTTATTTTAGCCATACTTTTTCTATTATAATTGCACAAAAGCTACCTATTGTTAGTTTAACCTTTAGAATTTACTCCTGCAAACTACCTGACACATTCTTTTGTAAATCATCATTTGGGCATAGTCATTTTCGGGAATCATTCTTATTCACTAGGAAGACATTACAGCCTAATAGCCTACATACAACATGAAGACATATGTTCCTTACTTACTATGATACAACAGAAGAAGGGAATGAAACCTGAAAGGGAAATAAAGTTTCATCGTGCTGGGACCACACAGTACACCAAACCCTGTATCCACCAAAGAGTGGCAGACTCCCTACAGTAACTAGTTACTGTTCTTTTTAAATTTCTTCAAATCTACAATATTTTGTAGACCTAGTTCTTTCTTACTCTTTGGGTATTCCAAGCAGTACATATTTGCATGAGGCTTACGTATTACCCAGAATGGTCCTTGATAGACATGAATAAATGTCTTTGTTTCTGCTGAAATTTTCGTAGATTGTTCATTAGTCTTGAGCAATACGTATCCTTTATTCTTCATCACCCTAATTGGCAGTTCGCAGGTTTCATTATTACCGTCTATATAACGTTCTGTAAAAGGCTCTTTTATTACCTAAGAGTCAGGTAACGTTAAAACTAAGTTGTTCTGGTCAAAATCAGTCCTCCCCTGATACTTTGTTAAAAAATCTGTACCTACTAACATTTCAACACTTAAACTGAGTATGACTGAACAAGGATGATCTATTATCACGTCACTTATCCCAGTGGGTATAAAAGCTTCGTGCTGTCCCAGTCTATAAACTTTTCCAGTAGCACCTATTACTTTCAAACAACTCACTTCCATGATAGTTAATTCACTCTTATTAGAAATAGAATCAGAAAATGCTTGTGACTGTGCTACTCAGCATCTTCTTAATAAATCCTAAATGTCTGGCCTCAGGTGTGTCATGGAATTTCTGTACAACATCTAAGCACATGTGTTTAGGAATCACTGGTAGCCACCTCTTTCCAAAAGAATCAAAGTTTTTCTAGCAAAGTAATCCGTTAACTACATTTATTGTCCTTTCATAGAGATACTGTCGAAATTTGCACCATAACAACACTGATCCCATACCCACTGGCAGGCGTTGGAAATCATCCGAGGAGGGCTTTCCCAACACACAAGAAAGCTGTTTTGGCTAGTGGAATTAGTATGAGTCAGCCAGGCTGTTTCTGAGGAACTTCCTTTCTCCTCTGGCACTCTCAACAGTGCGACACATAGTGACGGACACTCCTAAATAAACCTGGCCCAAAAAATCTTTTGCGGACCTATCGTATGTAGGAGAAAGATAGGATTGCACATCTCATGAAGGGTGTTGCTGAGGACATGTATCAAGCCCTACTCGTGAAGGAGGTTTCGACAGTAGACGACTTCATAAAACGGTGCCAGTATATAGAGAAAATAGATCAAAAAAGAATAGACGCAAGAAGTTTGAACGGCTTCCAAACGTTGTATCGATGTCTGTGATGGAGGAAGAAATTGATTTCACATGTGTCCTTCGTCAGATAGTGAGAGAGGAAGTTCAGAAGGCATTTGGATTGCACAGCGAGCAAGAAACCGAGACGCTTCAAGAGGTCATAAGGGAGGAAGTGGAACAGACATTGAACCCAATATCTCGTCCTTCATTTCCCTTTAAAACGGTTAAAATGTCGAGACCTAGGCGAAGTTACGTTCCTACAATGCCGCATGAGCAACCTGTACGGGTACCACGAAAGACTGACGTCTGGAGGACTCAGGATAACCATCCAGTATGTTTCCACTGCAAGAGGTACCAGAATCGACACTCGGCGCCTCCACCAGAATAATATTACGTAGAAGAAGGTGTAATTAGATGAAAGACGAACATTAACTACACTTAATGAAGGTTTATGCAGCACTTGCACATACAAGATCCATGGGTTCATGCATGGCATGACACATGACAGTTATCTTTGGTGGCAGCAGTGTGACTCGAACTCATGTCTCCGAAGAGATTGGTGATAGTTGAGCTAGAAGATCTTGTCTCGTAGTGGTAGCGCTAATGTCACCCACACACTCGGCAGGGGAGGTTTCTATGTCGCTCAGCCACAGATGAAGAGCAAATTAGACAAATCGATGGTGAAGCACCAGATTAGCACTGGAGACCATCAACCAATAAGCCAGAGAGCATACAATGTGTCAGCAATGGAACATCCAATAATTCATGGTGAGGTAGAGAAAATAATGAAAATTCAAGCAGATTGTAGCGCAGTTGTTAGGCATTTGTACAGGTTAGTTCATACATTCTTTGTGTGTTTCCCTTGCGTTATCTAGGCACGGACTCGTGTTTCAGTAACTGTTGTTCAACATCGATTAGAATGGACAGGGACTGTGATTGCTGTGTTCGGATGAGGGCTGAGCTGGCATCCCTTCGCTCACAGCTGCAAGCTGTGCTGGCTTTGGTCGTGCAGCTTGAGGCTGTTGCCAATGGGCACCACTGTGGGGAGCCAGACTTGGGAATCACGGGGATGTCAACCTCGTCCCATCTGTCCCCAGATCGGTCTGCCGCTGTGGTTGCCCCGGTTGCTGCCCTCAGTGGGGCTGAGCCCTCGTCTGTGGTTGATTGGGAGGTCGTTCCAAGGTGTGGCAGGCAGCGAAAGACGTCCCTGGAGCCTCCCCAGTGCGTCTGACAAACAGGTTTCAGGCACTGTCTCTGGCTGAGCCAGATGCAGCTGCCTGCCCTGTTTCAGAGGATGATTCTTGGCCTTCAAGGTCTGGGCAATCGCAGAGGGTTGGCTTATTGGTAGTTGGGAGCTCCAATGTTAGGCGCATAATGGGGCCCCTTAGGGATATGGCGGCTAAGCAGGGGAAGAAATCCAGTGTGCATTCCGGGTGGAGTCATTCCTGATGTGGAAAGGGTCCTTCCGGATGCCATGAAGAGCACAGGGTGCAGCCGGCTGCAGGTGGTGGCACATGTCGGCACTAATGACGTGTGTCGTTTGGATCTGAGGAAATTCTCTCTGGGTTCCAGCGGCTATCTGATTTGGTGAAGGCTGCCGGCCTTGCTTATGAGATGAAGGCAGAGCTCACCATCTGCAGCATTGCTGACAGAACCGCATGAGGACATTTGGTGCAGAGCCGGGTGGAGGGTCTGAATCAGAGGCTCAGACAGTTTTGCAACCGTGTTGGCTGCAGATTCCTTGACTTGCGCCATAGGGAGGTGGGGTTTCGGGTTGCGCTGAGTAAGTCTGGAGTTCACTACACTCAGCTGGCGGCTACACGGGTAACGGAGACTGTGTAACGTGGACCGGGCGGTTTTTTAGGTTAACAGGCCTCGGGAAAGTATGGGGTGGGCTGCAATCTCAAAGGGTGCATGGCAAATACAGGACGTGCTTGGATCAAGGAACAGTCGGAATTGTAGTTGTAAATTCTTGTAGTTGTGCTGGGAAAGTCCCTGAGCTACAAGCGCTAATAGAAAGCACAGAAGCCCGCATCTCGTGGTCGTGCGATAGCGTTCTCGCTTCCCACGCCTGGGTTCCCGGGTTCGATTCCCGGAGGGGTCAGGGATTTTCTCTGCCTCGTGATGGCTGGGTGTTGTGTGATGTCCTTAGGTTAGTTAGGTTTAAGTAGTTCTAAGTTCTAGGGGACTGATGACCATAGATGTTAAGTCCCATAGTGCTCAGAGCCATTTTAACCATTTTTTTTAGAAAGCACAGAAGCTGAAATCGGTATAGGTACAGAAAGCTGGCTAAAGCCTGAAATAAGTTCTGCAGAAATTTTTACGAAGTCTCAGACGGTGTTCAGGAAAGATAGATTAGGCAGAATTGGTGGTGGAGTGTTTGTGTCTGTCAGTAGTGGTTTATCTTGTAGTGAAGTCGAAGTAGACACTCCGTGCGAATTGCTATGGGTGGAGGTTATACTTAACAGCTGAACTAAGTTAATAATTGGCTCCTTCTACCGGCCCCCAGACTCCGATGATATAGTTGCTGAACAGTTCAGAGAAAATTTGAGTCTCGTAACAAATAAATACCCCACTCATACGGTTATAGTTGGTGGGGACTCCAACCTTCCCTCGATATGTTGGCAAAAATACTTGTTCAAAACCGGTGGTAGGCAGAAAACATCTTCCGAGATTGTCCTAAATGCTTTCTCCGAAAATTATTTCGAGCAGTTAATCCACGAACCCACGCGAATTGTAAATGGTTGCAAAAACACACTTGACCTCTTAGCCACAAACAAGCCAGAGCTAATAGAGAGCGTCATGACTGATACAGGGATTAGTGATCACAAGGTCGTTGTAGCTAGGCTCAATACCATTTCTTCCAAATCCACCAGAAACAAACGCGAAATAATTTTATTTAAAGAAGCGCATAAAGTGTCACTAGAAGCCTTCCTAAGAGACAACCTCCATTCCTTCCGAACTGAGTATGCAAATGTAGACGAGATGTGGCTCAAATTCAAAGATATAGTAGCAACAGCAATTGAGAGATTCATACCTCATAAATTGGTAAGAGATGGAACTGATCCCTCATGGTACACAAAACAGGTCCGAACGCTGTTGCAGAGGCAACGGAAAAAGCATGCGAAGTTCAGAAGAACGCCAAATCCCGTAGATTGGCTAAAATTTACAGACGCGCGAAATTTGGCACGGACTTCAATGCGAGATGCCTTTAATAGGTTCCACAACGAAACATTGTCTCGAAATTTGGTAGAAAATCCGAAGAAATTCTGGTCGTATGTAAAGTACACAAGCGGCAAGACGCAGTCAATACCTTCGCTGCGCAGTGCCGATGGAACTGTTACCGACGACTGTGCCTCTAAAGCGGAGTTATTGAACGCAGTTTTCCGAAATTCCTTCACCAGGGAAGACGAATGGAATATTTCAGAATTTGAAACACGAACAGCTGCTAGCATGAGTTTCTTAGAAATAGATACCTTAGGGGTTGCGAAGCAACTCAAATCACTTGATACGGGCAAGTCTTCAGATCCAGATTGTAGACTGATTAGGTTCCTTTCAGATTACGCTGATACAATAGCTCCCTACTTAGCAATCATATACAACTGCTCGCTCACCGATAGATCTGTACCTACAGATTGGAAAATTGTGCAGGTCGCACCAGTGTTTAAGAAGGGTAGTAGGAGTAATCCATCAAACTACAGACCTATATCATTGACGTCGGTTTGCAGTAGGGTTTTGGAGCATATGCTGTATGAATCACCTTGAAGGGAACGATCTATTGATACGTAATCAGCACGGTTTCAAAAAACATCGTTCTTGTGCAACGTAGCTAGCTCTTTATTCGCATGAAGTAATGGCCGCTATCGACAGGGGATCTCAAGTTGATTCCGTATCTCTAGATTTCCGGAAAGCTTTTGACACCGTTCCTCACAAGCGACTTCTAATCAAGCTGCGGGCCTATGGGGTATCGTCTCAGTTGTGCGACTGGATTCGCGATTTCCTGTAAGGAAGGTCGCAGTTCGTAGTAATAGACGGCAAATCGTCGAGTAAAACTGAAGTGATATCGGGTGTTCCCCAGGGTGTCCGTCACTATGTGTCGCAGAGGAGAAAGGCAGTTCCTCGGAAACCACCTGGCCGACTCATACCAGTTCCACCAGCCGAAACGCCTTTCCAACGTGTTGGGATTGATCTCCTCGGACGATTTCCAACGTATGCCAGGGGCAATAGATGAATTATCGTTTGCACTTATTACCTGACACGCTATGCCATTACAAAAGCCGTGAAACAGCGAAAGCATTCGAGGTAGCCAAATTCATTGTGAAAGACATTGTATTAAAGCCCGTTGCCCCAAGGTCGTTAATTACGGATTGAGGGAGAGTTTTTCAATCGAATCTTGTGACAGAGATAAACCGTCGGTGCAACATTATTCATCACATGACGATTGCCTACCACATGCAGACTAGCGGGCTTACTGAACGCCTTAGTAAGATCCTGGCAGCCGCCCAGAGTGGCCGTGCGGTTCTTGGCGCTACAGTCTGGAGCGGTCGCAAGTTCGAATCCTGCCTCGGGCATGGATGTGCGTGATGTCCTTAGGTTAGTTAGGTTTAATTAGTTCTAAGTTCTAGGCGACTAATGACCTCAGCAGTTAAGTCGCATAGTGCTCAGAGCCATTTGAACCATTTTAAGATCTTGGCCGACATGCTATCAATGTTCGTCAGTGTTGAGCAGAGCAACTGGGATGAGTTGCCACCTTTCGTGATGTTTGCCTACAACACCGCCACGTAAGACACCACAGAAATTACGCCATTTTTCCTGGTGCATGGGCGCGAGGCGACTACGACGATGGACACTGTGTTTCCGCTACATCCTGATGACGTGGACGACGACTACATCGGCCAGGTGTTAACCAGAGCCGAGGAAGCTCGGCAGTTATCTCGACTCCACACGCTGCAGGCTCAAGAAAACGATCGCCGAAGGTATGATGCGAGCCACCGCCCTGTTGTCTACCAGCCTGGCGATCGTCTCGATCTTCACTCCTGTTCGAAAGATTGGTCTCTCTGAGAAGCTCCTCAGGCGCTACTTCGGACCTTATAAGGTGGTAAGACAGTTGTCTGATGTTACTTATGAAGTTGAAGATTTCGACCCTGACACAAGACAACGAAAGATCAGAGATACGGTCCACGTCCTTCGAATGAAGCAGTATTAGGATCCTGCAACCCGGGGTAACGGTTGAGGTCCCTGTCCGGGCACTAAGAACAATGTCATGTAAAAGAAGGTGCAATTAGGTGAATAATGAATACTATCTTCACTTAACGAAGGTTTATTCAGTACTCGCGCATACAAGAGTGCGGAGCGAACTGTCTCTGGCCAGAACACATACGGTATATATGCAGTTACAGAACATCCCAGTACAATGATTCTTGACATTTTTGGATACTTCTATAATGTACTTGAACCGAATATAGAAATTAAAATCTCACATTTCGGATGAGTTTTGATCTCATGACCCTCCATCCAACAAACTACTATCATAATCACGACACCACTATGACTGTGCTCCTTCCTTAAGAGAACAGAGTGTCGGTGTTACGTCCTCCTAGTCTGGGAACGAGTCACCGGTCCTGCATACTCTGTCTCCCGATGACTGATTTTCACCGTTGCGGTGATCTTGTTAGAACTTCCTTTGCCACTACACTCTTCGTCACCTTTCCGCTTGTTGCCTGTCGCTGGAGCTTCGAACTTACCCTGGGTTGCAGGATCCTTCAGGGCTTCATTCATATGAAGTGGACCGTATCTCTGATCTTTCATTGTCTTGTGTCAGGGTCGAAATTTTCAACTTCATAAGTAACATCAGACAACTGTCTTACCATCTTATAAGGTCCAAAGTAGCGTCTGAGGAGCTTCTCAGAGAGAGAGCAACCTTTCGAACAGGATTGAAGATCGCGACGAGGTCAACGAGCTGGTAGACAGCAGGGCGGTGGCTCGTGTCATACCTTCAGCGATCGTTTTCTTGAGCCTGCAGCGTGCGGAGTCGGGCTACCTGCCGAGCTTCCTCGGCTCTGGTTAACACCTGGCCGATGTAGTTGCCGTCCACGTCATCAGGATGTAACGGAAACACAGTGTCCATCGTCGTAGTCGCCTCACGCCCATGCACCAGGAAAAGAGGCGTAAATTCTCTCTAGTGTCTTGTTTGGCGCCTCCACCACGACGGTAATAAGGACATAATCCAAGGACGCTTCTCACATCTCTAATGCTTTTAGGAATAGGAAATTCCGTTACAGATCTCATCTTTTCTGTGTCTCAGCGCACACCTTAGTTTGAAACAATGTGTCCAAGTATTTCGATTTCTTTTGCTCCAAAGAGACACTTTCTTGGGTTAAGTTTCAGCCCACCCTGTTGGAGACACTTAACAACGGCCCTCAGTCTTTTTGTATGTTCATCAAATGTTATTGAGAACACTATAATGTCATCTGAATAACAAAGACACATTGTCCACCTCAGGTGACTTAGAAGATTATCCATCAACCTTTCAAAAGTTGCTGATCCATCACACAAACCACATGGCATTACCTTAAACTCATACAGGCCCTCAGGGGTGATGAATTTCTGTAGAACCTCTAAGCGCATATACTTGGGACTGACTGGCAGCCACCTCCTACTAACGGACCAAAGTTTTTTCTTGCAAAGCAATCCATTAACTACCTTAAATTGTCCTTTCACCTCCTCTGACCGATTTAAGGCAAGCGTTATCTGAGATATCTTAGCATCCTTCTTCTGCTCAGCAGAGAGATCCCAGAGTGCAGCGAGACTCATAGCGCTTCATTCGAAGGACGTGGACCGTATCTCTGATCTTTTGTTGTCTTGCGTTGGAGTCAAAATCTTCAGCTTCATAAGTAACATCAGTCAACTGTCTTACAATCTTATAAGGTCCAAAGTAGCGCCTGAAGAGCTTCTCAGAGAGACCAACCTTTCGAACGGGATTGAAGATCGAGACGAGATCACCAGTCTGGTAGACAGCAGGGCAGTGGCTCGCGTCATACCTTCGGCGATCGTTTTCTTGAGCCTGCAGAGTGCAGAATCGAGCTAACTGCCGAGCTTTCTCAGCTCTGGTTAACACCTGGACGATGTAGTCGTCGTCCACGTCATCAGGATGTAACGGAAACACAGTGTCCATTGTCGTAGTTACCTCACGCCCATGCACCAGGAAAAGAGGCGTGAATCCTATGGTGTCTTGTTTGGCGGTGTTGTAGGTAAACGTCACGAAAGGTAGCGTAGCGGCAAAGGAAGTTCTAAGACGACCACTGCCAGGGCGAACATCAGTCATCGGGAGTCGATGCAGGACCGATGACTCGTTCCTGGACTAGGAGGACGTAACACGGAGACGCTATTCTCTTAAGGAGGGGGCAATGTCACAGAAGAAGCTGAGTAGCACAGTCACTGTGGTGTGGTTGTTATGATAGTCGTTTGTTGTATGGAGGGTCGTGAGTTCTAAACTCACCTGAACTGTAAGATTTTAATTTCTATATTCAGTTCGAGTACATTCTTGAAGTATCCACAAATGTCAAGAATCATTGTACTGGAATGTTCTGTAGCTGTATATGCACCGTATGTGTTCTGGCCAGAGGCAGTTTGCTCCGCACTCTTGTGTGTGCAAGTGCTGAATAAACCTTCATTAAGTGACGTTAGTGTTCGTCATTCATCTAATTACACTTTCTTCTACATGACAATATAATGTCAAGTAATGTAAGTAAAAGGGCTTGAAAGGAATTAGTTTGTAAGAGAATCTATACTTGTAATAAAATTTGAAAAGCTGAATATTCCTAGTACGCTGTGCACTGAATGTTTGGCGTGGCAGGAGAGAAGACACACACACACACACGAGTTATATTAAAATCAAATTCGCTTTATATTCTACTAGCTGCGCTTACTTAATCTAATAACACTTCATACTAAGTTTGCTATGAACTACAACCGATTATGCTACTCAGCTAGAAACTACACAAACTACAGCTATCAAAATTTATGTGTAATAAAAAAAAATGATAACTATATATGTGAATGGATTCCACACATCACAGTGAGCGGAAGCAAGCTACAAGGTTAGTTAATACATCACAGCACAAAACCTGATCCAGAAAACACATCACAGAAGGCAAATTCACTGTCAAATATTAGAACAAGAAGGTAGTAGAGGACTTTGTTCTAAGGAAGGCAAATAAATAGAGGTGTCAGAAGTACTTAACTGCAAAATTGATATGTATGTGTATGTATTAGTGAAAAAGTTGAATTTATATAATAATTAATATTGCATATGGTATGTTGCGAGTGCACAACCTAACTGATGTTAATATAAAGTGTAGTTCTATTACTTTATAAGTTTTTACAAATAAGTGGTAATGAGAATTGTCCAAGGCAAGTACACTTGTTTTTTTTTTAGACTCCAGTGGTATGCTTGAACTATGTTGCATTGCTTCCAGAGCGAAAGGGCAGATCAAAGTCGCCCCAATGACAGCCTATGTGATGAAGTACTGACACAAACCTTGAACACAAAACACAATGAAGATTAGGCTACTGTGCAAATAACTTAAAAGGCAGTGCCAAAAGATCCTACCTCACACCTTACATTAAATTATATGTAATGTATAAATGCATTAAAGATTATTCTATTACTGTAAGGTATGAGATTACAAGTTGTTAGGAACATGGTAAAATATATATAAACACTAATATATGTTCAATGCCATAACTTTTGAAGGTAGCTAGTCAAAATTTAACAAAAAGCTTGACTAATAAGTTGCTTAATGAAGTCCTTTCCTGTACGTTCTGGTGGGTGATCAAAATGTTCTTGAATGAATGTATGTATCGTGACAGCAGTATTCCTGATTTACAGACTCACCTCGTGGATGTTTACTCTTTTATAATGACGTTTTCACTTAGTATGAATGAAAAAACTATAATAAATAAAAGGAAAAAAGGAATGGCTTTTAAGAAGGAAGTTTACCTCAAAACTAGCTAGTAAGGTGAAGCTAGATGGAACCTCTAATTTGAATGTTCATAATATATAGGATTTAAAAAATTTTAATCCTTCATCAATTTTGTAATTTGCTTTGAGTTTCAAATATTTGTATATGTATGTAAATGTTCTATGTGGAACTGGAAAAATGTCTGATCAGAATGTGCAAATCAGAAAAAATCATGATGCAGTGAATTAAGCTTCTCAAAGGTGTTATGATAAAGTGGTAAAGTGCAATGCAATTAAATCAATGAGGTTCCCACCAAATGAAAAACTAAAATGTTATGCATCGTTAAGGATACATTCATCGAGAGCACAGATTTTCTCTGTAAACGAGGAGAGGGAATCCATTTAACAATGAGGCCAAACTTTGCCAGCAGAACAATGATGGTTGTTGCTGAAGGCATGTGGTACTCATCTCAGATACTAGGATAATTTCATTGGGCGTGGATGTTCCCACCAGTTCTTAAGGCAATGCACATCCATGCTATTGTCGGAGTCTGCATATTACATAAACAAAATTTAGTAGAACCAGTCTTGAGTTCGATGTGGTTACAAGAGCATTTTGTGTGCAAGCTCACATGGTACCATGTACAAGCAAAGACAATGCCATGACTACTCAAACAATGAAAAATAGTTGGCTGTGGGCAGTGGTACCGCAAGTGGCAGTCAAATTCAGAAGTGTATCCAACCAGCGGTGCCAGCAGAAACAATCAGATTTTTCTTTTCTCCTGCAGTCAATAAGGACCTTGTGAAATCGCAAAATATTAATCACAAAACTTCATTAAGTTTGCAAAACTTAATTAAGATAGAACGAAAAGAAAGTAGAAGTTACACCTTTTTCTTATGTATTGGACAGAGAAAGAGCAAGTAAAAATTATATGTACACGCATATCTGTGTACTGTAATATTAGGATAGTTCTCATTTTTGTACATGGTGGAGTGAAAAACTATAAAGAAATATCACACTTCCACAAAAAATGTATAACCTATTTATGTAATTAATACTAGTTTTTCTTTTGTTTATTTTTGTCATAATAATCAAAAGCAATATTTAGAGTTAAGGTATGCTCAAAGAGATTCCCATCGTAATTAACTAATCATATCACCTTATGTTCCCAGACAACAGATAGAGATAACAAAAACATAAAGGCTCTGCTCATATACCCTTACTAATGATGACACACTGCCTCCTCCTTATATATTTGTGTATGTAAGTTTTTTGTGATAACCGAAATCTTTATGCAAAGTCGATGATCAATTATCTATAAGTACTGCCTGCTGTGTATCTTTGTAAACATCACACAGTAGGGGATTTCCCAGAGGGGGAGGGGGAAAGTGGCACAGTAGGTTAAAAGGACGGGAGGGGGATATGGTGACAAAAACGTGGTTCAGAAATGAACAATCGGTTAAGGGCAACAATAGGTTAAGGGGAAGGAAAGGGGAGGGGTTACTTGGAACACACCAGTACGTTAAGGGGAGGGAGAGACATGGAAAACCACTTTACAGACTAGTAGGTTAATGACTGATTATCCCCGGGATGTCATAAATCAACATAACAATAGGTTTGCCTGTGAATGTATGTTTGCCCCTGATTTATGCAATCCCCAAAAACAAAATGTGTCAGGATTGGCTTTGCCCCACTACTTCCAGCACCACAAACAGCACCACCAGCTGGCGAGGACACAGCACCATCAACATCACTGCCAGCTCTCCCAACACCAGTCGCATTATCGCCAGGGGCATCATCAGCCGCAGCATCGTCAGCAACAGCAGCAGCCACATCATCACCAGGAGCAGCCCCAACACCGCCAGCTGCAACACCAGTTGTGACGCATACATTTCCTAACCCAGTCATCCCACTGACTCCTTTCCGCACCTAATTTAAAACTGACACTAAAACTAAGAATAGGCCAAGTATCAGTGAAAGGGTGAAGATAAGAGGACCCACCGATCTCTTCCAGATACTGATGACATGCATATCGAAATCACAACAGCAACACCAAGTTGCTCAGTAGATGTGACCCCAAATTTCTAGATTCAAAGACACTCGTATGTCACTTTCAGTACTACATACCAGCAATGTAAATCCAGCAACTCCTCCATATGAGGGATTCCTTCACCATTAAATCTAACGATCCTCATTCCCATTCATCCCTCCTCTGAATTATCCCCTCTTTACATTATGGCCTTTACAAACCCTCTGCGTAAACAAGCCCAGCCTCCAGGCTGACACACAACCGTAATCAAAAAGTGTAACGTAGACTACACAGACGAAGAGATCGAAAGTGAACTCAACTCACTACCAGGAATCAGCGTGTGCAAGACACTATGCATTGAAAGGGATAATCGACCTCATTTTTTAGTACGAGTATTCTCGGTATCACATGTCATCTCTGACACAATTGTCAAACATAGGGCCTTGATTTACCACAGGAAGCACCCTGTAGAAGCTCCTGGTCCACTACACAAGGGTACAGGTTTCAGTGGTGCCTGCAGTACATGACCTCCTGAGGTAAAATTGCAGGAATACCCACCAATACAAACCAAGCCTCACAAACAATGCCCCAACCTAAACTCCCACCTACTTGAAACGCCTACAACCATCCTCACACCACCTACTTGCAACACTTGCGATTAAATCTAAGCCCTGTGCCCAAAAGCCTGAACTCACCCTCATCATACACAGTTGATACACCATTCCACACAAACAACTCTTTCCATCCTCCATAGATATAATCCGCTTTGTAACATTAATCCTGCAGAACATACATCCTTTTGAAATACCCTTCATCCTGCAACAAATTACCCTTGCAAACTGCTTCGTCTTTCAACCTAGTACCTTCGTTATGTATTCCGAAAATCAAGCCAAATTAATTTTTTTCACCCCGAAACACTGGTTTCACCCAACCACTCACACATATTTGTTTTACTGAAAATGGCGCAACAGACATACAACATCCTATACCAAAATACCCGTTCCCTCCACTCCAATAAACATCTTCTTATCCATATCCTCCAACAACACAAAATCCATGCCCTCCACCTCAATTAAACCTTTCTTAAATCATACCATTCCATATAGGTGTCTCCTTACATTCTACATCACACCGATAATCTCAATCCCATTGTCCTGGTGGAGTTTTCGTCGCCCATCTCCGAAATATTCCTTCTACATCCCAACCACTCCTAAATGATCCAACAGAGCACCTCATCCTCATCATCTTTCTCCCAAAACTCACATTAATCATTGCCACTGTCTTCACCCACTCTAACCATCCCATCCATTACGATTTTCCAACATGTGTAGACTGAACCTCTATCACATTTTAATCGCAGCTGACCTTAACCTTCACTCCCACACACTCACCGATAAACAGCAGTGGCATCAGCTTATCAACATCCTCATGGCCATGATATCCTTAGCCCTGTCTAGTCTCGTCCTGGCACACATACAACCCCCCCCCCATGCTATTTTTGTCTCCCCCAACCTCTTGAGGCACACCACTGTAAAAGTCATAGATCCAGCTGGGCGTGATCACCTGTCTGTCCTTCTCCAGATCTCATACTGCGTACCAAACCCAACACACGCCCTTCCAGTCATCCACCCTGATATACCCAGGAATATTCCCAAGCAGACTAGAAGGCATGCCATGTCCAAGTTAATGCCATAATCGAAAGCCATGACTCAAATCTTCAAAGTCTTGACTACATACAAAGTGAGGCAGACGTTCTACAACACACCGTCTTGGATGCAATTTTCAACTATATTACGCCTCAAACTCTCTACTAAGACCATCCTACTCACCCTCTACATGCTTTTGCCCTGCTCAAAGAACTCCGAAGTGCATATAGAGCATTCCTTTGACTAGGACACAATCACATGCCACTGGAAACTCCAGCGACATGTCCGCATTTACTCACCAGCCAGATGATGTTTGGACTGGCTTACAAGATTCATTAAACTAAATAGTATTCCATAGAGTCTCTGGAAAAACCCCACTTCCACCTATCCCATCCTACATAACAACAAACCACTTCCAAACAACTTCACCAAAGCCATCCATTTCATGTCCTACCTGGAAGACACATTCACCATCCCATATGATACTAACTTTGAGTACTCGTTACACCCCTACGAGTATGATGTACTGACACAACTATCTCACCTCTGGCACCAAACTTCCAATACTTATACAGCACGCCACAAACAGGACTAAACACGCCAATAGGAGCTGACAACATTACACAAACCCTCGCTAAAAAGCGAAAGTCACATTTGCCTACTGCCACCTCAAGGATGGGCCCAGAACCTATCACGAAACCCTTACCATTCCTTTACAATACCATCCTCTACACAGGTGATTACCCAGATGGTGGAAAACGTCTACAGTCCTCCTCTTCCTGAAACCTGATAACCATTCTCACAGATCTCATCAGATCGAACTTTCAGCCTCATGTCAGTTTTCAGCAAAATCTTTGAAACTGTTATTACCATTAGGCAGAAAATTAACGAGGAAAGCAAATATCCTTACCATCCAACACAAAGCCTGAAACTGACTAGAACTACTAATAAACCATACCTGGGGTCTGCATCTCTCTATCATTATCAACACCAAGCAATCCCTCATTTGATCCAGCCTAACCTACACCAATGTTGCCTGGATCTCTGCCTCGCCTAACACCTGAATTCTGTAAGTCCTTGAAATCCTGGAAAGACAAGAACTCCACCTCACCTTCAGCATCCGCCTATCTTTCCCAAATCGCATCTTGTACCAAATAAATCACTTCCCACAACTTTTTCTCTTTCCAGAGCATCTTCAGACCTGATACACTAATCACAAAACCCAGTCCCAGTACTCAATTCCCCATCCGCTAATAACCAGTCTAGGTGCCCTGCTACACCACTACATTCATATTCCACTTTCCAGGCACCTTCATGCCGTATTCACCCCCTCCTACTGGAATTTTAACCAGGTGCCACTCCCCACAATGAAATCCATCCTGAGGTTTACTCCTCTTTCCAACATTAATCACAACACTCCTGTCTCACCATCCTTCCATTTTCTCCTTTCCCCTTCATCCATATCGATGATTATCAGTCACTGCCTGGGGTTCCACAGGACGCTGTAGTCATAATCATCATTGCACCCTTATCAAGATAATTATTTTTATGTATCACCTAACATCACCATTACATCATGGCATCATTCACATTCACCAGTGATTGTATTTAAATTATACTTAAAATAGTCAGACGAGTTTTAGAAACAACCAATAGTTTCCATCTATGATTATTTTACAAAAACTTCGTTTATTGTCATTTTTATGTCAAAATCGTTTTTTACAAAACCATCTGTTACTATCATCTTTCTACATATTAACCATTTTTTTAAAATACGGTTTATTTAGCCTTTGACTGAAGACCAGTTTTCATTTCCTGCCAACCCGCACCCTTCGTGAGGAACTGAAATAGCAATAAAGGGAAAGGAGCAGTTTAGGCAGTTAGTTGCCCCTGACGAAGTTGATGGAGGTAATCGTCGAAAGCTCAAGGTCTCACTCTGAACTGACATGCCAAGAAATCCAAGAATATATACTGTTATACAACAGTGCTTACTTTATTAATTTGATAACATGGCATAGATTGGTGAATTATATAGCAGCTTGGAAAAACGCTCTCACTTCGAAACATTCATCTGTATTTGCAATGACTAGTAAGAGGTCTTTGAAATAAATGGCAATTTCACCAAATTATTGCAATACATAAAAAATGCGTTACATTAATTGCCTGAACGTATCCTTAGCAGGCAGATAGAACTGCTCCCCAGATTTCCATAGAATTTTACTAACTGTGTTTTCTGATATTGCAGAGCTAAACTCCTAGCGTTACAATGACTTGGCGTTAGAATGACCTGCCTGTCGCCAGTAATCTCGAAATTATTCGTTTTTTCTCGTTTTCTGTTGCTTGCAAGATCTATCTAATACAATTGTAGCACACGCTTTCTCTTGGGTGTTCGACATCTTAACCTTGCTTGATGGTTAGACAAACTAGTATCGCCAATAAAATTTGAACATATGCAGGCTGCTTCATCGACGACCAAAGATAATTCAGATACACTGTACGCCATTGATTTCTGCTCATATATTTGGAGTGTCTCGTGCAAGTAAAACATCTGGCTATATGTTGATGTTTCAGACCAGAAACCAGCATCACATAACCAGCTGCTGTCCGCATGTGACTGCAACAACGTCGACAGACGAATATCTTACGTGGAGCTCTGTGTTCAAGTGGAATGTGATTGTATATTTGTAGCTATAAAATTCGAGTACTTGTCCCCATTTTGGTTCTTCAGTTATCCTTTTGCACTAACAAATCAGTCAGAATACTAAACTGACTGAATGCTATTAAAGGTAAAAATATGGTGCTAATTTTAATTTCACTTGAAAGGGAAGAGGCGTGTGACTGCTATTTTCTATTTTTTAACACATATGTGTGACTGCATTGTGAAATAAACTTAATACTACATGGTAGTCAACATTTGTTGCGACTTACATGGCAAAGTTGATTATTTTTGTGCACTTTTCCTACAAAAAGTAATACAACAAGACCATGCTATACGCTACTGGCACAATGGAGATTATTTTAAACGCATTTGTACAGATATTTTAATTCTAACTCTGCACCTTATATTTAATGTTGTATAATTGTTTTTTGTAACCTAAGTAAACAACCTTCAAGTGTCATACACACCTATTTGTTAGTGCTTGGTGTATGATAAAAGACTCTAAATTTTTTCTAGCCATCTGTATCATTGGGAGAGCTAGTTAACTGACATATTCAAACCAGCAAAGTTACAACTATTAAGGTTAATTCAGTAAAAGCGAAGTCTAGATTACTACCATATGTAGTATTTATTAAGGTTAATTCAGTAAAAGCGAAGTCTAGATTACTACCATATGTAGGGTTATGTCTGCATACATCACGTATTTGTGATAATAACTCACCCAATATTTTTTCTTTTGGAATCCTTTATTATTTTAGTGTACAATTGTAATACAATTAATTTTGTAAATCAATCGGAAGGATGGGCTATGTGATTCCCACATACATTGAAATTGATGCTATTTACATTTTCCATCATAAGCTCCATGACAGAGTTAATAAGAATGCTCGGTCAGGCAGTTAGTGATGTACCTTGATCTCAAATTGACATGGGCACATGCTCAGCAGATATATATCAAGCTATTAAAATTGATTTCATCCTTCATATATTAGTGTAAGTGAAAAACAGTTGCTTAAATGCTACACAACCTTCTTTTAAAATTTCCTTCCTTGTATTAGTCTCTGTGGAAACTATATTTTTTAACCCTTTGACAGTTCTGGGTTTTTTCTTTGTCACGGGATATAGTCAGTGTACAGTATAGTGTCCACAGAGACTAATACAAGGAAGGAAATTTTAGAAGAAGGATGTGTAGCATGTAAGCGACTGTTTTTCACTTATACTAATATATGAAGGATGGAATCAATTTTAATAGCTTGATATATACCTGCTGAGTGTGTGCCCATGTCAATTTGAGCTCAAGGTACATCACTAACTGCCTGACTGAGCATAATTATTAACTCTGTCATACAGTTTATGATGGAAAATGTAAATAGCATCAGTTTCAATGTATGTGGGAAACACTGTCAAGCAGAAGGGACAGGATGATAGGGCATCTGTTAAGAAACTACAAAATAACTCCTTGGTATTAGAGTTGTAGTGGGTATAAACTGCAGGGGAAGATAGATATTGGAGTAGACATGCTGTAGCATGGATTGCAGAGTATTGATGCAGATGTAGATTTAAAGTATGTACTTTCCTTCCCACCTTAAATATAGGGTCATATTCTGGGGTAATTTGTCAGCAGCTAAGCAAGTTTTCAGAATACAAAAAAGGCGATTAGAATCATAAAAGATGTAAACCTAAAAAGTCCTGTGTGCCCCTGTTTAAGAGTTTAGGTATTCTACCTCTATTGTGTGTTGTTTTATAGAGACTCTCGGTTTTTAAAAACTAACGTAATGGGCAAGGAATGGCAGACTATTTAAACAGTGACAATCATCAACCATAACAATTTTGTTGTGGTTATTATTGTTCTTACGATCTTCAGTCCAAAGACTGCTTTGATGTAGCTCTTCACATGACTTTATTCCATGCAAGGCAGTTTGTTTCCAAACAACTACTGCGACCTGCATCATGTCAAACCTGTTGTTGTATTCATCTCTTAAAAAGCGTAAACTATAAAAAAAATGGATGTAAATTCCAGCAGTAAATATAATGCAGCAAACAAAAACTGGCCAGATGTTCTCTGATGCTGACTGGGTATGGTGACGTAATGTCGATTTCCAGTCCAAAACGTCCGTGCAAACTGCCAAGAAAGACAGGTAACCTACAATTCACAAGACTTTGTGCAAACATGATGTAATTTTGATGTTACATGCACTTATCAAACATTACAGAATACAAATATTACACAAATAATTATAGTACCTTCACACAAATACAAAACAGAGAAACTTCTGGTACAAATTGATATTGCATAGTAAATTTAGCCAATTACAAAATTACTCAGATATAGAAGGTTATACAAACTGATCACATAGAGTGTAGTCATACGATATTCTCTGACTCACTTAAAAATTCATCAGTTTCATAAATGCTGAACTCAAGAACAAATTCTTATAATTTTTTTGAGTTGTTGAATTGGAAGATCCCTGATATGTTGGGGTATGGCACTAAAAATTTTTATGGACTTGTATAGGAAGCACTTTTGTTTTTTTTTATAGTTACTTGGAAAGAAACTGTGTCCTGCTTGTTTCTTGTGTTATAATTATGTCTCATGTCATACTGTTGATGACTGGAATAGTTTTCCTTAATATGCTTTACACACTGTAGTATAAATATTGATTGTATGGTCATAATTGTAATTTTTAGAGCTTGGCCTACAGTGAGTTCTGTGTGCCAAGTTACATATCAGTCTTATTGCCTTCTTTTGTAGTTTGAAGACATTAGCTGCCTTGCTTTGTTGTACCCACAGTATTATGTCATAGGAAATGTGACTTTGTATTAAAGCAAAATAAACCACTTAAAGTACTGGCACATTTAGACAAAGATGAAGATTCCTTAGAGGAACTCTTCCTTTGCTAAGTTGCTTCCCACTTTTTCTATATGGCTGCTCCAGGATAATTTTGAATCAATTGAGATTCCAAGGAAATTAACAGCATTTGAATTCTGCTCAAATTCAGTGTTATTATTCCACAATAGATCCAGGTTTTTCATTTTTTTGGTTGACACAAAGGGAATTAGCTTTACAGTCTGCTTCATATTTCACCTTCTGTGCTGTTTCTGCAGCTATACAGACTGCAATATCATCTGCAAATAAGTAAGTCCTAGTTAATGGCCCAACTATGCTACATGGTAAGTCATTTGTATAAATAATAAATAGAATTGGGCCAAGTACAGAACCTTGTGGGACACCCATGCCCACAGGTAATTAATCTGATTCTGAACCATTAAAAACCACCTTCTGCACTCTATCACTTCGATAAGAATTTATCAGTTCCAGAGCACATCCTGTAAAGCCATAGAATTGTAGTTTGTTCAATAAGATTTCATAGTACACAGTGTCAAAAGATTTTGATAAATCAAAGAGTTAGTCTGAACCACTAACTTGCTTTCTAGTTGCTTCACACACAATGTTAAATGTGATAAGGCAGATGTCTAGGGAAAGCTTCGAAAGGGCTTTACAGTACGATTCAGGACAGGACCGAGAGAAAGAAAAGTGGTCCATAAAGCTATTGAAGTGAGCCCTGAGGCTAGAACAGTTCTCAGGAAGCGACAAAAAGCATGTTTTGGGTTTCGTTCCGTTTTAGTTAAGGGCTATCTGGTAGTGAGCCAGTGCATAAAATGCATTGGTCAGTTGACGAGACATTGTGATAAAAGGGAAATAATTTGTCGATATTGTGGGGAAGAAAAGACTGTAATGAAATCAAGAAAGTGGCAGTGTGTGTTTCATGAAGGTATAGAGGTAAAAAATGCACTGGGAACAGAAACGAATGTCACAAGTATCAAACTCTCCTAACAAGGCAGATTTTAAGAACGGATCATGGGTAGGCATCTTATAGCGCTAGCAAGGACTCTAATGACACCTCCAAGTGCCATCTATGTAAGAAAGATAAATTACCATCTAGGAGGATGAGGAGGGATACGAAAAGAGCAACGAATTTCTGGCAAAAGGTGAGCAGTAAGTACCACAGGACAGAGCATGTGATACGGACCAAAGTAGAGCATCATGCATCTGCAAAAACGCAGCAGGAACTATGTGGTTTAACAGAGAAGGAAGATCGGAGATGGATGTAGGAATGATACTTGATACAGGCGATCAGGATTTGGTGACACAAACTGGGCAGTTGTAGATAGAATGCGACAGCATATATCCTGAGGAATACACTATGCTGCCTACAGAAGTACATCTACATCTACGTGAATACTCTGCTATTCACAATAAAGTGCCTGGCGGAGGGTTCAATGAACCACCTTCAGGAGGTCTCTCTACCGTTCCACTCTCGAACGGCACGCGGGAAAAACGAGCACTTAATTTTTTCTGTGCGAGCCCTGATTTCTCTTATTTTATCGTTATTATCATTTCTTCCTATGTAGGTGGGTGCCAACAGAACGTTTTCCAAATTGGAGGAGAAAACTGGTGATTGAAATTTCATGAGAAGATCCCGTCGCAACGAAAAACGCCTTTGTTTTAATGATTGCCACTCCAATTCACGTATCATGTCTGTGACACTATCTCCCCTATTTCGCGATAATACAAAACGAGCTGCCGTTCTTTGTACTTTTTCGATGTCATCTGTCAGTCCCACATGTAAAAGAAGATTCGCCAGTGCATGATCTGAATCTGCAATAGAAACAGTATGAGACTCAGAGACAGTTCGTGCAAGAAACAAACACCTACTACGTAGAAGTAAATAACTGGAACAGATCTGCGACAGATTTATGACAGCATAGGAAATGTTATGTAGCTCACTAGACTGGAATAGTCAATAACGCTCACTATAGCATTAAGACATGTAGTAAGGTACAAACATTCAGAAGAGAACTTTATTACTTTTCCTGTACCTGATTTCACAGTTAGAATCCATCTCAGAGTAAACAATCTGCCAACAGAAGTGAAAAAAGTGGAGGAGTTACTGAAGCAGGTATCTGCCAAAAGAAAAAAATTATTCTCCTTAGATACGTTATACAAGCACCTTTTGATGACACATGGCCATATAGCATTCGATTACAGGCGAGTAGGGCAAAACTGTAGAATATATACCCGTGACCCCTAATGGGGATAAAGAAAGGGCAGATTAATGCCGTAACAAGTGTCAGCGTATTGCATGAGGCTATAAGAGTGACAGAAGAGTTGCATTTAGATGTATTGTGTCTCCAAGAACTGTGTACGAAGGCAGGGAAGATCCCCAGTATGCCAGTAATTGCCCAGGTAGTCACACAAGGGGAGCATCCTGTGGCAGCAATAATAGTACTTAACAAGGCCATAACAGTGACAAAAATATCACAGTACTGATCAGGACACGTAATCTGTGTGGAAAGGTATCTGGAAGGGAGACTTGCATCCTGATTTACATGTATTTTCAATTTAGTAATGAGGTAGATGAGTGTTTGCTAAGACTGAAGGATATTAGGCACCTAGGACTAACTAATGATTTTGTGTATATCATTGATGCAGATGTGAAGTCGGTATCTTGGCATAGGCGTCTGAATGATGACTGTGGAAGTTAACAAGAAGAAGCCATTATGGAACTCAACCTACAGGTATTAAAAGCACCTCACAATCCGCCAACCTACGATGGGAGTGTCGGAGTAACTTCAGATATTGATGTCACCTTAGCAAATATGGCAGTGGCGCGGCGCCGTGTGAAAGGCTGGAGAGTTGCCAGTCGAATGACATCGAGTGACAATATCATCTTGCACTATACCATCACTGGGAGGGAAATCCAAGACCTCACAGAAAACACGCACACAGGGCCCAAATACAACATCAAGGTTGCTAATGGGAAGAACTAAGAAGAGTGTTTCAGTGCCCAGGAAGTCCAACACTGAGTGATAACGAAGATCTTAAAGGGCAAGAACTGACAGTGGCTATACATGGAGCAAGGAGGCATCAATGGAGGTCATTCTAAAGGAGTACCTTGCATCTGGACCTAGACACTGCAGAAATTAAGATACAAAACAAGAAGAGCCAGGAAGCTATACCAAAGCAGCATGACCCAAGAAGAAAGAGCCTTAAGGCTGCATAGATAAAATGTATGTTAAATTACTGTTTTAAGGAAGAGTTGTGGAAAACAAAAATTGACCGATGTAAGTAATTCGTTGAGGCTAATTTAGAAACAGATACCGGAGATGTACCATATTAAATAGTCTGCACGAAAATACGATCACCAACAGTCTTATCCACACTCAAATGGAGTGACGGGAAGCAACAGCAAGTTGGGAAAAGTCAGCTGCCCTGATAATGGAAACACTACTTTCTGATGATGGAGAAGAAGGCGAGATGGATGATCATCATAGGTTATGAGAAATGTTATGGGAAGAGTATAAAGGTAGAAACAATAAACTTGCATACTCCTTCACACAAGAAGAAATTAGGCAAATAATTTTAAGACTGAAAAAGAAAAAATCTGCAGGACCGGATGGGATCACTGCTGAAGCAATGCAAGCCTTATGTTACCAATTATAAGAGAGTTAGCTGTGCGGTCTATACGATGAGTGTATCTTGCAAAGAAGGATCCCTGAAGCGTCGAAGAACACTGAAGGATCCAATGGTACCTAAATTCTACTATGAATTTGTCTTTTGAATGTTCTTGGCAAGGTATTTGATAAACTGTTATGCAAAAGATTACAAGAACACAGATGGCTACACGGGATAGCCCTCACCAACATGGATTTAGAAGAGGCAAGACATTTGAAGAAGGGGATCTCACTAGCAGAGAATACTCATTCTACTTATGCTCTAGCGATGGTGATTGGTATTGCTGGCACTTGCAATAATATATCATGCCTGTCTTTCTTTGATCACCTTAGGGATTTGGAATATTCAGAAGTGAGTACAATTGCCTGATAGATTATTTCCACAGGCGACATGCTTCTCTAACATGCTCAGGAAAGAAAATGATGAAGACAACAATAAAAGGCTGCCTGCAGGGGTCAGTGGGTGGTCCGGAGTTATGGGATGGAGCACTGGAGCCCATACATCAGAAGTTACATGACAGGGTAACATAAGCGGACTAGAGATGGGCAAAACTATTCTTTTCAGAGATCGGATCAGAACTGTTCACTCCCTGAAATGAACTAGCTCTTTTTCATGACTCACCACTCATTCACAATAGAAAATAAATGGAAGGCACATTGCCCTTTAAACTTGGTTTATTCCAGTACTATACCTATATTTTGATCTTATTTGATCCTATTTTGAAGTAACACAGATAATGAGTAAGAATTTTGTATCGTTTATTAAAATTTCCAAGATATGACAATGTTTTTGATTATTGATTTATTTTGCACTATCGTGGTTTTTTGGGTGATCGGAAAATGTTGTAACTTCAGATTTACGTTAACAATATATTTGGCTATAATGTATTAAAATTTCATTAACCTCGTACTTCATAATAAAAAATCCTATAGTAAGACGAGTCATCTGGAAACTAATCTGATCAGTTTAAACAAATAAAAATAAAATAAAAACAAATGATATATACATAACATAATTATGTAATATACATAACGGTATTACTACGAACAACAATATCCAGTAGAGACGAACTCCGATGCAGAGGCGCAGAGTCAAGCAGGTCGAGCCACGAGCTGTATTACTGTGTGAGCTAAGACCGCAGAGACCAGAGTGACACCTGAGTTGCTTTGCTCAACCCTCTGGCTAGAGTCGAGAATTGGTGAGCGTTGAGCGGGCGAGTTCCGAGAGTGGGGGGAGTGGTGAACGGTCACCAGTCACCCGCTCCGTGACAAATCGTCCGTTCTCTTGCGAGCAGGTTGTTGCAAGTAGTTCTTATGTTCTCTGCTAGGAGGCTCTCTGTCCTGTTGCTCGTATCAACTGCCCAGAGGGCAGGACGTGCAACTGAAACGATCGCCGATGGAGTGCATTGCTAAGTTAAGGTGCGCCAGACACTGCATGTGGCACAGGAAGCACAGAGACGGCACGGAATATGTGAAACACAAAATCCAATGGGGCACTGCACAATGCAGGCAGCCAAGGCAGAAGCAGGGTAGAGGCCGGCGCTCGCTGTGTTGTGTGGCGTGTAGTGTGCTCTGACCAGCAGAGGCCCCGCTGATATGCTCCGTCTCTCTCTCTCTCTCTCTCTCTCTCTCTCTCTCTCTGCTGTGGGAAACGTTTGGAGCTACCGTTCTTTTTTTCTGAATCACTGATTGTTCACTCCTGTGAAAGATTCAACTCTATGAATCAGTTCAGGACTGGTGGCATTTGCAAATGACGAGCTATTCGTTGTAGGTGGTGAATCCAGAATAATTATAGGGAACAAATGTAATCTGGCCCTCCACGAACTGGGGAGTCCAGAAGAATTATAGAAAGTAAAAGTAAAGTAGCCCTCCATAAACTTGAAGACCGGTGTCTAGGTGTTAAATTGTCACTAGCACCTCACAAAACAATGTACCTCCCGCCGAAAGGGAACCTAATAAGAAGCCCTAATATAAAATTAAATGACATAGCGATTAGGAGAAGCGCAGTAGCGGGATATCTAGGGGTATTTCTTGACAAACGTCGAAACTTCGCACGTCATGTAGAGGAAGGAGGCAGGAACGGTACAAACGTGATGAATAAAATTATAACCATTGCAAACATTCAAATCGCCTTCCCTTGAAGACAATCAGATTATACCACCAATCTATATTAACATCAGTTGCATGAAATGGTGTGAGCATATGAGATCTTAGATTGCAGGTAGTGAAGCCAGCCTCAGTGGTGAGAAGAGTTCAACAAGGCGTGCTGCTAAGACTAACAGCCGCCTACTGCACTATCCTGAATGATGCTTCGTTAGGAATATGCCCACTGGACCTGGAAATTAGGAAGAGGGAAGCCTTTTACTGTTAAAGAAAGGCAGCCAACTGGAAGTACGAAGGGTGCCTGCAAATGAGGCCAATTCGGAAAAGGCAATAAAAGGTCGCATATTGCAATTGTGACTAAATGAATGGGACACCTCAGGCACAGGCAGGAGAACATACTAATTTCTCCCCAACATCAGGGAAAGATTGCAAATGAGATTTCTTATTGTGAGTGGACTGATACATTAACCTATGGGCTATGTCCCTTATGCCACATACCTATACAAAATCAGGAGACAGATGAATGCTAGCTGCGCCTGCGGCAGTGTGGACACATCAGAACACACCTTGTGGGACAGTACGTTCAGCGAAGACGCGACAGGTAATGGGCATCACGTATTAGATTAGATTAGATTAGATTTACTTTCATTCCAATTGATCCGTAGTGAGGAGGTCCTCAAGGATGTGGAACATGTCAGAAAAACAACAATACATGACAAATATTTACAACTAAAACAAATAAGCTAATGTACCATTCCACAGGTCCCAAGTGGAATGATCGTCATTTTTTAATGAACACTAAGAGTCATTTTACAAATACTATTGCACTGAATTTAAAATAAAAAAGTTTTTTATTTATTTATAAGGTAAGAAACATGTAATACAACTACTGTAATACTTATTTACAATGAACACATTACTGCACTGAAATGGTGCAGAAGTTAGATTATACTTACACACTTACACACACACAAGCACACACACACACACACACACACACACACACACACACACACACACACACACACACACACACAAATTTTCAGTGAACACATTACTGCACTGAAATTATGCAGAAGTTATGTTGTACTTATATACAAATCAGTTGGTTTTCCTAAGAAATTCATCAATGGAGTAGAAGGAGTTGGCCACCAATAAATCCTTTAGGCTTCTCTTAAACTGAATTTCATTGGTTGTTAAGCTTTTTATGGCTGCTGGCAAGTTATTGAAAATGTGTGTTCCTGAATAATGCACACCTTTTTGTACAAGACTAAGTGACTTTAAATCCTTGTGAAGATTATTCTTATTTCTAGTATTGATTCCATGAATTGAGCTGTTGGTTTGAAAAAGTGATATATTTTTAATGACAAATTTCATTAAGGAATAAATATATTGGGAAGCTGTAGTTAGTATCCCTAGTTCCCTAAACAGGCTTCTGCAGGATGTTCTTGAGTTCACACCACATATAATTCTTACTGCACGTTTTTGTGCCCGGAAAACTTTAGCTTGGCTTGATGAATTACCCCAGAAAATAATCCCATATGACATTATGGAATGAAAGTAAGCATAGTATGCCAGCTTTTTCATTTTTATACCCCCTATGTCTGACAAAATTCGCATTGCAAACAGAGATTTGTTAAGACGCTTCAGCAGTTCTGTGGTGTGCTCCTCCCAGTTGAATTTATTATCAAGCTGTAATCCCAAGAATTTAACACCGTCCACTTCTTCTATCTTCTTGTCATCATATGTTAGACATATACTCTTGGGACACCCCTTACAAGTTCTGAACTGCATGTAGTGTGTTTTTTCAAAGTTTAGTGACAAAGAATTGGCTAGGAACCAGTGATTAATGTCCACAAATATTTTATTGGCTGATCTTTCTAAGACTACACTTGATTTGCTATTTATTGCAATGTTTGTATCATCAGCAAACAAAACAAACTTGGCATCTGGTAATGTTACTGATGACAGGTCATTGATATACACAAGAAAAAGTAAGGGCCCCAAAATGGAACCTTGTGGGACCCCACATGTAATTAGTTCCCAGTTGGATGATGCCTGATAGCTTGATACATGTCTCTTTCCTAATAACACCCTTTGTTTCCTGCCAGAGATATAAGATTTGAACCATTTTGCAGCATTTCCTGTTACACTATAATATTCTAGTTTACTTAAAAGGATATTGTGATTTACACAGTCAAATGCCTTTGACAGATCACAAAATATACCAGTTGCCTGCAATTTTTTGTCTAATGAATTAAGTACATTTTCACTGTAAGTGTAGATAGCCTTCTCAATATCAGAACCTTTTAGAAATCCAAACTGTGACTTTGACAGTATGTTATTTGAGATAAGATGGTTATAAAGACGACTGTACATTACTTTTTCGAAAATTTTTGAGAATGCTGGCAACAGTGAAATTGGTCGGAAATTTGATGCTATTTCTTTATCTCCCTTCTTAAACAGTGGCTTAACTTCAGCATATTTCAGCCATTCGGGAAATATTCCACTGATAAACGACTGGTTACACAGATAGCTTAATATGTTCCTTAGCTCAGAATCACATTCTTTAATTAACTTTGTTGATATTTCATCATACCCACTAGATGTTTTTGATTTTAAAGATTTTATGATGGACGTTATTTCTGTTGGGGTAGTGAGGGTCAAATTCATATTATGGAAGTTACTTGAAATGTCTGGTCTAAGGTAATCCATAGCAGCATCTACCGAACCTGACAACCCCATCTTTTCAGTAACAGTTATAAAATGTTTGTTAAAAAGTTCTGCAACACTATACACATCTGTCACCAATGCATCATTTACTCTTAATGCTATTTGTTCCTCTTCATGTCTGGTTCTACCGGTCTCCTCCTTCACTATATCCCATATTGTCTTTATTTTGTTATCTGATATGACTATCTTTTCCTTGTAATATATTTGCTTTGACATCCGTATTACAGTCTTTAATATTTTGCAGTATTTCTTATAATGTGCTATAGCATCAACATTGGAAATGTTTCGGATTGACAGATACAGTTTTCTTTTTGTTTTACAAGATACCCCTATTCCTCGAGTAATCCATGGCTTCTTTGTAGACTTTGCTCTAACCTTGGTAAGTTTTGGGGGAAAGCAGTGTTCAAATAAGGCAAGCACTTTATTAGCAAAAATGTTATATTTTTCATTCATGCCATGAGCACTGTAAACATCAGTCCAGTGAATGTCTCTGAGGAGTGTCCTAAAATAATCAATTTTTGGCTTACTGATTACCCTCTTGAGCTCAGATTTAACAGATTTTATATCCTGTTCAGTATTAACATTTAACAGAAGGAACTGCATGTCATGGTCTGAGAGGCCATTGACTATTGGTTTTGTAATATAATTTTGTTCATTTGACTTTTCTATAAAGATATTATCAATGGCTGTTTGTGAGCAAGTGGTTATCCTAGTGGGGAACTTTACTGTGGGAATTAAGTTGAACGATAGTGTTACTAACTCAAATAGGTTCTTATTGGGAGAGTCTTTAAGGAAATCTACATTGAAATCACCAGCAACCACTATTTCTTTGTTTTTGGTTGTTAAATGGGCCAGTACAGCTTCAAGGTGGTTTACAAACAGATTAAAGTTACCTGCAGGTGCTCGATATACACTTAATATTATGAAAGATTTTTTGTGAAAATCTAATTCTGTTGCACATGCTTCCATATGCTGTTCTAGGCAAAATTTATGAATGTCTATGTTCTTAAATTTATGACCGTTCCTGATGAATGTGGCAACTCCTCCTTTCTCCATTTCTGATCTACAAAAATGAGATGCTAACCTAAACCCTGTAACACTTAAAAGTTCTATACCAGTGGTCACATGATGTTCAGAGAGGCAGATTATGTCAGCTGGGTTTGAAGACTCTAATTCATCTATGCAGATAGTTAATTCATTAATTTTATTTCTCAGTCCTCGAATATTTTGATGCAATAAAGATAGCTGACATTTCACATTGACTGACTTAAAATTGGGTGGAGTTAAAATATCTGCTGACAGTTGAAAATTCTTAACCAATGGCTGTTTATGTTGATGTAATAAGCTGGAATTATGTTTTTTGATTTCTTTCTCAAACTGAAGGTTTGTCTCAGTTCTAACCTCTCTTAAAATTTGTTTTCTTTCTGTCCTCCCTACCCTAAAAAAGGGTCTTTTCTGAATCCTATAACCACTGGTATTTTACCACTCATGACAGTGCCTCCCCCCTTTAACTTTCTTGCTATTTCCCCAGCCAATTTACCCTTCCCCTTCCTGTTGAGGTGAAGGCCATGCCTAGTATAATCCCACCTACTGATAGAATCAACATGAACCACACCAATGTGTGACCCCGCACCCGACATGAGCAGCCGTTCCAGCTCCAAATTAACTCTCTTGACAGAAGAGTTCAAATGAGGTCGGTCATGGCGCCCAAGAACAGATACAAACTCAACACTGGTATGCCTCGATGCTGATGCAATCTTCGCCAGGTCACACTCTACGCTGTACCCAGGATCTCTGTCAATACTGTTACCTGCCCCACCCACTATAACCACGGTGTCTTCCTTAGTGAAATCTTTGCAAAGTGATCCTAAATCCTCTGTCACCTGCTCCAGACCAGCACTAGGTTTAAAAAAATTGGTGACCTGGTATTCTGATCCTAGTTCATCCTGCAAGAGTTGGCCAACACCTCTTCCATGGGAACTACCTAACAACAACACTTTCTTTCTCTTTACTGATTTCCCTACATTCTTACTTTTCAATTTGCTGCTGAAAGTTTGTTGTGCCCTGTCTACACCTGTAACTGCTTGAGGCTCACCAGCTTCTAACTGAAGCAACAGGTCAAATCTATTTTCCACATTCACCATAAAGCTGTCAGACAAAGTTCTAGGCCTGTTCCTCCTGTTGCCTGTTGCCACTTCCCACCTCTCTTTACCCTTCTCCCTCCTTAACCTGTCAAGATCTCCCCTGGCCTTGTCTAACTCAGCCTGAAGGGCAGCAATTTTCCCCTCCTGTTCCAGTATCTTCCTATCTCTACTACAAATCCTACAAAACCACTGATGAGTCTCATTTACTTCCCCTATTCCCACGCCACTACAGTCACCCACATGGAAAAAACTACAGCACCCATCACACCAAAGCCCCGACCTAACAATTCTACGGCAAGTCAAGCACTTTTCACTCATGATAAACGTAATAATTTATTAAGAATAAGTCAGTTAAATTACAGATAAACACGAAAATATGGTTACACAAATTTGGCCTATACGCAACTGTGTGTAAACAAAAACAAAAGTACAAAGTTTCTGAAACAACAAGTTAAACTTTACGCTACTTTCCGGAAATGCTAGTTAAATAATGAAGAGGTACGCTAAGTTAAATTGCTGGAGAGAGCAAGGAACAACTAAACGAAATTCTATAGATTTGCTGCAGCAGAACGTAAACAGAAAATACGACTGTACGGTCTTTTCGCGTTTTCTGCTATATTACGTAAAGAGAAATGAAACCTTTAATGGTACACTTAAACGGCACACTAATACACTTATTTACCACGTAATCAGTACTAATCTATGTGTTTTATAATCTAAAATAACTTATCTTTACGAGAACACCAAACCTCGCGCTAGTCGCTTGGCTGCAGGGCTGCAATATTAACGATTTTGGATCCCAAAGCAGCACTAAGGAACCAGTCGGCCTGGCGCATCTTGGGCGATGCTGCAGCTGCAGGAGGGCCAAGGGAGACTTCACAAAGCATTCAACCACAAGTTATGTTGCTGCCATGAAGGCTACATGACACACTCTGCAAATGGAGAGAAGGTAACTCAGGGCGGCGACCACTAAGTGAAATATTGTCCCTAGAATGAACATTGCACTGGTGCAAGTGATCTTTTAA
Organism: Schistocerca piceifrons; assembly: GCF_021461385.2. Classification (NCBI taxonomy): domain Eukaryota; kingdom Metazoa; phylum Arthropoda; class Insecta; order Orthoptera; family Acrididae; genus Schistocerca; species Schistocerca piceifrons. The sequence goes on along the minus strand of NC_060148.1, from coordinate 9,464,387 downwards.
GTGTAGACCTTAAAAAGTAACAGGGGTGGGTGGAATTACTTGGTATAGTGGAAGTGCTGCTGACATGCTACCCAGTGCCTAAGGAATGTAGCAGACTACGTTTGTTGACGGGGGAAGTATGAGGGCAGATCCAGTAGTGGAGACAACCTACAAGTTAAATCCATCAAAATAAATAAACAGAGAACAAATTCCGTAGTGTTTGTAGTAGATTAGTAGCTGGGTTATTGGTTAAGTGTTAATGTAGTTTTGGAGTAGTAGAAGTAAGTACCAGAAATAAGTAATTCATACGAGAGCCAGTCGGAGTGGCCGAGCGGTTCTAGGCGCTACGGTCTGGAGCTGAGCGACTGTTACGGTCGCAGGTTCGAATCCTGTCTCGGGCACGGATGTGTGTGATATCCTCATGTTAGTTAGGTTTAAGTAGTTCTAAGTTCTAGGGGTCTGATGACCTCAGAAGTTAAATCCCATAGTGCTCAGAGCCATTTGAACCATCTGAATTAATACGAGGGTTGGAACGTAAATAGTGGCAACTATTTATTCACAGCTGATGCAAAAGAGTTACATGTTTGCACCTGTTACTGTCCTTTGAATTAGTCACGGTCGTTGTGTAGAACCTGTTGTCAGCAATGTGGAAGGCGTAGTATACCGTTAGCAGAGCCTGTTCTGTTGATGGTGCGAATGGAGCGGTCTACTGCCTGTTTAAACTCTGGAACAGTTCTGAAGCGAATGCCACGAAGTGGTTCCTTCATCTTTGGAATGAAAACAAAGTCACAAGGACTTAAGTATGGGCTAGTACGGTGGTTGGTACAGTACTTACCAGTCCCATCAACCGAAGAGGACAGCCACAGCTTGCGCTGTATGGGCCCGAGCATTGTCATGCAAAATGATGGGTGGGTTGTGTAGAAAGTGTCGCCACTTCTTTCGCAAAGCTGGTCGCAGGCGATGATCCAAAAACGAACAGTAGTACTGTGCATTGATGGTGGCATTCGCTTCATATCTGTTCCAGAGATTCGACAGGCAGTAAACCGCTCCATTCACACCATCAACAGAACAGGCTCTGCTAGCGGTGTACAATGCCTTCCACATCGCTGGCAACGAATTCTACAAAACTTTGGTGACTACTTTGAAGGACAGTAACAGGTACAAACACATAACTCTTTTGTATGGGTTGTGAATAAATGGTTGCCACTGTTTAAGTTCCAACCCTCGTACATAATTTATCGCTATCCAAGGAAATGTGATTTGTATGGCCTATTTTAGCTTTTCAGATAGTAGGCTGTAATTACGAAGAATAAGTAGAAAAATTTAAATAAATCTACTTAGCATGGTTGGTTGATTGGTTGATTTGGAGAGTAAGGGACTAAACTATAGCGTCATCAGTCCCTCTACTGCACATGTTCTCAACCCATGGTAGTCACATGGTTCTGGGACGCCGCTGCTGGTCTATAATTTGCAATAATAGCGAAACTTTAATATTACATGTATTCGGCTTATTTTGTATATGTTTTTGCATGTCCGAGTTTTAGTAACAGCTATGGTGCATTATTGTCGTTGCTACAGATGTAAAGAGAAATATGTTAAAAGAGGACCAGTTATGGATGGTCCCGGCAGAGGTTCGAGTCCTCCCTAGGACATGGGTGTGTGTGTTTGACCTTAGGATAATTTAGGTTAAGTAGTGTGTAAGCTTAGGGACTGATGACCTTAGCAGTTAAGTCCCTTAAGATTTCACACACATTTGAACATTTTTTGGACCAGTTACTTTTCATGGGTATGTACAAGAAACGTGTAATTACAACTGCCATATTGATATTAGGCTCTTTATATGTTGAAAAATATCAGGACAAGGTATTATTAAGACTTGTACTGTGGAAATAATTTCTGCGGTTTTCTTACCTTGTCTTTGCAATTGCTACAGTCAATACATATATACTGGTGCCGCTTTCAAATGCATATGAAATTTATACTTGACAGTATGATTAGTTTCCTCCAATTTATGCAGATTCTGAAAACTTTGTGAGTGTCTAAGTATTTCTGCATGCGACAGTTTTGCTATTCAGTGGTATTGTAACATCATTAATTAGAACAACGCGGCAATATGAATTAGTACAATAGAAAATTGAAAAACATATTGTTGACTGTCACTTCTTTTTATTACAAAATTCGATCATAGATGTCGTATTTTGTATTCTACTGTGCATAGTGTAGGGTTTTACTCTTCTGATGAGATGATGAAAAAATTTTATAGGTATTTTACTTGTTTATAAAAGGCAGAAGGGTAAATAATGAGAAATTAAAAATAATAACGAACAAACAAGTTTTGCAAATCGCTTATTGTATTTAATATAACAATTTCATAGTTAAAAACGAGTTGTGTTTTCGTGACACTTCGGTGCCCTCTACAGTGTCATTATAATGTACGAGTAATTAATGAGAACAGAGATTCGACAATATGAATAAGTGCAACAGAAAACGTAAAAACATTGTTGGATGCCACTTCCTGTCCCGTTACCGAAAAAAACGTGAACAAAGTGGAATCTGAGTCATGATACTGCGATGAAAAAGCACAGTACCATCACTCTTCACACCTTGAAGTCAACTTAAGTTCCTGATACCAAATTGTTATAATGCCTATAAAACGCGTATACAATATTTGTTTCTTAAATGAAAACAGCCTTTTGTTGGTGCACTGTAATTTATTTCTCCCAGGCGCGTTTCGCTTTCTTTTTTTACTCTAAGGCATATTCAACGGGATTTAGAATGATACAGTTTTGTTTAACACTCTAAGCGCCAAGCCCGTAAAATTTACGGGCCTGGGATCGCGCGAAAATCACCAAGCCCGTAAAATTTACGGGCCGCTACATTTAATTTCATTCAAAACACTGCAACATTATTTCTACGGGTTTGGCCAGCGCTATACGTTTTTCAGATGTTTATTAACAAAATGCGTCCATAGATGTCACGGCAGCGCTGTAATTCATGTTAAAACTTATCTTTGCGTTCTCAGTCTGTATATCATTCAGTTGTTTGTCATCATGTTTCGGCGCGGTTTATCAGACGCAGAAATTGCGGATTTGATCAATCATAGCGACACTCTGGATAATGTAGAGAGTGATTCAGACGATTCTGAATGCAATGGTGTGTTTGAAGGTACGTATTTCCGAATTTTCCACGTAATTGTGCAGTACGCACATATCTGTTGAACATGTGTAAACGATGTATGTAGTTACACATAATGTGATATTCTTTTTAGAAGACGAGATTGATGACAGTTTGTCTTCAGATGAAGACGAGAATGATGTTGAAGGTGTTGCTTCAAATCCAGCAGCTGTGCCGTATCCGAAAGACAGTGAGTGGACTGCAGTTGACACCTACCGACCTCTGCCTGTCAACACGACACCCAGGCAGATACTAGTGGATATTGATGAGTCGAGTTCTGTACTGGATTGCAGTAAAGTGTTCCTTACTGACAGTGACGTAAATGAACTCAAGAGACAGACAAATTTGTATGCATCACAGACAATACAGAAGAAAAGAAGAGGAAATAATCTGAAGCCCCATTCAGTTTTGAGTTCGTGGAAGCCAGTGACTATAAGTGAGATGAGGCGTTTCTTGGGTATTATTTTCCACATGTGTGTTTCGAAAAAGCCCAAAATTGCGGACCATTGGAGCACTAATCCTGTTCTTAGTTGTAACTTTTGTCCCCATGTCATGAGCCGTTTGCGTTTCACTCAGATACTGTCATGCTTGCATCTTGTTGACAATTCAAATCAGAAAAAACCAGGCGAAGATGGATTTCATCCACTTTACAAAGTTTTGCCATATTATAATAATTTGAAGGAGCGATGTATCCAGGCATATCGTCCCTCAGAAAAAGTGACAATTGATGAAGGAATTTGCCCATTTCGAGGTCGTGTGAGTTTCCGTGTTTACATGCAAAATAAGCCTCATAAGTATGGACTGAAAGTATATGCTGTTGCTGAAGCCAGTAGTGGCTATGTTGTAAATTTTGAAGTTTATGCTGGTAAGCATATTGTTGACAATTCTTCGTCTGCGGTTATTTTGCGATTGTTGTCTGACAGCAGCTTGCTGAACAAAGGCCACACTGTGTATTTAGATCGATTTTATTCCAGTCCAGAGCTATTTCAGCAACTGGCAGAGAAAGGCACTGGAGCTGTTGGTACTGTGAACAAATCCAGGAAAGGATTGCCTAAAGATTTAGTATCTGCTAAGCTGAAAAAGGGCGAAATGTCTTTTCGGCGTAAAGATAATGTATTGGCAATGAAGTGGAAAGATAAGAGAGATGTGTATACATTGTCTACAAGGCATCAAGCAACATTTGGTACGCATACTAAGAGAAATGGGTCTGTAGTATTGAAACCACTTCAGGTACTTGATTACAACCTCAATAAAATTGGAGTGGATATTGGAGACCAACGCCTGCAGTACAATCCGTTCCAGCACAGAACTGTGAAATGGTGGCGAAAATTATATTTCCATTTGCTGCTTATGGGAGTATCAAATGCATTTTGGCTGTACAATGCAGTGCACAGGAAGAAAATTACAATAACAGACTTTATAACAGTGCTTGCAGTTCAGCTTGTTGAAGACGACACACTTGAATTCATTCCAAGAAATGAAGGAACTGTAGGTCGGCTAACAAAGAGACATTTTTTGCAGCACATACCTGCAACTACTAAGAAGTATGCTGCTCGTGTGTGTCACGTGTGCAGTTCCAGGAGCAAGAAACAGAGTGGCAAGGCTTCTCGCAAAGAGACACGATACGAATGTGAACAGTGTGGCGTTGCACTCTGCCTGGAACCTTGCTTTAAAATTTTCCACACTAAAAAACAATATGATTCTGTGTGAAATTTATATGTAATACTGTATACTATCAGAAACATGTAATGTAGTGCCACAATTTTGGTTAAAAATAAATCACAATTGTATTCCCTTATTCGTATGACTTTTTCTAAATTCTTAAAACATCTAAGTGATTTCTATAACTGTACCTTAAAGCTGTGCATTGTAAAGTAGTTTCTTTCACTCAGAATTAAAGTAGAAATGTGCAGCTTCAAGATGGTACCAAATTTGCCACAATCCAAACAGTAGATTTGATGCAGTAATTTTTTTAATATTGGTAAAATTGCCCGGTTTCTAGGGACGGGTGCATAAAATAGGCCTGGTACAGAGAGTGTTAAGTATGTGCTCCTTTTAGATTATCAAACAGTTCACGTCGCGGTTTTTTATGTAAATAAATAATAGCTTATAGTTTGTTGGCATCTGCGTTTCCTCTCATTTGATCTGCAGGCCGCACTACCATTTCATTTCCGAAACATAAGTACATTTTTATATTTCGAACATTTTCCTTCACACTGTTCACCATGTTAACCCTTATTTTAGTGGTACACTATTACTGTAGTTATAGATATTTGTTCGAAAACAGTGGTAATCGAAAAATAACACATATCAGAACGAACTGTGTCGTTCTAGATTCCACTGAAGGTGCCTTAGCGTTAAAAAAGAAAAAAAAAGACGAAACACATCTGGTAGATATAAATTACAGTGCAGCAAGAGAAGGTGCTTTTTTTTACAAAACAAATATTTCTGTGCTTGCTGTGGAGTATGGCCACGCAAGCAAACTTGTTAAATCGCGTATACAACGTTACATGGTACTTCTGAAGGTGATCTATCTGTAGCAGCACAGCAATAACACTTCAAGTGCGCTAAACGCTATACGAACTAAAAAAGCGCCGTCACAAAATCAGGTGACTTGAGCTACAGGTCATATTACGGACAGAATTCTCCCTCTGCGCATCCGAAAATTCACCGCATGGCTTTTATACTCAGTGGCGTAAACCATAGAGTAAATGTCTCTGGAGAGAGCATTCACATGCGCAGAACATATTTTGTGTTGTCAACATACATTGCCGGCCTGGTCACGTGATCTCGGGACGTCGTGTGTTTGTCCGTATATGCCCTGTATATTTCGAATGTCACTACATCCCTAGTACAGACGGATTCTTTTCGCACATGTCGTGGGTTATTTATATATGTTGCACAGACATTTTAACAGTATCCATTTAAAACCGGGAATAAACCAGCTACGTAACCTTTAAGGGCAAGTGATATTGCATTTTGCTTCTTTGCGATAGGTGCCACTGTTCAGATGCACTCGATTTTTGGTAGTTTTCGGTATGATACGGCACTTTATAGTATTACAGAGCCCGCCGTACATTTTTGCAGTGATAGTCTTGCAAAACGACTTGACAGTACGCTAGTACTTTTGTAAGTGCCCGAAAACACCGAATTTGCCACACATTAGCGATTATATCCCCGCTAATTCGCCCTCTTTTCTATTTCTGCGTATTTATTTTCTCGTTTTTGCGACCTAAAGCACAATTTTTCTTACTGGTGACACTTTGAAGTGTTTATTTAACTCATTTTACGTACTTTCTCCCAGTTTATTAAATAAAGAGTGAACTGAATAAGAAGGGGGGGGGGGGGGGGGGGGGGGGAAGGCGATCGCAGAATAAATGTACTGTAAAGCAAATACAGTTGGTCATGTAAGTCAACCCATATAACACCATTATGGGAAGTGAAAAGTGACACAAAGAGTTTGGGGACATGTTTACTAATATTTTACGCTTCTTAATCAAATGGTGAAGAAAATAAATTGAAGGCAAAATACACCAAAGATGTAATTGTGTACTTTGATTAGCTAAACTGTTTTTTATTTGATTTGTGCAGAAAATGTATTTAAGTTGAATGCAGAAATTGGTAGTAGGTGCTGTGGAAAATTGAAAATGGTTGGTATAGCATCCACCTTCAGCCACACACGTCCAAATTTTTCTCTGTCAGAATATTTTGTGGGGACAAAATTACTCCTTTTTTTCTGGAGCCACATCTTTACTCGTTCATCCTTCGTAAACTAAAATATATATCACACATAATCATTCTCCATGTCCTAGACGCACTTAACACGTCCCTCTACTGTCACTTTACAGTAAACAAAAAGGTTTGGACACACATATTATACGAAGACAATTACAGACTCCCACTCTATTGAATTCATCTGTCTCCCATCTTTCAAATCTATATACATAATCGACAAGTCACTGACAAATGCATGGAGGACAGTATTTGCTGAAACAACTAACCATTCCCTTTCCTGTTGCACTAGCAAATTTACGAGAGGAAGCGATTGTTTGTAAGCCTTTGTACCAGCAGTAATATCTATTATATAGTCATAAAATCGTAGAAAAATTAGTCTACAGAATCAAGCCTTAATTATAATGCGTCTCGGAATTTTTAAACATAGTACCCATGGAAAGTTACTATCCCACCTTTCACATATTTTTCTTAGCATCCGTAGCAACAACAGTAATTCACCTTAGCTATTACACTATCAACAAACGGTGAAAACACAACAAAAACTCTTGATATTATAAACTTCAAACACTGCGGTAAGCACACACGCACAGCGAAGTCCCGAAAACACGTGACAATCCTGGTTTAATGTTAACATGCGCAGAACGCAATGCTCACTCCAGAGATATTTACTCTATGGCGTAAACCAAAGTGTTTACGCGGTGCGTGGATACCAATTTCATAGAGTGGCTATAGGTCCGCCATGTTTGAAGCAAATTGAAGTTCTGGCCGCCATGTTTTCTTTAGTCAAGGCATTCGTCTGCTGTGTCCCGCCCCCTTGTAACTGCGTTTGACTTACTTGAAATAGCCCATACTAGCTTCACTTTTTCTAAAACAAGCAATAGACAGCAGTAATTTCAGTGTACACTGACAGCAAAAAGGGATGTTTTTGTCGAAATATGGCTAAACTTTTCGATGTAGATAACACTACAAGACAACTCAAAAAAAAGTCTGTCCATCCACTATAACGTTACTTGTTGCCCATAAATTAATGCAATTAGAGCAGGTACCACCAGAATATTACGGTGAAACTTCTAAACATGCTGTGGTTAACTATTAGAAACAGTAACGGGCGCAGAAATGCGACATTTTTGTCGCTATTTCAAAGTAAACAGTCAAAGCCTCAAAAACCAGTACACTGTGAACGAGAATTTATTTGAAATGTGTGTTACAAGTAGTTAACACAAGCATAGTAATTCAATAACAAAGTCGAAGCGTTCTTGGGTGGGGTAATTTCACAAATTTTCGTAAGTAGCTGTATGCCTTGGCAGAATAAAAGTGTAGGGTCAGGGCAAATTTCCTTATTTGCTGAGAATAATGGCATACTTTAGAACTGCACTGAAGTTCCAATAGTTCCTTCAACAAACCAACTACATGTTCACTGTTTAACATATCAGAAACTGAACTACATAGCCTTCTTCTCAAACCAGCAACTAAAGTCTGTAACTGCACTATTCTTCTTTTGTGTCGTACACTAAGTTGCTTCATTTGCTTTATCCGCTTCTTTAGTCGCACATTCTCTGCTTGTACTCTGTTATATTGTGTTTTCAACTTCTTAGGGCTTGGTAGACAGTAATTGTGGTCAGCAGAAACAGATGTGGGTCCGACAGGCACTGAAAGAATGTAGTTACATCATAAGTTTATAACAGAGTTACACCATAAGATTATAATAGAAAGTATGTAATTCAAAGTAATAAGAACACGGAGTAAAATTAAATTATTGACTTACTTTGTGCTAATGATGTCACTGTAATAGCACTATCTTGCAAATTGTCGAAAGATCGCTTTCTGGGTTGTGGTCGTAATACTTTATCTTGCTTTTGTAAATGTGGTGGAAAGTTAAAGATAGTAGGTACTGGTTTTGACAAAAGGCGCCTCAGGACATTTGTGTGGTACATATATTTCTCTTCAAAATGAGCTGAACAGAGGTAACTGGCTGTAGTAGGAAACCAGTTTTCTCGCTTCATATTTATAACCCATCTTTTTGTAATTTCCTTATCTTTTAAAGGAAATCTGTAATCAACGATAAATAAATTACTTCCTGCATTTGTCTTAAGCATAATTACAATTCCAATGCAAATGACTCTTTAATAAACATTAAAAAACGTGTGTCGTATTTCGGTACTAATATACTTACTTATAATATGAAATATTTGTTGTTTTATCGCTGCGATTTGTGCAGTTGAACGCTGAACACACTGCAGGCATGTTGACTTTATATTTTGTAACAAAAAAGTCAACTAGAAAAATTAAATATTGCAGTAATATCACAACAGCTGACACACTTCCAACACAAACAACAGTAACGCTTTCCTAATGTTTTGACCAAGGAGAACATGGCGGCCGAGTTAGCGTTGGTTGCCGCTAGGAGCGCTGTAACTAGTATCTCAGCCACTCTATGAAATTTTAACTCGTTGGTGGATACTAGATACTTTGGGCCAAGGTGTTTTAACCTCGTTGCTCTGGACTAGCCAGTTGACGTTGACGCGAGTACATGCTGTTGGTAGGTGTGGGTGGCGCTGTTGGGCGGCGCTTGTTGTGGAAAAAGAGCTATATCGCTGACTTTTCGTGTGTGAAGCCCTCGTGTGATAACAAAAGAATGTGTTGAACGACGCTTGGAAAAAGGTGCCGGTTTCTTCGAAATTATGTATACCGTGACTAGAAATTATGTATGAAGATAACATGAAGTCAACAATGCATCTTTCGAGTTCATGTCGCAGGCTGTTTACTTAGCGCACGGTGAGTTCAATCATATCTTTTTAGCCATAATCTTCGAATACATATGAGAAAGAGTATGAGGCAGCTTCCGTTCCATGAACCGCGTATTTTCAGCGTAGTTTTAATTCAACCGGGAACAATATAAGTAAATAGTTGAATTTAGAGCCGAGATGGAGATCGCGGTTATCATGCAACCGGGGCTTGTGCTATAAAACTGTGGTACTCATTCCAGTAGTGGCGACTTTAATATAGCCCCTTTTAACTTTTACACCAAAGAGCTGTATTAAAATTGAAGAAATTATCCAGGTTATAAACAAGTCTTGACACCCCAAGATTAGCGTTTGTTTATTATTTTAGATGAAGCAAACAAGTGCCGTGAGAGTATGTATGCGGTCAGGGTATTCATTCCTTTGCCGTCGTTAGATTTTCTAATTTTTGAACACCTACTTGAAAATGTGACACGGGGTAAAAGTTATGTATTGGATCCCCAATGTCTTTTTCAATATGGCGCGGACGTAAACACAACACTTTGCTACCTCGTCAGTTCGTTACCACAGCCTTTATTTGCCCTCCACATTCGTTGGCTTCGCCAACTCGCAGCCATATTATCACCTTTCAACATAACTTAATCAGAAAGCGCTAACATTCGTAAGCGTATAAGCCGGGAAGTGTCATTTGGAGTTCTTTAAATATTTCCCTGTATCATTACGGCGAAGCCCTATCATTATTCTGATAGCTCGTGTTTTAGATTAGAAAGTTTTTGTGATATCTAGATTTCCCTAGAAAATCGCACCACATCTAATCAAGCTGTTCATATAAGTTCAAAAGGCATGTAACACTAATTCAATGCCGCAACAGCCCCAAAGGATTCTTAACGCACATCATTTATTTAATTTTTTATTCAAATCTTCTAGATGCATTTTCCACTTCAGTACGCATCCATCCATGCCTAGAAATTTTGTGTATGGAGCTTCTGCAATATCATAGTTACCTAACCTAATTCTTGTGCTGCTTAACTTTGCCTCTGATAGTCTGTTACTGAAATTGATCCATACCATTTTTCCTTATTCGTGACAAGAGTGTAAACCATGTAACCATTTTTGTGCATCATTTATTCTCTTTCTCAGACAATATGCTGTAAATCACCCCCAGTGCATCCTTATGCTTGTTATCAGTAAACATCACTATATCAGCTGTTATAAAATCAGTTGACAAATAAGGAACAACAGATCGCCTAACACAGAGCTCTGTGGCTTTCCATAGCTAGACCTAATATTTTTTGTACTTTAAGAGATGTTCCTTGCCTTCATGACATGTTTGTATTCTGTTGTCCAGCAGGCAGTAAGGAATTGAACCATTTGAAGGCAGCTCCCGGGCCCTATAACAGTCTAGTTTCATACGCAGTGAGTCATGGCTTATTAGATCAGATGGTTTGGACAAATCTTTGAATATTACACAGCTTAATTAGTTAATATCCAAGGCATTAAGGACCATTTTTATTAATTGAAAGACTTTTATTTCTGTTGTTCCTTAACTCCTTTTGAGCATTAGTAAGTGTTTTATCTTTTTATTCAGGAAATCAGCTATCCTTTCATAAATTACTCTTCCAGTTATTTTAGAAATAGGCCTACCTGTCAATTTGTAGAGCATCTTTATTATGGGTATCTTTAATTTTGATGGAAACACCCCCATCCTGCAAGTTGTATTAATAATTCCAGTTATCTGTGAATCTATACTGGTGCAGCTAGTTTGATTACCTTGTCTTGACTTAAATTAATACCATTACACACTTCATTTTCTAATTAATAGCATTTCTCACCTCAGATTCTGTTACTGATTACAGAAATATTCTTTCCACAAATTGGTATTCTTATATTTTTGTTATTTGAATTACATGTATTTTTAATTAGTTTTGGTGCCATGTTTGTACAGTGCTTGTTAAATATATTGACTACCACTTTACTCTCACTTTTAATTTTGGTATTATAGTATTCAATTTTGCGTTTTCCTGTGCTATTGTTTGTTACCTTCCAAAACTTTTGCCTTATTACTTTCCCTTTTGTTATGTGAATCATTGCTTGGCCTTCTTGCTGCCTTCAAAACATACCTAAAGACCCTTCTGCATTTCCTGAAATACAGATTTATTGTTTTGATTTTGCGATGTCTGTTTAGGTTTTCAACGGTGACAGCTGATTTCTTAATTCCTTGTGTTAATCGTGTGTTAGACTTCTCACTGGCATTGATGATTTTTATTTTATTTTTTATTTATTTATTTTTGCAGTGCTGTGTCATAGCAATATTTATAGTTAGTGAAAAAGCTTCACATTTCTTGCTGCATCAGCAGTTTCTTCGGTTCCCACACTTCCTTTTCAGCATGCTATTCAAAGACCTTATTAACAGCTCTTCTCTGTAGGTCCCTAAATTCAGCAACCGTAACAATCCTATGACGGCGACTGCAGTCTCGACCACATCTAAATAAATAAATAAATTCAGCGTATGGCTCATAACATCACAGTAAAAGTTACAGAAACAACACGATTAAAAAAAAAATCACGTATGTATAAACAGAACAATAAATAACAGTTTGTATGTAGAGTTGACCAAACTTTACGAGGGCAATCAAATCATTTTGGTTTAGTATAGATGCTGAAAAAAGATTGTTACAAAAAGTGGGATAGCTGTAAAAGTCACTCTAGAACTGAATGTTGCTCTTGTGAATTGTCACCACTAATACAGCACAAAGGAAGCTCCATAAGCAGGAATTCCGAAACCACTCATCATTGGTGCAAATGTTCATAGCTGGAAAACATGGTGCCAAAGCCATAAAACCTAGACTGCCGGAGCTATGGAAGACTGTCATTTGTCTGGACGGGTCTCGTTTCACGTTGTTTTCGGCTTCTGGCAAAGTTTACGGGCCAAGAATGATGCACAGTAGGGGGTCTGTGACGATTTGGCATGCGATATAATGGTATTCCGTGGGCCCCATGCTTAGTCTCTGTGGTCACACCACTGCCAGGGATTGTGTGACCAGTTTGGTTGGTCAGGTCCATCCCATGGACACTTGTTCCTCAGTGGTGCTGCTGCATTCCGAGGTGTCACGGCCGCTGTTCACACAGCTTGCATTGTCCGGGTCTTGTTTTGTGAGTGTGAGGATGGATTGTTGTATCTCCCCTGGTTACAACAGTCACCAGGTCTCAACATTACTGAGCCTTTGTCATCTACTTTGGAGAGTAGGATGCACAGTTGCTATCCGTCTCCATCATTGTTAACTTCACTTACAACTTTTCATGGGAAGAATGGTATGCCATTATCATAAAAGCCGTGCACGACTTCCATTTACCCGTTCTGAGATGACTGGAAGCTGGTTTCGATGATAATTATTTCCCTGTACCGTATTAGGCACTGTGATGGTGTGTTCCGTACACTATTATTTACGCAAATTGTAAGTAAGTGGATGCATGGGGTGTTGCTAAATCTTTTAAGTGGAGCATTTGTCTTTTAATAAAACAATTGGATTATATTCGGCTAGCTGGTTCGGTGGCTAAGCAATAAGGTTAGATATTGTATTACATATATCGCTTTTGTGAAAGAGCTAATTTAATTTTTCCATTCTTCATTCTGTATATACAGTAACACATTACATCTAATACACCAACAAAAATTATTAAAATCCCTATTTTATTTTTATCGTCAGGCTTGTAAGCAAAATGTACAAGACGACATACACTCCTGGAAATTGAAATAAGAACACCGTGAATTCATTGTCCCAGGAAGGGGAAACTTTATTGACACATTCCAGGGGTCAGATACATCACATGATCACACTGACAGAACCACAGGCACATAGACACAGGCAACAGAGCATGCACAATGTCGGCACTAGTACAGTGTATATCCACCTTTCGCAGCAATGCAGGCTGCTATTCTCCCATGGAGACGATCGTGGAGATGCTGGATGTAGTCCTGTGGAACGGCTTGCCATGCCATTTCCACCTGGCGCCTCAGTTGGACCAGCGTTCGTGCTGGACGTGCAGACCGCGTGAGACGACGCTTCATCCAGTCCCAAACATGCTCAATGGGGGACAGATCCGGAGATCTTGCTGGCCAGGGTAGTTGACTTACAACTTCTAGAGCACGTTGGGTGGCACGGGATACATACGGACGTGCATTCTCCTGTTGGAACAGCAAGGTCCCTTGCCGGTCTAGGAATGGTAGAACGATGGGTTCGATGACGGTTTGGATGTACCGTGCACTATTCAGTGTCCCCTCGACGATCACCAGTGGTGTACGGCCAGTGTAGGAGATCGCTCCCCACACCATGATGCCGGGTGTTGGCCCTGTGTGCCTCGGTCGTATGCAGTCCTGATTGTGGCGCTCACCTGCACGGCGCCAAACACGCATACGACCATCATTGGCACCAAGGCAGAAGCGACTCTCATCGCTGAAGACGACACGTCTCCATTCGTCCCTCCATTCACGCCTGTCGCGACACCACTGGAGGCGAGCTGCACGATGTTGGGGCGTGAGCGGAAGACGGCCTAACGGTGTGCTGGACCGTAGCCCAGCTTCATGGAGATGGTTGCGAATGGTCCTTGCCGATACCCCAGGAGCAACAGTGTCCCTAATTTGGTGGGAAGTGGCGGTGCGGTCCCCTACGGCACTGCGTAGGATCCTACGGTCTTGGCGTGCATCCGTGCGTCACTGCGGTCCGGTCCCAGGTCGACGGGCACGTGCACCTCCCGCCGACCACTGGCGACAACATCGATGTACTGTGGAGACCTCACGCCCCACGTGTTGAGCAATTCGGCGGTACGTCCACCCGGCCTCCCGCATGCCCACTATACGCCCTCGCTCAAAGTCCGTCAACTGCACATACGGTTCACGTCCACGCTGTCGCGGCATGCTACCAGTGTTAAAGACTGCGATGGAGCTCCGTATGCCACGGCAAACTGGCTGACACTGACGGCGGCGGTGCACAAATGCTGCGCAGCTAGCGCCATTCGACGGCCGACACCGCGGTTCCTGGTGTGTCCGCTGTGCCGTGCGTGTGATCATTGCTTGTACAGCCCTCTCGCAGTGTCCAGAGCAAGTATGGTGGGTCTGACACACCAGTGTCAATGTGTTCTTTTTTCCATTTCCAGGAGTGTATGTTACATTTCATTCCGGATAGGATTTTCATTTAATTGTAGTCTCTAGAGTCTCCATTTTCTGCATCTATGCTCTGCCAAGTTTCGGGAAACGCATGGCAGAGGGTACATCCCACTATACCAGTTATTACGGCTTCTTCCCATTACGTGGGCATGGAGTGTGGGAGGAACAAGTGTTCGACTGCCTCTGTGCGTGTTGTAATTATTCAGATTTTGCCCTCACGCTCCCTATGATGGCAATATGTAGGGGCTTGTAGTATATTACTAGGGTCTTCACTTAAAACCGCTTCTTGAAACTTTGTTAATAGACTTTGTCAGGTTAGTTTATATCTATCTTCGAGAGAGTTCCAGTTCATTTCCTTCAGTATCTGACACACTGCCGTGGATCAAACAGACCTGTGACCATTTGTGCTGCTCTTCTCAGTACACATTCAATATTCCCTGTTAGTCCTCTTCCACGCATGTCCCACACACTCGAGCAATATTCTAGAATTGGCAGCACGAGTGATCTGCGAGCAATTTGCTTGGTAGATTGCACTTTGCCAGTATTCTACCAGTAAACAGAAGTCTACCACCTACTTTATCCACAACTGTGTGTATGTCATCGTTCCTTTCCATATGCCTACAAATTGCTACACCAGATATTTACTTGCATTGGCAGAATCCAACAGTGACTCGTGTATGTTATAGTCATAGGATACTAAGTTTTTTTCATTTTGTGAAGTGCACAGTTTTACATTTCTGAACATTTAAAAAATTACCAACCTCTGGACCACTTTTAAATCCTATCAACATCTGACTGAATATTTGTGCAGCTTGTTTTGGATAGTATATCAATTTAGATGCTACATCATCTGCAGAAAGTTTGAGGTTACTATTAATATACACAGAAGCAACAAAGAAACTGGTATAGGCGTGCATATTCAAATACAGAGATATGTAAACAGGCAGAATATGGCACTGGGGTCGGCAATGCCTATATAAGGCAACAAGTGTGTAGCACATTTATTAGATTGGTTACTGCTGATTCAGTGGCAGGTTATCAAGATCTAGGTGAGTTTGAAGGCTAGAAAAAGATCCTGCAAGAACGGGACTAATGATGACTCAAGAGAATCATTCAATGTGACATAAGTAATCGTTCAATGTGACATAAGTGCAACCCTTTCACAAATTGCTGATTTCAATGTTGGGCCATCAGCTAGTGTCAGCGTGTGAACCATTCAATGAAATATCATCGATATGGGCTTTTGGAGTTGAAGGCCCACTCATGTACGTTTGATGACTGAACTACGCAAAGCTTTACGCCTTGCCTGGGCCCATCAACACCGACATCGGACTGTCGATGATTGGAAGCATGTTGCCTGGTAGACGAGTCTCGCTCCAGATTGTATCGAGCAGATGGACATGTACACTTGTACCTAATGAATCCATGGACGCTGTATGTTAGCAGGGGACTGTTCAAACTGGTGGAGGCTCTGTAATTGTGTGGGGCATGTGCAGTTGGAATGATATGGGACCCCTTATATGTCGAGATATTACTCTGATAGGTGACACATTCATAAGCATCCTATCTGATGAGTTGCATCCATTCGTGTCCATTGTGCGTTCCGATGACTTGGGCAATTCCAGCAGAACAATGCAACACCCCACATGAGCAGAATTGCTACATAGTGGCTGCAGGAACACTCTTCTGATCTTAAACACTTTCACTGGGCACCAAACTCCTCAGACATGAACGTTATTGAGCGTATCTGGGATGCCTTTAACATGCTGCTCAGAAGAGATCTCCGCCCACTCGTACGCTTACAGATTTATGGACAGCCCTGGCAGGATTCATGGTGTCAGTTCCTTCCAGCACTACTTAGTAGATTCTCTTGTATGCTCGGGGGCGGGGGTGGGGGCTACACCATATCAGGCAGTTTTTAGCAGTTTCTTTGGCTCTTCAGTGTACAATATGAAGAGCAAGGATCCCAACACACTTTCCTGAGACACACCTGACGTTACTTCTACATCTGATTTTGACTCTCTCTATCCACGATAACATGCTGCGTCCTCTGTACCAAAGAGTCCTCAATCCAGTCTCCCCTGTGGGTCCTGGTATTAGAATAGGCCCAAGGTATTTCTGCCTGTTGTAAGAGGTGACTAAAACGAGTTTCTTACGTTTTGGCTTTTGTGATGGTCCCCTGTAGGGTTTGACCTCCATTCTTCAAAATTTTCCTGAAGAGTGAGCCAATTGGGGAAGGGCACTTTACACGGTGCATCGTGTCCATTGTGCATTGAGATCTTTAGCCCATTTTCTCATCGTCCCATTTCAGTCCCGCTCATTCTCCATCTCTTGGGTGAGGACACCTTCCTGGGTGCGTTACCCAACGTGCAGTTTGCAGTGTTGATTTCTGCATTGATGATGACCATGGGCTTCTTTGCACCTCATATCCAGCACAGTAACCAGTCTGTTGTGGTGGGGCTGCCGTATAACCTGTTGGTTGTAGCCCTCTGACACCACACAGGGATTGCTCTGCTGATGTCTGCACCATTAACTCCCCACATATGCCAAGGGGTAGATGCCTATCCCCCTGGGGCATCGGGACTCCCGGCAATGGCCATCCTGCCAGGTGGCCCTTGCTGAGACTGGGTGGTACCTGTGGGGAGGGCCCATGGTCGGAATGGGTGGCATCAGGCCAGATGACACGCGATGCAGTGTAGTCTGTCATCTCTTGCTGGTGGTGAAACACCAGCAGTCCGTAAATGTTCACGAGCTCAATTCAGTGCGCAGAAGTATGACCCCAAATCATTCCCCTCCCTGGCTACACCATGGGAGGAACGTCAGGCTAAGGATGGCAGCTTATCTTATTCGTCCCGGTACCTTGTATGTTTGAGAGCTGATGGGGAATCTTCCGTGACAATGAAGCTTTAGTTTTTTGTTGAGCATTTAGAGAACAAGTTTGGGGAGGTGGAGGGCTTGTCCAAAATGAGATCTTGGTCAGTCTTGATCAGAACAGCATCCTCTGCACAGTCACGGGAGTAATTCGCTTGTGACAAGCTGGGGGATGTTTCCGTAAGCATCACGCCCTATAAGAGCTTAAATATGGTCCAGGGTATCCTATTTCACAGGGACATTCTTTTGCAGTCTGACAACGAGCTGCGTGCTAGTTTAGAGCGGCGAGGTGTACATTTCATCCGGTGTGTCCACCAGGGTCTGAGGGATAATCAGGTTGCCACTGATACCTTCATCTTGGCCTTCGAGGGTGATTGCCCGAGAAAGTGAAGGGGATGGTCTACCGCTGTGATGTAAAGCCCTATATCCCTCCACCGATGCAGTGCTTTAAGTGCTGGAAGTTAGGCCATATGTCTTCCCGCTGTACTTCCAGCATCGCATGTCGAGGTTGTGGATGCTCATCACATCCCAATACTCCATATGCCCCACCTCCCATCTGTGTCATCTGCAGAGAGCACCATTTGCCTTGCTCGCCGTACTATGGTATTCTCCTTGGACCGACTGACCTACATTGAGGCTAAGAGAAAATTTGAATGCCTGCATCCCGTACGTATGACATCTTACGTCGCCGCTACAACAGTTCTGGCGCCATTAACTGTGCCAACCCCAGTCGCCTCTCAGAGCTGGAAGACTACACCTGCCCCCTTGATGGTGGGGGCAGTTCCCTCCCTGTTGCTCCTGCACCACCTTTTTGGGACCAAACACGCCCCCCCCCCCCCCTCGAAACCATCAGGGACGCCCATCTCTGCTTCTAAGCCAGATAACCATAAGTCTTCTTCGGCTTCTCTTGCTAGGAAGGGGTCCCATGGGTCACTCCCTTCTCAGGTTTCTGCTAGTGGGAAAGATGACACCCGCCAACGGCTGAAGAGCCCAAAAGCAGCTGGTTGTAGTGCTTCACGCTCATCCTGAGTCCCGGAGACTAATTCAGTGCAGTCCTCCCAGCCAGGGAAACCCAAGGAACAGTGCAAGAAATCGAAAAAGAAACCCCGACGGACAAGGAACTTGTGGTGGCACCCACACTACCGCTACCTACAAGCTCTGCGTCTGAGAATGGGGTGGAGATTCTGGCGTCCTCTGAGGGCCTGGAGCTTTCCAGACCCTCGGACACAACGGATATAGACTGCTTAGGCAAAAAGTTGGTGGCAGCACCCTGAGGTGTAAACTGCCACATCGAATGTTTCATGACTCCCAGTCTCACAATGACGTCCTCCATTCGAATTGCGGCAGTTTTTTCCACCGCCTGGCTTAGCTACAGCAATTGTTAAGCCTTACACCTGCCTGGTTCCCGGCAATGTGGACCCCTGCCCTCTGCGGCTATAAGGGATATTACAGGAACTGTAGCAACTATAATCGAGTGTCAGGTGGAGTTTGTGTTTGTCCTAAACTCAGTCTGTAGTGACACCCTGCCCCTTCAAACCCCCTTGAAGCTGTAGCTGTCAGAATAAGGATGATGCAGGAAATAACTGTCTGCAATTTAGATCTTCCACCAGATGGTACAATATCCCTGAATATGTTAGCTGCACTGATTGATCAACTCCCTAAACCTTTCCTACTTTTGAGAGATTTTAACATCCATAACCCCTTGTGGGGTGGCACCTTGCTTACTGGCCGAGACAGAGGTGTCGAAACTTTACTCAGTTCGACCTCTGCCTCTTAAATACTGGGTCTGCCACACATTTCAGTGTGGCTCATGGTAGTCACTTGGCCCTTGATTTATCAACTTGCAGCCCAGGACTTCTCCCATCTATCCACTGGAGAGCACATGACGACCTGTGTGGTAGTGGCCACTTCCGTAAAGGACATTGTGCAAAATTTCATCGTGGCTGGAGATATGTCAGTTGGGAACCAAAGGTCCACTTTGTGTGGAATGCCTCTGTCAAGTTGTGTGGGTGTGGGTGTGTGTAACAAGGAGGAGAAGATAGATTAAAGGGAGGGAGGGAGCTTCTGGGTGGGAGAAGAAATAAGGAAATGAGGCATGGAAGAATAGGCAAGCCCACACTAGCATTCGTAGGTGAGTTTCAGGTAGCACATTAAATGGAGTAGTTGCAAGGAGAAAGCAGCATAGAGAATAAGCCCTATTCATGTAATACTGATAAGCTGGTGTACAAAGAATTATGGTGAGGCTGATGGGTTGATAGCTACCCACACAAAGCGGGTTTTTACCAGGTCTGAGCACCAGAATGAAGGTGCTTTCCCACCACTCCGATGGAAAGACGCCATCGCACCAGATCAGGTTGAAGATGACGAGGAGATGTCGCTTGTAGTCTTCCTGTCACTGCCTCGGCGTCAGGTCCACGGGCGCCTATCCGGATGGGCTCTAAACAAGGCTGACTGGGAAACTTTCACCTCTGCTGTCACCGTTGAATCTCCTCCACTCGGTAACATTGATGTTATGGTTCAGTAGGTGACTACTACAATTGTTTCTGCAGCGGAAAACACAATCCCTTGCTCTGTAGGGTGCCCCCAGCATAAGGCAGTCTCTTGGTGGTTGCCGGATGTCGCTGAAGCAATTAAGGAGTGTTGGTGAGTGCATTCGCCAACTTATCAAACGACTGAAGCAGGAGTGTTGGGAGAGATAAGTCTCGATCATCGCAAACATGATTTCCGAGTCCGTTGCCGAGCACTTTGCTCGAGCGTCTGCATCGGATAAATAGCCCCCAGCCTTTTCCACTCTCAAATGGCGGCTATAAGGGAAAGTCCTCTCATTTACTACATGCCCCATTTACAGACTGGGAACTCCTGTGCCCTTGCACATTGCCCTGACACAGCTCCTGGACCTGATCAGATCCACAGTCAGATGATTAAACATCTCTTATCTGACTACAAGCGACATCTCCTCGTCATCTTCAACCTGATCTGGTGCAATGGCGTCTTTCCATCGGAGTGGTGGGAAAGCACCTTCATTCTGGTGCTCAAACCTGGTAAAAACCCGCTTTGTGTGGGTAGCTATCAGCCCATCAGTCTCACCATAATTCTTTGTAAGCTGCTGGAACTGTTGGCAGTTGCTTTGGATCCTGGAGACACATGGGCTACTGGCTCCATGTCAGGGCATCTTCCGCCAGGGTTGCTCTGCCACTGATTATCTTGTTTCCCTCGAGTCTGCCATCCGACAGCCTTTTCTAGATGCCAACACCTGGTTGCCATCTTTTTTGGTTTACGAAAAGCATACGACATGACCTGGTGACATCATATACTTGTCACATTATACGAGTGGGGTCTCACAGGCTCACTCCTGATCTTTATCCAGAATTTCCTGTTGCTCCGTACTTTCCGTGTCCACGTTGGTGCCTCTCATAGTTCCATCCCTATCCAGGAGAATGGAGTCCCGCAGATCTGTATATTTAGTGTGTCTCTATTTTTAGTGGCCATTAACGGTCTAGCAGCAGCTGTCGGGCCCTCCGTCCCACCTTCTCTGTATACAGACGACTTCTGCATTTCGTACTACTGCTCCAGTACTGTTGTTGTTGAGCGGTGCCTCTGGGGAGCCATCCACAAGGCGCAGTCATGGGCTCTAGCCCACGGCTTCCAGTTTTGAGCTGCAAAGTCGTGCGTCATGCACTTTTGTCGGCGTCATACCATTCATTCGGAACGTGCACTTCACCTTAATGACAATCCATGCACTGTATTGGAGACGTATCATTTCAAAATGATTAATGGAAAATCTCATATGAGATGTGAAACAACTACTAACAAAGAGATAGAGGGGCTGGCCAGTACTTACCTCAGCTCAGTACAGCCGATAGATACACATAAAACAGAACTGAAAATTTACATTCCTAGCTTTCGGAACTTTGTTCCTTCATCAGGGAGGAGAGAGGGGAAAAAAGGGAAGAAGGGAAAGTGGATTCAGTTACTCACAACCCAGGTTATGAAGCAACAGGGAGAGGTAAACAGGGAGGGGTGCAGATCGCTGCACGCTGCTGCAGCTCGCTGCACGCTGCTGCAGCTCTACAGTACCCTTGTCCAATCCCGAATTGACTATGTGAGTGTGGTTTATGGCTCGGCAGTGCCTTCAGAATTGCATTTACACGACCCTGTGCACCACTGTGGGGTTCGATTAGTGACAGGAACTTTTATGACGAGTCCGGTGACCAGCGTAATCGTGGAGGCTGGTGTACCTCCGCTGCAGGTGAGGCATGCACAACTGCTTGCCAGTCACGCAGCACACATTCGTAGTTCCCCTGAGCATCCGAATTACAGTCTCGTTCTCCTGCCCACAGTAGTCCATCTCCCACATCTGCGGCCCAGATCGGGGCTGATGATTGTGGTTCGCGTGCAGTCCCTTCTCTCTGAACTGGAGTCCTTCTCTTTAACACATCTACTTCCGGTCTGTTCACATACACCTCCACGGTGTACGCCTCAGATGGAGCTTCGTCGGGACCTTTTTCGCGGCCCTAAGGACTCCGTTAACCCCGCCTCTCTCCACTGTCACTTCCTCTCGATTCTTGACATGTTCCAAGGCTCTGAAGTGGTTTGCACCTACGGCTCATTGGGTGATGGTCGCGTAGGTTTCTCATGTTCGTGGGTGACATGTTGAGCAGCACTCCTTGCCAGTTGGCTGCAGTGTTTTCACTGCAGAGCTGGCGGCCATATCTCTTGCTCTTGAGTACATTCACTCGTGCTGTGGCAAGTCATTTCTCCTGTGTACTGACTCATTGAGCAGCCTGCAAGCTATCGACCAGTGATACCCTCGCCACCCTCTGGTAGTGTCCTTTCAAGAGTCCATCTATACCCTGTAACAATGCAGCCATTCCGTGGTGTTTGTGTGGACCCCAGGACACGTCGGAATCCCCGACAATGAACTTGCCGACAGGCTGGCCAAACAGGTGACGCAGAAACCGCTTCTGGAGATAGGCATCTCCGAAGCTGACCTGTGTTCTGTCTTACACCACAGCATTTTTTGACTTGGGTAGATGGCATGGCATCACAGCACGCACAACAAACTGTGTGTCATTAAGGAAACTACAAATGCGTGGAAATCTTCCGTGCAGGTCACTCACAGGGAATCAGTTGTATCTGCCGGCTCCGCATTGACCATACGTGGCTAATGCGAGGTTACCTGCTCCATTGTGAGGACCCACCTCAGTGTCGCTGTGGCTGCCAAATGACAGTCGTCCACCTCCTGCTGGACTGACCACTTTTAGCCACTCTGCGGCAAGCTTTTTAATTTTCCCAGCTCCATGCCTTCGCTGTTGGGCAACAATGCCTCCACAGCAGCTTTAGTTTTATATTTTATCTGTGAGAGTAGGTTTTATACTTCTATGTAGGTTTTAGTGCATGTCCTTTGTCCCTCTGTGTCCTCCACCCTAGAGCTTTTAGGTTTTAGGTTTTAATGTGTTGCAGAGTGGCTGGCTTTCCCTTTTTGTTTTTCGTGGTTGGCCAGCTACTGTAATTTGCTTTCATGTTTAACTCTCTTCTGTTTCTAGCATCTCTGTTGTTTTCTTGTCCTTGTTCTTGTTTGTTCCTTTTAGTGTTCGTTGCCTTCCCTTTGTTCTTTTGGCTTTTCCTTTCTTTCCGTTTTGTGTTTATATATTTCGTCTGTTTTATTCTCACACTTGTGGTATTGTTTTATTAGGAACAAGGGACTGATGACCTCGTAGTTTGGTCCCTTCTCCCGCCTTTAAACCAACGAACCAACCAACCTCACAGGCTCAAGCAGAGGCCCGATGGCAAAATGCAGGCACTTAGTGGCACATGCTGACTCGACATTGTGAGTTGCTGGTGACTCTGTGACCACGACCCTGGCATTGCGTCAGTGGCTGGCGCTGGCATTACACACATTTTGGTGGAGTTCGGCAGGCCGTGTGTGTGTGTGTGTGTGTGTGTGTGTGTGTGTGTGTGTGTGTGTGTGACAGCTGAAACGAGACCTGCTTTGTCAGTATAAAAAATAGCTGTCCGGCCAGGCTGGGCACGGGCATCTGCCGTGTGTGAAACGGTCGACATTCCTCCACTGTCCCGACGGGACCGAGAGCCCGTGGGTCTGGCTGCCGTCCGGATAGGCCGGGGGTCGAACTGAGGTCCTCTCGGGCCGGAGCCAGTGGGGTCAGACAGTGCCGTGCACTGCTCTAGAGTCACCAGGCGGGGTTTGACCCCAGACGACACTGCCGACTGCTGCCAGCTCCAGTATTGACTCACTCTGCCCACTACACACATGCGCGCGATCGCGCGCACCTACCTCTGCCTGTCGTTACTCTGAGGCAGCTGGAATGTGCCTCTAGTAAAATTGCTGTCGATTCGAGTGGTTGGCAAGTGCCGACACCTTTCCCAACCTGAGGTTCTTCGACCACTGCCACCACTGTCTGTCCTGCCGGTGTGTATCTAGGAAGTCGGTAAATTGTTACCAGTAGCTGTCTTCATATACTGCACCTTTTTCACACCTCCATCAGAAAACAATTCGAGAAGACACCATTACAATTCTTTTGACAGCATTCCTCCAAGTGTTTGCAATGTAAATAAATGGACTTCATATTAATGGGTAATTAGTTCTATATTAACAACTGCTAATCAGGGAAAATCATTGTCTCTCAGTGTAACTCGCCCGTTTCTGTACACAGTCGAAGCCCCCGGTTTCGGGGTCTTCGGTCACCGAGTGTCCCGGAAGATAAGTCTGCTGGCGAGTGACGTCCAGTCTGGGATTGGCGGGCTCTGGCAGCGGCTCATTGAGAGTCCGATGCGGGCACCGCAGCCCGGGGTCTCGGAACACCTGCTGTCTGGCCACGGAGGCCGTCACACGCTCGCTAGCACGAGCTGCCGGCAAGGGAGGACCTGTTTGCTGCACGTGTTGTGGAGGAACAGTTGTCCCGGTGAGACTGAGTGCTGTTGTCATTTGGAATGGACCGTCTGACGAGCACATAATATGAACAGAGTGTTTATCAGACAAAAGCAGCAACTAGGTAGAGTGGTGGTATCTCGGAAGCAAAATAATGCGTGAGAGATGTCACAGTAAGAAGAGAATAGAAGAGAGATAGCACAGGCAAAGAGGACATTCCTAAGAAATTGAGGTCTGCTAGTATGACACATAGGCTGTAATTTGAACGTGGAAGTTAATTGTGCACTGTGTAAAAGCCAGGAGAGAATCAAAGTGTTCGTATGTGGTATTACTGAATGCAGATGGAAGTTAAGTGTGTTGGTATGACTAGAAGCGAGGAATACTCCGATGTGGGAAAGGAGGATGAGAAAGATTGACTAGAAAATATTGGGAATAACTTGTACGGTATTAGAGGAGCTGTAAAACATAAATGTGTAATGGAAGCCAGAAATTGGAATATATCCAGCAAATAATTGGGGTGGGGCATTGTATGTAAGTACTCAGACATGAAGAGGTTGGCACAGGAGAGACGTTTTCTGCACGATGTTTTCACAGCTGACGTAGTCTCCTTCAGGTTCTGTGAGCCGTCCCCTCGTGCGTACTCGCCGTGTGGCCTCGGATCGGGCTGTGAAGTATAGTAGGTGTCACACTGCTTTTTACTGTGCAGTTATACAGGTTGGGCACTAAGTCTTGTTCTGATTATAAAAATTTATAACAGAATAACTGTTTGACATAATGAGTTACATTTGATGCCGTTACATAGGTTAGTGTTACCTGTTTTTTTAAAGACCACTTACATTGTGTGTGCTCCCTCGGTAGCTCGGAGAATGTCGAGTCGGTATTCCACTTCCCGCCAGATGTTTCGTAACATGTGTTCTGTCACATTACCCACAGCAGCTTGTATCCTACCCTTCAGTTCGTCGACGTCAGCAACTGGTGTGACGAAGACTCTGAAAGATTACTGTATCTCATTGCCCTATCAGAACCCCTCGGGTTGGCGACCCCGGGGTCCTGAGCTGGGGACTGGTCGGCGCCGCCAGTCTCCTGTCACCGTAACCCCCGGACATGCGTCAGGGACCACCGTATGGCGCGGCGGTGGAATGTTGTGTGCTGCGGGGAATGGTAATCTTGGCTTGACCGCCTGGATTGCGAGGACGGCCAACCTCTATGCAAACCCCTCAATCTTCTGGTGTGCTCCGCGCCTATGAGATGCGTGGCTGTTGAGGTGGAACAGTCGCAAGCGGGCAGCCTCTGGGGCACCTGCCGCACCCCAGTTGTATAAGGCTTACTCGGGCACGCGGGGCTCTGTCTGAGCGGACCTTTAGTTCCCTAGCTGCTCGTGGGGCCACAATGGACCCTTCGACCTCTACATTTCCCCCTACCAGTGGCTTGGGTGGGCCACTGGTAGGAAAACACACCCCATCGAAGAAGCGACTTCGTGCTGCGAGTCCTCCAGCGCCTAGTGTTGATCGAGATTTATCAGACTGTCGTAACAGAGCACGTGCTGATAATCAGAATGTGTTTTTGATTATTAAAGGGAAGGAGGGTAGCTTTGAGAGGGTTTCTCCCTTTTACATCCACAAGGGTCTTGAGGGAATTGCAGGAACACTTAAATCTGTGAAGCGACTGCGCAATGGGACTCTCTTAGTTGAGACATCTAGTTCCCGTCAAGTCGCTTCTCTTCGGAAAGCAACCTGTCTCGGTGAGTACGCTATCGAGACCGAGCTCCACTCCACTCTGAACTACAGTAAGGGTGTTGTGACATGTAGGGACTTGGTGGATATCCCCACAGACGAGTTAAAATCTGAATGGGCTGATGAAGGTATTGTGGACGTGCAGCATATTATGAAACGAGTCGATGGGGACCTCATCAAATCCGACTCGTTTATTCTCACGTTCAGTTGCCCACGACTCCCAGAGCATGTTAAAGCGGGGTTCTTACGTTTGCCGGTAAGGCCATATTTCCCCAATCCAATGCGCTGTTTTAAATGTCAGCGCTTTGGGCATACTACGTTGGGGTGCAATGGGATAGCCACTTGTGGTAAATGTGGTCAGCCTGCCCATGAAGGAGCCGATTGTTCATCACCTGTGAAGTGCGTGAATTGCTCTGGGAGTCACCCTGTCTGGAGCCGGGTCTGCCCCATCTATCTCGAAGAACGGAAGATACAGGGGATCAAAACATCTAAGCGCATCCCCTATGGTGAGGCCAAGAAGCTCTTTAAGGCCATGCAACCTCCTGTGTTTACTACATCTTTCACTTCCGCTGTGAAAAAACAGGTACAAATGGCCACTGTTGCTACGCAAACGGAGGTTGCTAGTGTTAGCACTAATACCTGCGTTTGCCAGTGCACTTGTGCTGCTGCGGTTGTTTTGCAACCTGCGGCTCTCCCCGCAACGTCGGACAAGGCTGTGGTTGCTGACATTGGGGTACTTCCTCCCTCTCCCCATGTGGGGCCTTCTGCCCAAGCGAGTAATGCTCCACCTGTTGACAAGGCTCTGCATTCTAAGCCCCCCAAGACAAAGACGCCGAAGCTGAAGGTTTTGCCACCTGAGGAGACTAGTCAGGGTCGGTCCGATGACGAGGCCATCGTACTGTCTGACATCTCCCGTGGGTCGTCATCGGAGCTGATGGACATTGACGTCGACCGGGGGCGATCTTCTCGCCCCAGGAATAAATCTCCGGCCAGTACGGGCTCTCCTCCAAAGCACAGAGGCAGGGTGAGAGTTCAGCCCCCCTGATCACTGGCTCCCATATTACAGTGGAACCTGAATGGGTTCAGGACGCATGTGGCCGAATTACAACTCCTTGTACGAGAGTGCCCTTTGTGCTTATGTCTCCAAGAGACACATTTTCGGGCCACTGATGCTCCTTCTTTACGGGGCTATACTGTCTATCAGAAAAATGATCTGACGGGGGGAAAGGGCAAAGGGTGGTGTTGCGGTTTTTGTCCGTGACGTGCACCCCTCATCTGAGCTCCCTCTCGTTACAGACTTGCAAGCAGTTGCAGTTGACCTTCTTGTGGGTCGGAGGCTCACAGTCTGTTCACTTTACTTACCACCTCAGGATGCGATAGGCTCTGAGGCTCTCGCAGACCTTATTAGCTAACTCCCCCGCCCATTTCTTCTTCTGGGGGACTTCAATTCTCATAATGTCTTATGGGGCTCTTCGACTACTTGCCCCAGGGGTCGCATTCTGGAAAGCCTCGTGATGTCTGAAGAACTGTGCATCCTCAACTCTGGTGCTCCCACTCATTTCTGTACTGCTTCTGGGTCGTCATCAGCTATTGACCTTTCCTTTTGCTCTCCAGCACTCGCGGATTCTGCTCTGTGGGAGGTTGCTGCTGACCTCTATTCTAGTGACCACTTCCCCCTTTGGATTCGCCTCCTGGATGAGGCTATGGCATTACCAGTGCCGCCCCGGTGGCACCTCTGCCGAGCTGACTGGACACTTTTCAGCCAACTGGCTGTTTTGGAACACCGTGCCAGCATCCACGAATGGGTAGACCGTGTTACAGCCGTGATCTCCCATGCTGCTGAATTGTCAATCCCACGGTCATCCGGTCATCCCGAGAGGCATCCTGTCCCTTGGTGGACCACTGAGTGCCGCTCAGCCATCCGAGCCTGCTGTGCAGCTCTGCGCCGCTTCAAGTGCCGTCCCTCAGCTGACAATCTTGCGGCCTTCCGGGTGGCAAGGGCCAAAGTGCGGCGCGTGATTAAAGAGAGCAAACGACGGTCGTGGCAATCGTTCTTGAACTCCGTCTCCCGCTCCACTAGTTCTACGAAAGTATGGGAAGCCATCAGGAGGATTTCCGGGAAACGCAGCCAACTACCTGTCACGGCATTGCTGCATCAGGGAAGTCTTCTCACGGCGCCGAGAGACATTGCCCAGACACTGGCCATGCATTTTGCGGCATCTACCGCCACTATTAACTGTGATCCAGATTTCTGCCGCTATTGCACTGCCATCGAGAGGGGTCACTTGGACTTCTGGTCTCCAAATTCTGAGCCCTACAACTGCCCCTTCACAATGTGGGAACTGGATTCGGCGCTGTCTGTGGCTCACGATACTGCGCCTGGTCATGATCAAATCCGGTACAGCATGCTGCAGCACTTGTTACTGCCTTCCAAGGAAGTTCTCCTGAATTGTTTTAATATGATATGGTTATCCGGCACGTACCCTGACTCGTGGTGGGAGGCGGTTTTGATTCCCCTCCTCAAACCGGGGAAGGACCGAATGCGTCCCAGTAGTTATCGGAGTATTGCTTTGACGAGCTGTGTCGGGAAGACGTTGGAATGCGTAGTCAACTGTCGCCTGGTTTGGCTGCTAGAGACCAGGCAGCTCCTTAGCCCCTTTCAGTGTGGCTTTCGGAGATGTCGTTCACCTACAGACAACTTGACCTTGCTTGAGGCGACCATCCAACAGGCCTTCCTGCGTAACCAGCATTGTCTAGGTGTATTCTTTGACATTCATAAGGCGTATGACACTACTTGGCGCCGCCATATCCTCAGTCAACTCCACGAGTGGGGCTTTCGTGGCCGTCTCCCCGTCTTCATTCGGTCCTTTCTTTCCCACCGCCTCTTTCGATATAGGGTTGCTAATGTGCTATCTGATTTGTATGTGCAGGAGAATGGTGTTCCTCAGGGAAGCGTTTTAAGTGTCACCCTCTTTGCCGTCGCCATTAACAGTATCACATCCACTATCTGGAGTCCTGCCCAATGCTCCTTGTTTGTGGACGATTTTGCTGTTTTCTGTTCTTCCTCCGGTCTTGTCACTGCTAGTCGGCAGTTGCAGCTTACGATACAGCGATTAGAGGCACGGACTGCGAAGACGGGTTTTTCCTTTTCTGCAGACAAATGTGTGTGTGTTCATTTTAATCGTTCTCGATGTCTTTTTACCTCCCCTGAATTGCGTCTGAGGGACACCATTCTTCCTTTTAGCGACACTGTGCTGTTCCGGGGCCTCACTTTCGATTCCAAGTTGTCGTGGTTGCCTCACCTTAAAGACCTCAAGGTGCGGGCCCCGAAGGCACTGAATATTTTGAAGTGTCTGAGCCATCGGTCCTGGGGTGCAGATCGGGCGCGTCTGCTGCAGTTTTATAGGGCTTTCGTCCGATCGCGTCTCGACTACGGTTGCACCGTGTGTGGGTCAGCGAGGCCTTTGTATCTCAAGATTCTTGACGCAGTACACCATGAGGGTATCAGGCTGGCCACTGGTGCCTCCCGTACCAGTCCCATCCCCAGCCTGTGTGTCGAGGCAGGGGAACCGCCGCTCGCCATCCGGCGGAAACTCCTCACGGTGCGACGGGTGTGTCAATTCCTTGCCTGTCCTACCTCCCCTGCGTACCCTGCCGTTGCCCGACCGCCTACGGAACGTCTCTTTTCCAGTCGTCCCAGGGCAACGAGACCATTTGGGATTCGTGCCAAGCATTTGCTCGAGTCCCTTAGTGTGGAGCGTGTGGCCCCCCAACGACAAGGTTTTACTCGCCTGCCTCCCTGGTTGCTCCGGAGGCCCAGCGTCCTTTTAGACTTGTCGGAGTACCGGAGGAGCTGCACTCCTGCGTTTGTTTTTACCTCCTTATTTTATGATATTTTAAACCAGCATCCCGACCGTGTACCAGTATTTACGGATGGCTCTAAACAGGGGGACTCTGTTGGTTGTGCTGTTGTTTTCCCTGATCGAGTCATCAAGTTACGGCTTCCTGCGGCGTTTACCATCTTTGATGCCGAATTGTTTGCGATCTTGCGGGCATTGGAGCAGATGAGATGTGTTCCCAGTCGTAAGTTCCTCATCTGTTCTGACTCCCTGAGTGCCCTTCAGACCGTGCAACACTTGTACCCAGCGGATACGGTCGCCCGGGACATCCGTGATGCCCTACACCACCTGCAACGGCAGGGGAAGGAGGTTTGTTTCTGCCGGGTGCCGGGGCACGTGGGTATTAGGGGAAACGAACTGGCGGATGTGGCTGCCAAAGATGCGTGTTCCCTCCCTCACGTTGTTGCGTGTGCCGTCCCCCTCCGTGCTGTTACCTCCCTCCTGCGTTATCGCGTTCTGCGTCAGTGGGAAGAGGAGTGGCTGGCAGTCGGTGAAAATAAGCTGCGTCTGGTCGAGGCCACTATGCGGCCGTGGCGCGCGTCCTACCAGTCGTGCAGGCGGAATGAGGTTCTCCTCAGTCGCCTTCGCATCGGGCACAGACCCTTAACGCGTGGCTTTTTACTCCGGCGGGAGGACCCCCCAATCTGCAGTGCTTGTGGCGTCCAGATTACTGTCCGCCACATTTTACTTGACTGTCTTTTATTCTCTGACCAGAGGGCAGTGGTTTCTTTGCCACCGGATTTGCCCTCTATTTTACAAGATGACGCAATGACTGTAGTTAAGGTCTTACGGTTTTGTGTCCTGTCCAATTTGTTGCCTCGGATTTTAGGGAGAGGGTTTTAATGTGCTGCTGGGTGACTGGCTCACCCAGGTTTTAGGCAAGAGGTCAGCCAGTCACGATTACCTCCTTGTTTCCCTTCAGTTTCTGTTCTCTTTTCCTTGTTTCCCTTCCTTTTTAGTGTGTTCCTTCTCCTCTTGTTTTGCCTCTGTATGTGAGGATTTGGAACTGTGTCAGGTCTGTGTCTTTTAGCCGTTCTCCTTGTTCGCTGTTCGTCTTAGTCCCTTCACTGCACGTGTTCCTGTTTTTATGCGTTTGGGCGCTGATGACCACGCTGTTTAGCGCCCGTAAACCTCAAACACACACAGAACCCCTCGGAGAGCATTAAACACCAGTCCTAATTGCCTGATTGTAAAGTGACCTGTTTCCAAATTACATACAAAAATAACCACTATTTCAGTATACATATAATTCGAAAATGACGCTTTGGTGATTAACATTGTTCTTACGTGAGAAACATGATATAAATGTGAAATTAATACTGTAACTAATCGAAAGAAATGTAGCACATGGTCAGGACGTACCAGTAAACCTATCGGTATAAAATTACTACAGCAAATTAAATAGAACATATAAATAAAGCACGTTAATTGAATCTCCGATATATGTTAGCACTAAAATTCAGGCACTAGTTGATTTGTTATAAACAAATTTTGAAATGTAATTGTTACCTGTAACATAATTAGTCAGAAAATGTTATAGTAACTCATAACTAAGTTGAAAATAGGTTCACCTTGTTCAGCACTGAGATTGCTAAAAATTTACAATGTGTAGCTCATATTCGGTGAAACTTCTACTTGTGATTTTTTACATAAAATTGTAATTTTCATTGTAGGTAATTGTTAACAAAAGTATAAATAGAGGTCACGCAGGCGCCTTGGGGCACTCGTTTTTTGGCTAGGGTTGCGAGAAAATGTATTGTAGGCTCACTCGTTTGTTGACTGTTGTGAACTCTGTCATTTGATGTCAACTTTGGGTACATCTTATGTAACCGGTACAGTTCACCGGGCTCGGACACCAGAGTCCTGGAAATATATCAGTAGTAAAACTGCACTGTACTTTGGAATTTATTTGGGAGTCTTCCGCAATCCTTTTCATAGGCTGCATAGCGACGAGACGAATCCAGGAATTTTACAACACCCCGAGAACTAAACAACTCTCACTGTTGGTAGAATTGACGTGAAAACAACAGCGCATCGACTTGGCATTTCACTCAAAAGTCAAAACATTTGCAACGCGGAGGTGGGAAAATATGAACATCTCAACTCTGTCCTAGATATAGCCCCAGAAAAAAAAAGTCAAGGGGTGTAATATCTGGAGAGGGGAGCAATGTCTGGATCGGTGGATCGGAAGGAATGGTTCAACACCCTGGCCACCCCACTCTCCAGACATTATGCCCATTGACTTTTTTTCTGGGGCCATATCAAGGACAGAGTCTTTGTCACATCAGTTGCTGACGTCGACGAACTGAAGGCTAGGATACAAGCTGTTGTGGGTACTGTGACAGAACACATGTTATGAAACATCTGACAGGAACTGGAATACCGCCTCGACATTCTCCGAATTACTGAGAGAGCACACGTTGAGGTTTACTGACGTAAGTGGTCTTAAAAACTAGTAACACTAACCTATGTAACGCCATCAGATGTAAATTATTATGTCAAATGGTAATTCTGTAATAAATTGTTATAATCAGGACACGACTTCGCGCTGACCCTTTATTACGAGCACCCACTACACCCATTGGTGCTCATTTTGTTTTCAGGGTGCACACTGGTATTCCACAAAACGCAGTATCTCTGTTCCTAGGTCTAGTTTAGTTGCCAAAATATTGTGCACAATGTGGAATTAACAGCTTTGCTGAGCACCCGAAAGCACACTATTAAGGAATAACCGAGAAAACTTGCGTATAAAAGCTACTTCACTTTGCTCCATAGCATTGAGGAAATATACTACTAAAAATTTTTGATAAAACTAGTTTCTACAAAATAAATTTCTCTAGCAGCTTTTTAATGGTATGTACAAAAACGTTGTATGATTTATTTTTTTTAATTTTTTTTTTACTTAGCCCTGTGACTGCTTCCTGTTTATCTGTCACTTTCTTCTGATGGGTCTAATCTATTCTGTGGTAAAATTTTGTCATAGCATCTTGCACTGAGGTCAGTCTGCCCGTGTTGCAGCATGGCGACGATCGGCTCTGCCACACTGACGGCACCACTGATCTGTAGCCACGAAGTGGCGACACCCGCGTCAGTGGCACTGCCGGTT
Organism: Schistocerca piceifrons; assembly: GCF_021461385.2. Taxonomy (NCBI): domain Eukaryota; kingdom Metazoa; phylum Arthropoda; class Insecta; order Orthoptera; family Acrididae; genus Schistocerca; species Schistocerca piceifrons. The sequence continues at coordinate 9,431,096 of NC_060148.1, read as the reverse complement.
TACGATGACGAAGTGGGTCTTGGCGGGCTGCTGGACCGAGAACCCGACGACCGTCCAGAGAGGGAACTCTGCCCAGGGTAGGTGGAGCAGTGCATCGTTTCGTACGTACACGCTTCTCTGGTGCGTGCACGGTCGGCTGACTTGTTAAAGTCTTGTAAATTTGTATTAGGGTACACGTGAAGTGTGTTGTATATGTTGGATAATTATTTAAAGACCATTGAACTTTTAAGTCAGGATTACTATTTATTTTAACACTACTTAACAAACCCAGTATTGCATGGGTATTCTTTCTGCCAATTTTCTATTAGGGGGAAAAAAAAAAATCTGTGCTTTTAGTGTAATATCTGCTAAGTGTTTTTGTAAACGTCTTTATGGCAGTGTCTGAAAGACATAGCTCTGTAGATGACAGCTGTTTTCACTTACAACCATTGTGCTTCACGGTTGAAAGCTGTCAAAAGTGTTGCCAGGTGTCTGGTATTTCTTTAAGTTGACTAGACTGCAGGAGTGACTCAGTGGTAAAGATAAACATATTAAACAATGGAAATCCCAGGTTGGAGTATCAATAGTGTAGGAAGAGAGAGATTGCTACTTACCGTGAAGATGACATGTTAAATAGCAGGCAGGCACAATTAAGATGCTTACACATTAGCTTTCTGCCACAGCTGTCATCAGAAAAAGAAAGAGGGACACACACCATTCGTTCACACAAGTAAACAACCCTCACAAACACAAACGACCACCAACTCTGGCAGCTTGGACCAGAATGCAGTTGTTATGTGGAATGGAAGTAGCCATCCGGAGGGGGGAAGGAGGGGGGGAGGAGTAGTGGAAGGGTTGGTAGTGTGTGGATTCAGGGGACAGAACAACGCTGTGTGCCAGAGGTGTAGGGACTAGAATGCCAACAGGCACATTGTCAGGAGGGTGTTGGGCAGAGAGGTGGAGGGGGGGGGGGGGGAGGAGCAAAAAGGAGAGGAGTGGGGAAAGGTGAGCAGGTGCATTGGCGGAGGGTGACACACAAAGTGTGGGAGGTGTGAATGCGGAGGAGGTGTTGGGACAGGGAGGGTCGAAAATGTTGGGCGAAGGGTTGTGGGGGGCAGTACGTTAGCGTAGATTGAGGCCAGACTAATTAAGGGAGCAAAGAATGTGTTGTAACGATAATGCTCATCTGCACATTTCAGAAAAGCTAGTGGTGGAGGGGAAGATCCGAACGACTCGTGTAATGAAGCGACCGTCGAAATAGAGTATGTTATGCTCGGCTGCATGTTGTGACACGGGGTGGTCTGTTTTGCTCTTGGCCACAGTTTGGCAGTGGCCATTCATTCTGGTGAAAAGGTGGTTGGTACCATATTTACTCGAATCTAAGCCGCACTCGAAGCTAAGCCACACCTGAAAAATGAGACTCGATCTCAAGGAAAAAAAAAATTTCCCGAATCTAAGCCGCACCTGAAATTTGAGACTCGAAACTCAAGGGGAGAGGAAAGTTTTAGGCCGCACCTCCATATCGAAACAAAGTTGGTCCATTGTAATATGAGACACAATTTAGTTCGAATGAATGACGATACAGTTGCAGTAGTTTGGTTTGAGTCGTAAGGCGTCAGGCGCTCCGTCCATATTTATACGGGTACCCTTCCTTTTTCACGTGCTTCATCTGGTTTGAATTGATTGCATATTTTTCTTTGAACTGATAAGTGCCGTTCTCTTTGTTATACGTGTTTACGTCATTCTAAGCTGAAAATGCATTACTATACTGTGTCGTGCATTGTTTGTCGCATTCTGATAATGAGTGTTTACGACCTGTCGCCGCTCACGGCATGGCTTGCTTTTGTGAGCGCTGACGCCGCTTATAATGAAAAGAAGAGAGGAATCGTCTCATAAGCGAAACAATGGCAAGAGACTGCTATTTGTTGTTACTTACACTGCTGCTTACTTTGATAATGATCAACAAGAACCAAATAATAGACTGCGTATGATAGATGTTCTGAGTGAGAGTTTAGCGAAAATTTTTCTCCGTTTGAAAATCTTTACAGGCGCCTCTTTAGTACATTACATTCTGCACAGAAATTAGTTATTTAAGATCTAAAAATCTAGTCAATTGCTGTGCTTCATTTCTGACTGTATCACTATTAGGCATAAGAATAATACGAATATAAAGATGACATGATATGTATACTCTTCCACGTTTGCTGTTGTCTCAATCTAGTTTCGTAGTTTATTAGGCAGACAGTATTTAAATGAGATAGCAGCAAATACCAAACAATACATGGCAAACTGTTTTTATTCGTATTATTCTTACGGTGAAGAGAATACTGCATGTGATTCACAATTCATAAAAGTTCCTATTAGCAACCATCTCTTCTCACAGGTAGGAAAAATTTCAGAACGTAGAGTTGGCCATATTGACAAACATCCCAAACAGTCTTGTCAGTCGGATTTTCATAGTATATTGGAATGCTGCTACGTTCGAAGATCAACAATACGGAATTTGTATTTACTTCGTTGGATAATGTATGAAAATGCAGTGGTTGAGACGAAACTCTGACGGCAGAATTTAGTTGTGGCGGCACCACCAACATTTTTCAGAACTTCCACTTACTTTGCACTCAATTCTAAGCCGCAGGTGGCTTTTTGGATTACAAAAACCGAAAAAAATGTGCGGCTTAGATTCGAGTAAATATGGTAGTCATATCAATGTAAAAAGCTGTCAATGATTGCAACAGAGCTGATAAGACATGGCTGCTTTCACAGGTGGCCCGGCCATGTGTGTCTGTCTGCAGCTTAATGTGTCATCCTTACAGTCTCTAGCAGTTTGTCATTTCCTCCATTGTTCAATAAACACATTGAAACTTAATGCACGATGGGGCATTTTTTACCCATCTCGGTGTGTATGACATCATATATCTTTAACTATGTGCTGCATAATGATAATATTTGTGTAGATACATTCAGCAGCATATGTGGATACTGTTAGTGAAAGATATTGCAAGTAGATTTAGTAGCAAAGAAGTATTAATTAAAATATCATATGTGATGTGGCTCTTTTTATTGCATCTTATTGTTTGTCATATCTTCTGAACTATGATAGGAAGGTTGTTCTTAACCCCACAGCAATTGGCGCGAGACTGTGAGGGACATTTGTACAAAGTTTGGATGAAATTGGTCCAGTAGTTTTGTGAAGGAGATGTAGAAAACACACACACATATTCATTTTTATATCATCTATCAAATGTATTGATATTCGCAAGTGGTTTCGGTACATGATTGCCATCGACATAAGTGGTGTGCATATTCACTGCCAAAATGTTCATCCGTAACTCAAGAAAGTAGTACTGTAAATATTTTGCCAAATAGTTCCATGTAATTCGACAGTTATATTTTAGTTAGGTGTGTGTGTGTGTGTGTGTGTGTGTGTGTGTGTGTGTGTGTGTTGTAGTAGTAGTAGTAGTAGTAGTAGTAGAGCTATAAACTCTGTAAAGGTACAGAGTTTGTATGGACCGTCTGTTTAAACTTGAGTGTTTTGAGGTTGACCTTCATAGCTTAGTCCCTTCAGAATGAACTAAAACTACACCAGTACTGTGTACTTCAGTTTGTAAATAAGAAAGTGTTACAGAGTATGAGAAAGTGTTATTTCATTTAGAAATGGTTTGTAGGTCAAAAATTCAGTTCAGGTGAGGTGGTCAACATTCTTTTTCCTCCCTTAGACCCAGAATGATTTCAGTGGTTACTTCGTAAAGTAAATAACTAATTGTTCCATAAAATTTTGGGCGTGCGGCCGCATAAATTCAGCTCCTTCTAATATTTTGGCTGAATACTGTCTAGCCGTCTTCAGAGTGAGCCGAGATAATTGACGCTCCAGCACTTGCTCCGTCCATTTAAACCCGATTACCGAACCACTGCGCGTACGGCTAAAGATACACGTTTTTGTGCCGTGAAAATGTGGAGGTACACATTAAATAACTTATTTCCTTTTTTAAAAAAGGTCCACGCGATTAGTGAACTGGATGTAAGTGTATCGGTATTTCTTATGTAAGTGTGAACTGTGACCGAGTGCACTCAGTGAAGGTACAATTGCAGTGACTCCGCTCGCCTCTCGCACCTCGACCGACTGGCGATCGGCCGGCTGCAGGAGGTGGCGGCGTCCCGCCCCGCGCCGGCCTCCGCGTCCGGGACGTCGTCCACTGGCCGGTCGCGACCCGCGTACTGTGCGGAGCCGGCCGAACGCGAGTGCCGGGACCTGCACTCGGAGGGTCCGGCCCTGCCGCACGGAAGCGTGGGAGGCGTCGGCAAGTCGGAGTGGTACCCCTACGCCTGCTACTACTGCGAGTGCAGGTGAGTGGGCGGGCCGGTAGTTGGCTTCCGCCTTCTGTGGGTCGCTTAGGAGGTACCTGTGGTTCTGTGCATCTGGAAATAGTCAGAACTACAGAGTGCACCCGAACTCGACCAGATGTAGTTCGGAGAGATTTTCTGAGTGTTTCGCTACAAGAGGCCCGTCATCTCTGGTAGCATTTAGTTCGATTCCTTATCGGCACTTATCTTTGTAGGCGACGTGCTCGTTTAGTGGAACGGGTAGCACGTTAGCTGGAGAGACGGAAAGGTGAGCCAGATCCGGACCCGAACTGTGTGGTGAAGTGACACGTGTTGCTGGTGCAGTGGCCAGGTTGAGTTTGGTTTTTAGACAGTTTCCTATGATCGTCCAGCCAAATGCTGGGCTGTTCCTCAATTTCCACCTCAGAAAATACGATCGCAGACAGAACAGAGTGTACACAGTTCACTGCAGGCACGACTTCCCTCATATAACTGATGATGGTGGGGACAGGAAGTGCGTCAGCTCAAAAGTTATTTCTAAATTTGTGTAATCTCGGGTACAGCAGACCCCGTACTAGGAGGGAGTAATGTTAAGAACAAAACAATCTTTGTACTTATGAGGGTGTACTGAAAAGTAATGCCTCTGAATTTTTTAAGGGAAAACTCTTAAAGCTTTCTAACTCTCTTGCTTTTACAGAAGGGCTCACTGCATTCGGATTTTTTGTCATTGTACTGTTTGCCAAACATTGCCACCTGTTGCGATAGTATCTAACACTTGCTGCTAGTGTAGTTGCTCTTCCAAACAACGTCCTATATGAGCAAACCAGTTGCTTTATCTGTGGTTACTCGCACTTTAGGTACTTGGCCAGAGGTTCGAACTGCGCACGTCTCCTTTTGTGACCTGTAGATAATTCGCTGCAAATAATAACTTGTAGGGCCTAACTGTGATACTGCAGTCAAATAGTCTGTGCCTTGGCCAGAATTGAGAGTTAATAAAATACACAGACATACAAAATAAAAGTTAAACGAATGATTTAATAAAAAGGGTTGTATTGTAACGTCTGTAATTGACAAAGATGAAAGAGAATTACATTGGATAATGGTTATTTGAAAAGGACACCTCAGGTAAACGGGACGTGCTCCTACTACATTCAGCTAAGATACAGACAGAAAAAACCCTTATCAAATGCAGTAAAGTTATATTGATATCATTAAGAGAATAGCGGCAAGATACCTAAACTGAACAGTCGTCAAAGACTCGCGAAGACTGTGTCTGTTTCGTGATCACAGTATGCGAGTTACCAGTTCGAAGTAGTTCAGAGTTCGACACAGTGATTTGCAAACTGAGACTTGCGATACAAAGTAGTTACTTGTACTCTGTCTTCTTAAGTTCCATAATACGAGGAGAGTACGTTCGGACCCCTCGTGAGCTAGCCCCTTCAAAAGTAAGATTATTGTAGTGGCTATACACTGCCCAGATTTGATCAACTGTACAACCGAATCGCACAATTTACTGTAGGCAGGCTGCCTTCTTCTGGCACTCTGCACCAAATGTACAGAATCACTCCTTCGAGCTCTTCACTCGAAAAAGTCACAGTCTCCACTCTACTTTCGTAGTGTTCTGCTACTGTCTGCTTTTGCATTAGCTGAAGGCCATCCCCACTAAAATACATCCCTCTTAATTACTACAAACATAATTTGGCTCAGCTTGACCATTTCCTTGACTAAACTGTGTTACAACAATCGTTAAATAAGGAAATGTTACAAACATTATCACACTTGGATCATTTACAATAATTACAAATAAAGGTCTTTTCATGAATAAATAAGCCTGTATTCTTGCACAAGTGCACTCACAATAAATGACAACAGTGTGTTGTCATGAAGTTTGTTTAAACAGTTATATAGGCCTGCTTGTCAGAAATGCTTTTTGCTCATTTTTTTCAATAATGGTGTCAGCTAATTCATACGACTGACCAATTCTTAAATCACAATGATTTTTAAGAGAACTTTTTTAAAGTTACTGACAGAATAGTAGACTGTTATTAAATGACTTCACAAGTTTGATGATATGTGAGGTATTCATGTTGTATTTATTTACTGTGTGGAGAATACGATGTTCTGACAAACGTGTATGTAATAAAAAAGATGAAAAAGACATAAGTAAGTAAAGAAAACTGCTACAGATCAGTGGCTTTTGATAGCTATTGTACAATGCCGTCATAGCTATTGTACAATGCTATCGTCTGAGATATCGCCTGTTGAAATTGCACGAAGCATTTAAAAGTTGTTAATTCAGACATTCATTGTGAAAATGTACAGTCACTGTTAAATATTAACTTCTGTGGTTTCAAAGACATTAAAAATATTGTTGTCACTGGATGCACCGCATTTTTCTGAGCTCAAAAATGTATTCAGATTTGTTTTAATTGTGGACAATAAATTACTGTAGATTTTCAAAGAGTTGTAAGAAGCAGTCTTTCAGCTCACTCCGCCATTTATTTGTGCATCTCCTGCACAAAGACCGTGCAAGTAACAGCTGTCCAAAGTCCCAGCTTTGGGTTTTGCCCATTTCCAGTGTACCTGGACTCTCCAGTACCAGTCACAGAGCCAGACTTGCCCCTTGAGCCCTGGGCCCACTAGCATTCAGCTGTACAATTATTTCACTTCCCTTCGTACCACCTGCAGGCGGCCAAATCGTTTGCCTACGTTACACTGTGCCGGGAGGCGATGTTCCGGCCCCGTTGAAGTATTTCGGGGTTGCCACAAGTTGTGGAAATCAGGGGATATCAAAGTGTCAGGGAAATCGGGGAAATATCAAGTAAATTGGGGAAAAAATGGAAAAATCTCGTTTTTTGTCTCAGTAGATGAAATGGTTTGTCTATTGAGATTTCGTGCAGCCGAGTATGTGCGTCACTCCCTACTCTCTCGTTCCTATTGCTTCTCCCCTTCCTACCACTCTCCTCAGCTTGCAGTCGGTGCTGCCACCACTTCTTGCCACTAGCCTGGCAGCCGCCGACGAGATGGGCAGGGAAGTGTGAGGAGTGGTTTGTTTGGATCTGGTGCCCGGAGACTGCGTACGCAGTGGCCGGAGAAGGTAGTCGTGTGGACGTGAGTTGTGTCTGAGTGACTGCATGTGTGTGTGTGCTCTCATTTTCTGACAAAGGCTGTGACCAAAAATTTAGTTCTGATGGTACGATTGTCTTTTCTGTGTGCCTGTCTGTGGCACGGCAATTGTTTTTACGGTGAGTTGCTACCTATCCTCGTTAGTATTGATTCTCAGAGTATATGCGCAAGTTATCTGGTGCACGGATTTATCACCACTCTCTCATTTCGTCGACACGGTGTGGTCCGATTTCGTCGACACGGTGTTTGTGACACGTGAATAGCTGGCCACGCGAGTGGACTTCCCGTGACGGGCCAAAACCACAGGCCATTTCTGTGGGTATCTCTTATAGATCACACCTGCCGTTCTGAAGCCCATTGTTTGCCACTAATGTGCAGGCCCTGCCCGTCGGATCTAGTCTCCCCAGTCTGCCCGCAGGCCAGGTATGTTTGTGTGTGTCGTAATGCAGTGGATTTTCGTGTTTTATCCGTGGAGCCGGGACTGCCGTGCTCCTCAGCAGACCGGAGGCCACGGGCAATGGCTTTCAGGAATTGCGACTGTCGCACAGCAAGTACATTGAACGGGGTGGTATTTTATAGACATTTTATTTATTCCACTACATTTTGACACTTTGAAAGTAGTTTCTAACGCACAAAGTATGGACAATAAGAAGAAGAAAATTTTGGCAGTCCCTCGCACTTTGTACATTATGTACACACATATTTCATGAAAGAAAAACCGCACAATATCTTTAAAATAATAGACATAAACATTTTACTGGCAGTCATGTAAAGTGTTGGTTTACATAACTCTTCCCTGCCTTATGCACTTTTTTCAATGGGCCTACTTTTTTGTAAGGTTTATTCAGTCATTTGATTTAAATATAATTTTTGAAATTTCTTTTTGTTTGTCACATAATTTTAATCATAATATTAACTTTTCCATTTGCTCACACTTTGGGGCAATGGCCTTGCTGCAGTGGATACAACGGTTCCCCTGAGATCATCGAAATTAAGTGCTGTTGGGCGTGGTCGGCACTTGGATGGGTGACCATCCAGCCGCCATGCGCTGTTGCCATTTTTCAGGGTGCACTCAGCCTCGTGATGCCAATTGAGGAGCTACTTGATTGAATAGTAGCAGCTTCGGTCAAGAATACCATCATAACGACCAGGAGAGCGGTGTGCTGACCCCACGCCCCTCGTATCCTCATCCTCCTCTGAGGATGACACAGCAGTGTTGGATGGTCCCGGTAGGCCACTCGTGGCCTGAAGACAGATTTCCCCCTCCCCCCCCTCCCCCCCCCCCCCCCCACACACACACACACTTTTCTCCCCATCATTCTAATTGCTTTTGGAATCTTTATTAATGTGATTTTAATTATTTTTAAGTATTAAAGTATTAACTTCGATTTAATTTCTCAAGTGTCATCATCCTGTAGTTTCATTCATGTTATTGCAGTCATTATTTCTATTCCTCATTTTGTTTGAATTGTGTGTCACAACTTCCTTATTTCATTTAAATCTTCATCTGTGTTACTTTATCCATACTGCAATGAGAATTTGTTTTAAATGTTTGTATGATGGTCAACATAAAAGAAGTACATCTTGTAATAAAAAATACTTATTTGACACAGTTGCACGGGCAGTATAGATTATTTTGTCTTTTGTTTTTTCAGTGATAGATGGGCATTTTCAAATGTTTAAATATTATGATAGATAAATAAAAATAATTCACGTGCGTGAAAATTAAAATGGAACAAGAATGATGGGATGGAAAGTGAGAACAAATGAAAAATTTAATGTCAATTCAAATAACATGATAAAGGAATAAAAATAAAACATAAATTTAAACCAATTGATTGAATAAAAATAATGATCAGACATTTTGATAAAAATTTCAAAGCACTTAACGAGTTTCGAACCGACTACCTTCACCATCCGAAGGACAGTACGTTAATCATTATGCTAGGCAATCAGTGTGAATAATATTCCTTATATAGAGCTGTAGAGCGTCACGCGAAATTACTTTCTTGTCGCTTACTCTCTAATGAGGGTCCACCGGGATGAATGGCTCCAGTGTGATGTTATCTGTGACCTTAAGCTACATCATTGTGTAGGTGGTTTTACAGGGTGTATACAACCGGGACACCCGGGAATTTTTTCATCTGGGAGAAAACCGGGCAAAACCCGGGAATTGTTTAGAGTTCTGGGAATTTTTCATTGTTTTAGTTTTCAGTTAAATTTTTGTGATTTTGACTGGGAAGAACCACTACTCTAACAAAGGATATTACTGTATCCTGCTAGGGCATAATAATACTACAGTAACAAAACATGAAAGAGAGGAAAAATAAAACGAAAATAAAACTTAAGTTGCAAAGGAAATGCGCCGTATACAACAACAAAACAATGCTCATACAAGCGTCTGCCAACAGCAGTGTGTCAAAGGCTTCAGGAAGACTATGCAATGCTTTATAACAACAAATTGTCTCCGATGAGCGTGACGTGATAACTGTTTAAATTAGATTCGTTTGAGCAGTTGTGGGCAGGCTCTTGCGCATGTACAGTTGAGTCGCGTATGAGTAGTACCTTCTCCCGCTTCTGGTTACAGAAGTGTGGCTGGGCGCCACTACTTAATTTTGCCCAGGTTCAGAAATAAAGTAAATCTGGGGCTGATGCACAGAGCAGTCCGAGTTGTGCTGGGGAGGTGGGTCGTCTCCACTTGACCTGTGTTTACGTTCAGTGATTTTGTTGTTTCCTCTTTGTTTATTGTTCTCACGTGAAATGATAACAAAACGGATTTTTGTGGCCGGGAACTATCAAATGAATGGAAATATGTACGCATAATTACAGAAGGCTAAAATACGTTGTTAGTTTCAGATTTTATTCCCATCTTTCTGACAGTCAAGCATTAATCTCCTTACAGAACAATGAAGTTATTTTTGCTGGTTTGCTAAAGAGATTAGGCTTTTATTAATCTTTTCTGCCGAGGCAGTCAATTTATTTGAAACGAAGTGTTTAATTTCACACTACTGGCTAGTTTCAACTGTTCGCTGCACTTAAAGTGCACGTATGACATTATGCCATAATAAAGAACAAAACATAAGATAATACGGTACTGTAACTCCAAGAAAATTTACATACAAATGTGCATTTTAAGCCGAATTATACATTTTTGTATGGTTCACGAAATTCTAACGCTCTTGAACTATCCGCTTTTGTCTTTTTTTCTTCTTGTTGTTGTTGTTGTTGTTGTTGTTGTTGTTGTGGTCTTCAGTCCTGAGACTGGTTTGATGCAGCTATCCATGCTACTCTATCCTGTGCAAGCTTCTTCATCTCCCAGTACCTACTGCAACCTACATTCTTCTGAATCTGCTTAGTGTATTCATCTCTTGGTCTCCCTCTACGATTTTTACCCTCCACGCTGCCCTCCAATGCTAAATTTGTGATCCCTTGATGCCTCAAAACATGTCCTACCAACCGATCCCTTCTTCTAGTCAAGTTGTGCCACAAACTCCTCTTCTCCCCAATCCTATTCAATACCTCCTCATTAGTTACGTGATCTACCCACCTTATCTTCAGCATTCTTCTGTAGCACCACATTTCGAAAGCTTCTATTCTCTTCTTGTCCAATCTGGTTATCGTCCATGTTTCACTTCCATACATGGCTACACTCCATACAAATACTTTCAGAAACGACTTCCTGACACTTAAATCTATACTCGATGTTAAGAAATTTCTCTTCTTCAGAAACGATTTCCTTGCCATTGCCAGTCTACATTTTATATCCTCTCTACTTCGACCATCATCAGTTATTTTACTCCCTAAATAGCAAAACTCCTTTACTACTTTAAGTGTCTCATTTCCTAATCTAATCCCCTCAGCATCACCCGATTTAATTTGACTACATTCCATTATCCTTGTTTTGCTTTTGTTGATGTTCATCTTATATCCTCCTTTCAAGACACTGTCCATCCCGTTCAACTGCTCTTCCATGTCCTTTGCTGTCTCTGACAGAATTACAATGTCATCGGCGAACCTCAAAGTTTTTACTTCTTCTCCATGAATTTTAATACCTACTCCGAATTTTTCTTTTGTTTCCTTTACTGCTTGCTCAATATACAGATTGAATAACATCGGGGACAGGCTACAACCCTGTCTCACTCCTTTCCCAACCACTGCTTCCCTTTCATGTCCCTCGACATTATATGACATAATGTAAGATCTTTTAACATTTTACACGTATGAACATATGGGCTTCCTGCGTCATCGTAGCTGCGCAAGCGCGATTATGCCTCTTACGTGGCGCTCTCTTGCAACTGCTGAAACGAACCTATGTCTAACAGGTCGCGGGAAAATATTGCGAATGGTGGCCTGAAAAGCGTTATATTCAAAGCAGATTTCCTTTTACGCAAGATAAACTATGTGCGAGATGTACGATGACTTTCTTAAATCACAAAGCGTTTGACTATCATTTAAAAATCAACTGTTTGAGGCCGACCATTTAGAAGAATGCGAGCCCAGAAGATCAGATATTTATGTCTTTATTAAAAATTTTACTGGGGCGTTTATTTGATGTATCTTAAAGTGTATCACGCGCAAAAAAGATCAACATTATATGTGGAAGCTTAGCTTCTCTTCCAGCTTATTAATCTTAAAAAAAACCATAAACATTCAAAGGATTGATGAGTTTTACGGTGCCGAGGAAGAGTATACTGTCACTTAACACGGAAAAAGTGTATTTTCACCTGGGAGAAAGTGTGTTTTTAACTTGGAAATCCGGGAATTTTTTTCTCCTTGTCCATGTATACAACCTGTTTTAAAAACTGGATCCCTTTGTGGGGACTACTCCTTAGACAATACATGAATGATTTCTGACATTTGACCAATGAATGTTTTGGCTGTTCTTGTTCCTCTTGTTCTCCTGACATTATAATTCTTAGTGCTCTGTATTCGGTGGCACACCTAGCTTCTCTGTACCGGGACTCCAAAGCACAGAACAATTGCCATGCCCAGCAGGTACTGCAAAATGTGGCAATAGTGTAACCGCCAACCAACCTTGAGGATGGTTAACGTCCGTCTGTATCATTTCACTTGCAAAAATGGTGACAAAACCCTCTAAACTGTTTTTGTTTACAAACTATGTAATTAATACAGAGTGACAATTATTGAACTATAAGAAATCAAATCCTCATAATTCTGAACAGTTTGCATTAGGATATTCAAAATGCCCAGTTGGCTATGGGGCAGGATGGGAATTAATATGTGAATATGGTTTGGTTTAGCAATGAAGCCCACTTTCATTTGGATCGGTTAGTCAATAAGCAAAATTGGCACATTTGGGGTACTGAGAATCTGCATTTTTTGATTGAGAAGTCTCTTCTTCCTCAGCAGGTGTGAGGTCCAGTCACAAATAACCTTGCAATATTCCTTGATGGCACAGTGACTACTGAACGGTACATGAAGGTTTTGGAAGGTGATTTCATCTCCATTATCCAAAGTTATCCCGATTTCAACAAGATGTGGTTCGTGCAAGATAGAGCTCGACCCCATCAAAGCGGAGAGTGTTTGATGTCCTGGACGGAGCACTTTGGGGACCACATTCTGGCTCTGGAGTACGCAGAGGCCACTGGTATGGGCCTCTGTTGGTGGCCATATTCTCTGGATATGAACACCTGTGACTCCTTTGTGTGGTGCTATATTAAAGACAAGGTGTACAGCAATAACTCCAAAACCATTGCTGAACTGAAAACAACCATTCAGGAGGTCATCGACAGCATCGATGTTCCGACATTTCAGTAGGCTGTGCAGAATTTCGCTATTTGTCTGCGCCGTACGTCGCCAATGATGGCAGGCGTGTCTAACAGGTAGTTACCTAAATCCGAATGTCTGTAGTGATGTGTTAATGTTGAATGAAGTGTGTAACTAAATATGTTTTATTTTTCATGTAGTTAAATAATTGTCACCCTGTAAATGGCTCCATCTATCACAATCATCTCGTCGGCCGGTTAGAGACATGGGGTAACACGTCGAATTATTCTGAAAATTACGTGGATTGATCAGATAACTAATGAACAGCTACCGAATCGGAGAGGAAAGAGCTTTATGCCGCAACTAAATAAAAAGAAGAATGTGAATGATAGCTCGTATTCTGAAGAATCAGCGGATAATTAGTGTGGTAAGGACGTGATGTGTTGTTGTTGTTGTGGTCTTCAGTCCTGAGACTGGTTTGATGCAGCTCTCCATGCTACTCTATCCTGTGCAAGCTGCTTCATCTCCCAGTACCTACTGCAACCTACATCCTTCTGAATCTGCTTAGTGTATTCATCTCTTGGTCTCCCTCTACAATTTTTACCCTCCACACTGCCCTCCAATGCTAAATTTGTGATCCCTTGATGCCTCAAAACATGTCCTACCAACCGATCGCTTCTTCTAGTCAAGTTGTGCCACAAACTTCTCTTCTCCCCAATCCTATTCAATACCTCCTCATTAGTTACGTGATCTACCCACCTTATCTTCAGCATTCTTCTGTAGCACCACATTTCGAAAGCTTCTATTCTCTTCTTGTCCAAACTAGTTATTGTCCATGTTTCACTTCCATACATGGCTACACTCCATACAAATACTTTCAGAAACGACTTCCTGACACTTAAATCTATACTCGATGTTAAGAACTTCCTCTTCTTCAGAAACGCTTTCCTTGTCATTGCCACTCTACATTTGATAGCCTCTCTACTTCGACCATCATCAGTTATTTTACTCCCTAAATAGCAAAACTCCTTTACTACTTTAAATGTGTCATTTTCTAATCTAATTCCCTCAGCATCACCCGACTTAATTCGACTACATTCCATTATCCTTGTTTTGCTTTTGTTGATGTTCATCTTATATCCTCCTTTCAAGACACTGTCCATTCCTTTCAACTGCTCTTCCAAGTCCTTTGCTGTCTCTGACAGAATTACAATGTCATCGGCGAACCTCAAAGTTTTTACTTCTTCTCCATGAATTTTAATACCTAGTCCGAATTTTTCTTTTGTTTCCTTTACTGCTTGCTCAATATACAGATTGAATAACATCAGGGAGAGGCTACAACCCTGTCTCACTCCTTTCCCAACCACTGGTTCCCCTTCATGCCCCTCGACTCTTGTAACTGCCATCTGGTTTCTGTACAAATTGTAAACGGCCTTTCGCTCCCTGTATTTTACCCCTGCCACCTTCAGAATTTGAAAGAGTATTCCAGTTAACATTGTCAAAAGCTTTCTCTAAGTCTACAAATGCTAGAAACATAGGTTTGCCTTTTCTTAATCTTTCTTCTTCTAAGATAAGTCGTAAGGTTAGTATTGCCTCACGTGTTGCAACATTTCTACGGAATCCAAACTGATCTTCCCCGAGGTCCGCTTCTACTAGTTTTTCCATTCGTCTGTAAAGAATGCGCATTAGTATTTTGCAGCTGTGACTTATTAAACTGATAGTTCGGTAATTTTCACATCTGTCGACACCTGCTTTCTTTGGGATTGTAATTATTATATTCTTCTTGAAGTCTGAGGGTATTTCGCCTGTCTCATACATCTTGGTGACCAGATGGTAAAGTTTTGTCATGAATGGCTCTCCCAAGGCCATCAGTAGTTCTAATGGAATGTTGTCTACTCCCGGGGCCTTGTTTCGACTCAGGTCTTTCAGTGCTCTGTCAAACTCTCCACGCAGTATCGTATCTCCCATCTCATCTTCATCTACATCCTCTCCCATTTCCATAATATGGTCCTCAAGTACATCACCCTTGTATAGACCCTCTATATACTCCTTCCACCTGTCTGCTTTTCCTTCTTTTCTTAGAACTGGGTTTCCATCATAGCTCTTGATATTCATACAAGTGGTTCTCGTTTCTCCAAAGGTCTCTTTAATTTTCCTGTAGGCAGTATGATGTGTGGGAGGTAAAAATTGCACAGAGAGAAACTAAAGCATGATTACTGAAGGCATATTAAATTGAATGTAGATTGTTGTAACTGGACAAAATTGGTCTTCAGACTGAATCATGATTTTATCATCACCGCTGTTCTTTTCAAGTTAGGACTAGTTGCGTATTTGAGCAGTTGCCCATGTTTTGGCAAAGCATCTGAAATGATTAATTTGCAGTTATTTGTGCACAAGCTCTGATTTACGATGTTGCAGAAAAGGGTAACAGCCCTTAATACTCGGATAGACTATAAAAAAATAATGTTCAGTTGCATTTTGTGGTCCAGAGAATGACTGTAGTGGTGTACCCGATCACAGCACTAGGACAAAGAAATAACTTTTGACAAAATTCATTTTAAAAATGTAGATTGAAGAGTTTTTATAGGTTGTGTGTTTTCACAAGCTACCAAACTCATGAAAACTCTTTGAGGGGAATGTATTCAACACAGAAAATTTTTCGTGTAGTTTTTGTTTGTTTTTAAATATCAGTTCCAGGTCACCCAAGTAACACACCTGAGACTGAAATATACACAGCTAGTTTCAGAGTATTCAGGTCAGTACACAACAGGACTGTATCAACAACCAAAAAAATACACAGATTGTCCTAAATACATGTTTTCTGTGGGATTGAAAGCTTACTGAGCATTCTGGGTGCTCACTGTTTAATAGGGTGTTATTTGCCAGGAGCTGACAACTTACTTACAAAATTACACTAAAAACACATTAAATTGTGTGTCAGTTTCTTTTAATTCACTTTTTGGAAATAATAATCCCATTATTTCCCGTTTCTGGTTTTCATCGCAGTTCTTTTTCCCAGAGAGTTAGAACATTAGTTGTATAGTCAAACAAATTATTTTCTTAGCTTGCGCAAACTGCGTGTAAAACAAAATAACAAGAAGAAGAAATGTGATAAAGGTTAACAGTATTTGTCAGTGATCCATTTCAGAAGCTACAGCATTACTGAATTTTGTTGACGGCAAGAAAAGTATGATCAAAAATGCATTCCCTCTGATGATGTTTTATAGTATGCTTTCATTTGAATCCTGAAGGGAACCATTCAAGAAGAAAATCTAGATCATTTCGTTGTACTACCAGCTTTAATTGAGTTGAAAATTGGATGTGGATGGGCTACATGGGTAGCATTTGCCCAAAGATGTACTGGGAAATGGAAAATTTCAAGAGCATGGTGAAAAGTGATGCTTCCAAATTTTTTATTCTCTTATCAACATCGGTTGTGATATTTCATGCCACACACATTACTCGGTCGACTTTTCCACTTCACAGGTGTGTGTTGCAACCTTCTGCCACTAGAGTACTTCAAATCGTAGTGTGTATTGTGGCTGTGTATAATGTAACTATGTCGGTGTGTGAGAAACCCTCAGAAAACTAAAAGCACAAAGAATTCATCTACACGTGGATAGTCTTCTCCTTCAGCACGACAATACCAGACCACACACGAGCGCCGAGACATCTGCGACAGTCTGATGCCAGTTTTCACACAAATAATTGTGGTATTGCTTTTCAGTCTACTCTCGTGTTGTTCGAGGTGTGTGTGGATGGGAATTTGCGGCTTTGTTGCGCGCGCGCGCACACACGCACACACACACACACACACACACACACACACACACACACACACACACTAGTGATAGTAATAATGCAAGATAGTCACTGTGTGTCACACTGCAGTGTGCCAATTATGTTTTGAAATGGTTTTTAAGTAGTAGCATAGAAACTGTTGTTTAATAAATATGTGAAGTAGTAATAAGATGGCACCAATTACTTTATGCTCCATTTATTTTCAGTCGAAAAGTAACAGCACTCTTTGCTTGCGTGTCTCAGGTTCAAATTCGTGAGCGCTCGTAGCATGCACATTGTGGACGTGCACACGGACTTGATCATCTCTTCCGGGCCGAACGAGGCAAAGCCCGAGAATCGGCCAGGTGACGCGTTCGGTGGTGAAGACTCCGACCGCAGTGAGTGTCTTTCTTGTGCTTCCTCTCTCTTTTTGTTTTGTTGCTCCTGTCGTCAGTACTAAAGATAATTCGATGCAGCTCTCCATTCCTAACACTTCCCTCAGTTATTTTAATTGTTTTAGCATAATTGCTGCATCCCAAATTAACGATGACTTGCCCCTGCAATTTGTTCCTTCTACCATTTTTTGAGCTACAGTTATTGAGTCCCAGTATATATGGTCCACAATTCTGTGTCCCCTTGTGTAATACGGTATTGCAGATAGAAGAGCTGTAATGCTAAACTAATCTGTGAGAGAATTGTGGTTCAAAAATTGGTATGTTGGTCCTAGTTAAAATTGTTATTGGTCTCCACAATTCTTTTAGGAAATGAATAGTTATTAAAAAAAAAAATAGAGAGAGAGAGAGAGAGAGAGAGAGAGAGAGAGAGAGAGAGAGAGAGAGAGCAAGCATATCTGAACAGGCCTTTTGAAGGCCCAGTGGTATAAAGTCTGCTATCATTGGCATATTAAGCTCTGACTAGGAGGAGGTCAGTGTGGCATTACCCATCTCACGAGAAGCTGACTAGCAACGTCTTTGTACTTCAGCCTATTGCTGTATCCTCTTTATTTTGCCATTTGGACATACTGTAAATTTACTGCAATCAGTTAGTACTTAGTAATTGCCTGCCCGTTCTCCCTGTAGATAAAATAAGTTTAGGTCTTCTTCTGGAATCCGCAGCCTTTGACAGTGTTGCCACTTTCGACAAAAAATATAGAAACTACTTCTGATGATTCCAGAATGAGATTTTCACTCTGCATTTTTACTTCTGATGATATCTGTATTGCCTCTTCCCTTAAAATTTGTGACTATTAAGGAACACTGTATATACAGATGTGTGTGCACTCGCAAGATGTATATGCCCTGGGACAACCAGCAAACCTGGGAAAAACCCACGAATTTTTAGAATTCTGGAAATTTTTCATTGTTTTAGTTTTCAGCTAAATTTTTAAAAATTTTGACTGGTAACAACTGATGATCTAACAAGGATTTTTACTTAAACCCACTACTGCAGAATAATACTGCAGCAAATAAACATAAATGAAAGAATATCACCAAAATTGAACTTTAGTTGCAAAGAAAATGTGCCATTTACGACAACAAAACACAATGCACATATAAGCATCTGTCGACAGCGGAGTGTCTTCCTCTGTAATACTTCGTAACGCCAAACTGCTTTTGAAGAGTGTGACATCACAATTGCTTACATTTCTCATAGGTTGCAGGAATATATTGTGAATGGTGATTTGAGAAGCATTACTTTCAAATTAAATTTCTTTTTACGGAAGATGAATGACGTTGCATGTGAAAACGTGTATAAGGACTTCTTAAGTTGCAGAGTGTTAGACTGTCATTAAAAATGTAACACTTTCAGGACCAGCCAAAAACTGCAAAGTGAATTCTTGAGCAATATCACGTGTAATTGGCTTTTCTATGGAAAAGTAGAAGTGCTCAGTGAAATGTATATTCAGCCAGATAATCCACAAAATGTTCAAGCACATAGTGAAATTTATAATCTTGCTTGTCAGAAATATTCAGCTGCTGCATTTTAAGCTGTTCTCTTAAGAACCAACCAATGGAGAGGGGGGAAAAAAGAAAAAAAAAATCATATCCCCTTATTATACACTATGTGATAAAAAGTATCCGCATACCCCGAAAACCATACATTTTTTTATATTAGGTGCATTTTGCTGCCACCTACTGCCAGGTACTCCATATCAGTGACCTCATTAGTCATTAGACATCATGAGAGAGCACAATGGGGCGCTCTGAGTAACTCGCGGACTTCGAACGTGGTCAGATGATCGGGTGTCACTTGTGTCATACGTCTGTGCGCGAGATTTCCACACTCCTAAACATCACTAAGTCCACTGTTTCGGATGCGATAGTGAAGTGGAAATGTGAAGGGACACGTGCAGCACAAAAGCGTACAGGTCGACCTCGTCTGTTGACTGACGGAGACCGCCGACAGTTGAAGAGGATCGTAATGTGTAATAGGCAGACATCTATTCAAACCATCACACAGGAATTATAAACTGCATCCGGATCCACTACAAGCACTATGACAGTTAGGCAGGAGGTGAGAAAACGTGGATTTCATGGTCCAGCGGCTGCTCATAAGCCACACATCACGCTGTTAAGTGCCAAATGACGACTCGCTTGGTGTAAGGAGAGTAAACATTGGACGATTGAAGAGTGGAAAAATGTTGTGTTGAATGACGAATCACGGTACAGAATGGGGCGATCCGATGGCAGGGTGTGGGTATGGCGAAGGCCCGGTGAACGTCATCTGACAGCGTGTGTGCCGGCCGAAGTGGCCGAGTGGTTCAAGGCGCTACAGTCTGGAACCGCACGACCGCTACGGTCGCAGGTTCGAATCCTGCCTCGGGCATGGTTGTGTGTGATGTCCTTAGGTTCGTTAGGTTTAAGTAGTTCTAAGTTCTAGGGGACCTATGACCACAGCAGTTGAGTCCCATAGTGCACAGAGCCATTTGAACCATTTTTTTTTGAGAGCGTGTGTAGTGCCGACAGTAAAATTCAGAGACAGTGGTGTTACGGTGTGGTCACGTTTTTCATGGAGGGGGCTTGCATCCCTTGTTTTTTTTTTTGCTTGGCACTATCACAGAAAAGGCCTACATTGATGTTTTAAGCACCTTCTCGCTTCCCACTGTCGAAGAGCAATTCGAGGATGGCGATTGCATCTTTCGACACGATCGAGCACCTGTTCGTAATGCACAGCCTGTGGTGAAGTGGTTACACGACAATAACATCCCTGTAATGGACAGGCCTGCACAGAGTCCTGACCTGAATCCTATAGAGCACTGGGATGTTTTGGTACACAGACTGTGACTATTAAGGAACGCTGTATATACAGATGTGTGTGATGTGGGCAGACACGCTGACGTCTGTATTTACCTGCGAGTGGCAGTAAGTGGGGTTGGCGAATGTTCCTGCAGAGTTAGTGCTGCGGGCCTAGGCTTGCACTCGTGCCGTGAGTTGTGTGCCAGAGTCAGTAGCTACCGGAACCAGCTGCGTGCCGAATTACTGTCGTGCTCGTATCTGCGTCGGTACGGGTGCACCATTTCCTGTAGTTCAGTTCACATATTGAGTTAGTCCCATTTGCAGGGTTCTGTTCACCGGTCATTACAATGTTGCTGCCAGCCTGAACTGCCGTGTCAAATGTGTCGAGTAGTGCCGTTGTTGTGCATTCTGCAACTATTAATATTCGTGCTCACCGTACAGAGGGATGCCGAGTTCCAGGCATGCTTGATGAAAAGACTGCTGTACGTTTAAGCTTTTATCCAAAATAGAAAGCACACACATGTTTACACAACTCGTACATGGTTGACCACTGTTTTTGGCTGTCGTAACCAGACTGTGGACAGCAACTGTGCTTGACGATATCTGCAGTTTGGTGTAGGTGGTGGGGCTGAGGAGGTGGATGGGGGGAGGTAGGGGTGGGAGAAGGTGTAGTGTTGCTTGTGGGAGTTTGCAGGGATACAGTGGTGACAGGCTGTGACTGCTAGGTCCAGTTAGAAGGTATCCGCTGTGTAGAATAGAAAATGATAGGAAAAGGAATTGCAGCGAGCGGACTATTTGACCTCGCTATGTCTCGGTCACTGTTCAGATCTATAGGTGCTTTAGCAGCTGCATTTATTTTCAAATTCTATTTGCTCTCACAGTTTAGAGATTGGCGGTGTAATTCTTTCAGGCCCCGGCATCAACTTCGACACTCCGAAGGAAATACTGGCACACCAAAAAGCGAGTCACCCCTGGCCCGAGCCCCCGGCGGAAGAGTTGTCACCGTCTCGTGCTGGGGTCCACGGGGCGTCGCAGTCGGAGTGGGAGCCGCAGTTCCCACAGGTGCCGGCGTCCGGCGTGGAACAGGGGTCTGGGTCCACCTTCTGCCTGCCACGGGTGAGTGCTCGCCACTTCTCAGTCTGACATTCTGCCGTATTTACGTGTCTGCGGACATTTATCTGCTGCAGTACGTGTACTGTGTGGAATTTCTGTTAGGTTTCACAATATATATGATGATTGTTGACTGATGCAAAGACAGAAGCTACCAAAAAATTTGGGACAGTTACCTTTTTCCCAGTTGTTTACAAGTTCCTGCATTGTCAGCTGAGGTAATGAAACTCCCTGGCAGATTAAAACTGTGTGCCGGACCGAGACTCGAACTCGGGACCTTTGCCTTTTACGGGCAAGTGCTCTACCCAGACGAGGTACTGGCAGAAGTAAAGCTGTGAGTACCGGGCGTGAGTCGTGCTCGGGTAGCTCAGTTGGTAGAGCACTTGCCCGCAAAAGGCAAAGGTCCCGAGTTGGAGTCTCGGTCCGGCACACAGTTTTAATCTGCCAGGAAGTTTCGTATCGGCACACACTCCGCTGCAGAGTGAAAGTCTGGAAGCTGAGTTAATGTTGTCATTTTGTTCCCACCATATTATGACAACTTCCCTGGCTGCGTCAGTGAAGGTCCAACTTTTTTTGTAAATCTGAGATTGATTGCGACCGTGGGATCTTTTCTAAATTGACTGCTTCAGATGAAAACTGATTTGTGAACTATAAGCTAAAGTTGTGTAGAGGATGATTCTTATTAATGTGCAAATAAAAACCCAGAGTGATGTACGAGGTCTGTTCATAAAAATTCCAGAATGTTGTCCATGAAATTTTTCAGCACTTACCTTTTACTTAATGTGGGTGGTATAAAATACTCTCGTCCACAATTGATACGCCACTCCCAGCACTGGAAGCAGTCTCGGTACAACTCTTGCTCGAGTGCACAAAGCACCGTTCACAAATTTTCTTTTATCTCGTCTATCATTGCCAATCTTCGTCCTTTCAATGGAGTTTTCAACCTTGGACATAAAAGAAGTGTGCAGGGGCCAGTTGTAGAGAGTATGGAGGATGAAGCAGCAGAGTGATTTTGTTTTTAGTGCAATAGTCACACACCAACAGGGACGAATGAGCGGTCACGTTAACTTGTTGCAAGAGCTATAAATTGTCTAAGCACATTTCAGGCCGTTTCCTGTTCACATTTTCTGGCAAGTGTCGCAATATGTCCAGATAGTACTGCCGATTAACAGTTTATCCCTGTGGCGCGACGCGAATTGATGAACTACACCTTCAAAGTCAAAGAAAACTGTCAGCGTGGATTTGACATTTGACCTGACCTGTTTCCCCACCCCCCCACCTGTCCCCCCCCTCTCCTCTGGGAGAACCTTTCCTAGCCGATTGTGAAGACTGGGCTCTGTCTCAGCATCATAACCGTAGACCAATGTCGCATCACCAGTTAAGACACTCTTAAGGAACATCTCTTTCTAATTTGCTGTGATCCAATAGATCTTCAGACTGCAAGGTGAAGGTCTAGTGAGCTGTGGGACAAACTTGGCACCAACATGATGCATTCCAAGGTGGTGTGTCAAGATTTCATGACACGATCCAACTGAAATGTTACATTCTTCTGCAATCTCGACAGCGAATCTTCTGACATGAGCGTCGTTGGTAGATGTCCCGAATGAGGGTCATCTTTAACTTCCATCTAGCCGTTTCTAAACCGTGTGAACCATTCGCAGTATGAGTAGGGTTTAAGCACTCGTAACCGTAGGCTTCTGGTATCATTTGGTGTGTGTCTGTAAAGGTTTTCTCGAGTTTCACGCAAAGTTTAATGCAGACGTGAAGTTTCTCAAACTCTGCCATCTTGAAGTTCACAAACTGTGTGTGACGTTCTTCTCAGTACAGTGCTGAACAATAACTAACAGACATCTGACTATGAAACTTCAAGCAGTTGGTCAGCCAGAGTGGCCGAGTGGTTCTACGTGCTACAGTCTGGAACCGCGTGACCACCTCCATTTTCCATTAGTGTATTCTTACGATATACACTTAACCCCCCCCCCCCCCCCCCAAAAAAAAAAAAAAAAAAAAAAAAAAAAAAAAAAAAAAAAAAAATAATAATAATAATAATAATAATAATATTACCGATATCAATTTAGTTTCAGCCAACTTTCTTTGTATGTGAAATATATCTCTGCTCTGTTTTTGAGTCACAAATTTTGATGGGAGATGTTGATATATCACAGTTAATATTTTGGGTAGCATGGAAGATAATAGTAGTGTCGCAAGCAGTGTTTGATGTGGTAGTTGAACAGAGTGGAAAGATGTGTTTGAAATGTTATCTCTGCAAGAAAATGTGAATGCAGTAATTACAGAAGCTGGGTGTTTGTGTTTCACATAAATTGACATTTCACTCAGAGGATAACAAAAAATTCAGAACTTTCAGCAAATAACAGAATGACTAAGATTGTTAGTAGATGGCAGTGGTGTTCCTTAAACATGTGAACAATGAATGTTAAGCTTCCTATTCTTTAATAATTTTAAATACTTTGCAATAAACTTGTAAGTGTTTTATTTATTTTTATTAAACTGTGATCACCGCTTAGTTTTGCGTAAATTCAATTTCGGTGATTCAGTAAAAACAGGAACATTTCATGTGTTGTGCACTTATTTCATCCCTATTGATCAGATTATTTCATACAGTGTATTTGTTGTGTTAGGCTATGTCGTGGCACATAGCTCTGCTGTTCTATTCTGTGGGCAAACATCATTGGCAGTGAAAGGTTGTGTCAGGCCTGTGGGGAACTACTCACATGTGAGTAGCGAATCCTGGGCTGTCACAGATTTTCAACTGTAATGATATATTTGTTTTTTAGGAAATTTATTTGCCAATTGCAAATTCTTTGACATTACCTGTATTAGGTATAGAAATATTACCTATTGGTGACGTGCAGAAATTGGTGCCACACAGGGACTCAAATCTGCATTTCCCTCTTATTGTGACTGGTTGCCTTAACAATTTTGGCTATCAGTGCGTACCTTCTGGTCTTATCCAAACCCTGTATGCCATGCTGTGTACTCTCTTACTGGTCATAACATTACTCAGATTCCCACAACAAGGTTAATGAGACAAACGTGTTCAACATTAGTACGACCATAATAGTAGTTACGTCGAACGTGTTTGTCTTGTTAACCCTGTTGTAGGAAACCACGGAATGTCAGGCAGAAACAGTGTGGAATGTGAAGTTCAGGATGGTCTGAGAGTTGTGCACGGATAGCTCAAATTGTTGAAGGTGACTGCCTGTGATAAATGAAAAATAGGAGTTCAAATCCCGGTCCAGCACAAAGTTTCATGTCACTAGTAGGTAAAATACTTAATACAGCTGATGTCAGAGAGTTCCACAATTGGCAAATAAATTTCATAATATTAATACAGATGCAGACCATCATAACTCTCTCTTCCTTCAGACGTGTATCATGTTGTTGTGGAGTGGTTTTGTCTGTGCTTGTTGCACTCTGCTGTCCCTGTACTTACTCATTTCCTTATTTACTTTTGTTCAGGTGCAAATGGATACTCCCTCATCTCCGAAGCGAGAGATCGAGGCCATATATGTCAACGAAGAAAGTCCGGTAAGTACTAAAAGTAACTGTCTTTACATTTAAATACCTTCTCTGCAAGCCAGAGGGCAGAGCACAGTGCAAGATGCCTCGTATGATATTAGCCACTCATCTTAGTATTTCACTCGGAATGCATCTGAGTCTCTTACTTTATTTTTAAACTTAAAGGGTACAACATGTGACGGAACCGCAGGAATTGTTCACCTACCTGAAATGCTTGGTTCCTGAATCTACTTTCCAAACTGCATCGAGTGAGGTAGAGCAGGGAGTCAGATACGTCAGGGCAGCCGTTGAAATTTCTGTATTCACTCGTTGAAATTTCTGTATTCACTCGTTGAAATTTCTGTATTCACTCGTTGAAATTTCTGTATTCACTCGTTGAAATTTCTGTATTCACTCGTTGAAATTTCTGTATTCACTCGTTGAAATTTCTGTATTCACTTGTTGAAATTTCTGTATTCACTCGTTGAAATTTCTGTATTCACTCGTTGAAATTTCTGTATTCACTCGTTGAAATTTTTCTGCAATTTCCCTAAAATGACAAGGGCAAATTCCAGGATACACCATTTGAAAAGAATGTATTCGATTTCCTGCTCTCGGAATGTTTGGTGGCTTATTTTCCTAGTGGGGTCAATAGGAACGGGCTGTTCAAACAGTCCAGTAGTCGATCTGCAGCTTTTGTATTTGACTGGATTTTTCCAGTTCTCTTAAGTTTTGTCGGTCACTGTGCAGTATTAGTATTGCGCAGTGCCCTCTTAACTGTCAACTAGCTTCTCACTTGTGGACATTAATACTCAGTTTCGGTGATGCTGAAAGAGACTTTTTCTTGCTTCGATTGGAATAACACACCTGAAGAGGTTGAACTCAATGCATTTTCTATAATATACAATACTCATTCCTTATGATTAATGGAAAATCTCATATAAAGATGTGAAACAAATACTAACAAAGAGATACAGGGGCTGGCCAGTACTTTCCTCAGCTCAGTACAGCCGATAGATACACATAAAACAGAACAGAAAATTTACGTTCCTAGCTTTCGGAACAAATGTTCCTTCATCGGGGAGGAGAGAGGGGAAAGAAAGGGAAGAAGGGAAAGTGGATTAAGTTACTCACAACCCAGGTTATGAAGCAACAGGGAAAGCTAAACAGGGAGGGTAGCAAGGGTGGAGGCATGGTTGTCAGAGGGAAGCCAAAGATATTCTACTGTAAGTACTGTGCCAGCTTCAAACCAAAGAGGATGCATACGGAAGTAAAGAGGTATATAGTATAAAGATAAACACAACTGTGTAGGATGAAAAGATGCGTGAATGGCTAAAGAGGAAAGGAAAAGAGGAGAAGACTGAAGAGTAAATGTGAGTGAGGTCGGTTAACGTAGGTTCAGTCCAGGGGGATGGTGGGATGCAAGGATGTGTTGGAGTGCAAGTTCCCATCTCCGCAGTTCAGAGGGACTGGTGTTGGGTGGGAGAAGCCAAATGGCACGTACGGTGTAGCAGGTTCCTAGGTGCCTAGAATTATGCTGGAGGGCATGCTCCGCTACTGGGTATTGGGCATCTCCTAGGCAGTTCTAGGGACCTAGGAACCTGCTACACCGTACGTGCCATTTGGCTTCTCCCACCCAACACCAGTCCCTCTGAACTGCGGAGATGGGAACTTGCACTCCAACACATCCTTTCATCCCGCCATCCCCCTGGGCTGAACCTACGTTAACCGACCTCACTCCCATTTACTCTTCAGTCTTCTCCTTTTCCCCTCTCCTCTTTAACCATTCACGCATCTTTTCATCCTACATAGTTGTGTTTATCTTTATAGTATATACCTCTTTACTTCTGTTTGCATCCTCTTTGGTTTGAAGCTGGCACAGTACTTAACAGTAGAATATCTTTGGCTTCCCTCTGACAACCATGCCTCCATCCTTGCTACCCTCCATATTTTCCTTTCCCTGTCGCTTCAGAACCTGGGTTGTGAGTAACTGAATCTCCTTTCCCTTCTTCCCTTTCTTTCCCCTCTCTCCTCCCCGATGAAGGAACAAAGTTCCGAAAGCTAGGAACGTAAATTTTTGGTTCTGTTTTATGTGTATCTATCGGCTGTACTGAGCTGAGGAAAGTACTGGCCAGCCCCTCTATCTTATTGTTAGTATTTGTTTCAATACTCATTCCTTCTAATTGTTCGACTACATAGGTTAAAAATTCCGGCTATTCATTAGCATTAGTGCATCTCACAAGAGACTCTCAACAAATTTTTTTTACAGTAAAATCAGAACATTGTCTTTTTAGTGACGATTTCTTTGATGTTGTGGAGGTAAGGTGCGCTCTGTGCCTCACCGAGCAAATGACTCCACCGGGCAGGTAGAAGTGCCAGTTGACAGCTCTCGTCACCGATGGCACGGGATAGGTACAACTCCGATCTGCACAAACCGTCAAAAAGTGTGGTGTTTCTGCTTACTAAATACTTTAACCCACAAACATCTTTTGCCGGCCCATGAAGAGAGGAAGTGGAGCATCTCATTCTATGAATGACAGGAGGTATTAACATGTAATTTGCCTTCCGTGCTCAGTTTCCTCCATATTGTAGCCCTCCTCCCAGTTTTTGTTATTAAAACGTTTGGTTGCTTTCCTATTGAAATTGACTGGCATTGTACAGGGCTATTACAAATGATTGATGCGATTTCATAAATTCACTGTAGCTCCATTCATTGACAGATGGTCAACACACTACAGATACGTAGAAAAACTCATAAAGTTTTTTTCGGCTGAAGCCGCACTTCAGGTTTCTGCCGCCAGAGCGCTCGAGAGCGCAGTGAGACAAAATGGCGACAGGAGCCGAGAAAGCGTATGTCGTGCTTGAAATGCACTCACATCAGTCAGTCATAACAGTGCAACGACACTTCAGGATGAAGTTCAACAAAGATCCACCAACTGCCAACTCCATTCGGCGATGGTATGCGCAGTTTAAAGCTTCTGGATGCCTCTGTAAGGGGAAATCGACGGGTCGGCCTGCAGTGAGCGAAGAAACGGTTGAACGCATGCGGGCAAGTTTCACGCGTAGCCCGCGGAAGTCGATGAATAAAGCAAGCAGGGAGCTAAACGTACCACAGCCGACGGTTTGGAAAATCTTACGGAAAAGGCTAAAGCGGAAGCCTTACCGTTTACAATTGCTTCAAGCCCAGACACACGATTACAAAGTCAAACGCTTTGAATTTTCGGCGCGGTTGCAACAGCTCATGGAAAAGGATGCGTTCAGTGCGAAACTCATTTTCAGTGATGAAGCAACATTTTTTCTTAATGGTGAAGTGAACAGACACAATGTGTGAATCTGGGCGGTAGAGAATCCTCACGCATTCGTGCAGCAAATTCGCAATTCACCAAAATTTAACGTGTTTTGTGCAATCTCACGGTTTAAAATTTACGGCCCCTTTTTCTCCTGCGAAAAAAATGTTACAGGACACGTGTATCTGGACATGCTGGAAAATTGGCTCATGCCACAATTGGAGACCGACAGCGCCGGCTTCATCTTCCAACAGGATGGTGCTCCACCGCACTTCAATCACGATGTTCGGCATTTCTTAAACAGGAGATTGGAAAACTGATGGATCGGTCGTGGTGGAGATCACGATCAGCAATTCATGTCATGGCCTCCATGCTCTCCCGACTTAACCCCATGCGATTTCTTTCTGTGGGGTTATGTGAAAGATTCAGTGTTTAAACCTCCTCTACCAAGAAACGTGCCAGAACTGCGAGCTCGCATCAACGATGCTTTCGAACTCATTGATGGGGACATGCTGCGCCGAGTATGGGAGGAACTTGATTATCGGCTTGATGTCTGCCGAATCACTAAAGGGGCACATATCGAACATTTGTGAATGCCTAAAAAAACTTTTTGAGTTTTTGTATGTGTGTGCAAAGCATTGTGAAAATATCTCAAATAATAAAGTTATTGTAGAGCTGTGAAATCGCTTCAATCATTTGTAATAACCCTGTA
The DNA here is from genome assembly GCF_021461385.2 of Schistocerca piceifrons. Classification (NCBI taxonomy): domain Eukaryota; kingdom Metazoa; phylum Arthropoda; class Insecta; order Orthoptera; family Acrididae; genus Schistocerca; species Schistocerca piceifrons. Next base: position 9,402,297 of record NC_060148.1, on the reverse strand, counting down.
CTTACACTTTATACTGGAACACAGGCTTATGTCAAGGTACAAACATCAGACTGTTAAAATTCCTGAGTGTCCATTTCCTGTCACGTGACCTATTGAAACAGATGGTAGTAAGGTTCTCTTCAAAGTATACACAATTTAATTGAGCACTAAATTTATTGCTCTTTAGGCTCAAGCAAACTGTCCCTATGTTGCCTAATCAACATTAATATCACAGTTCCCGGTCACACATTTTTCACAGTTTCTGATAAGTTAGCCAGTGATCTTTGCATGAGGTACGGTCCCCTCACTATCAAATATCCTTTCATCGAGCACAGAAGTAATTCTGCTCTTCAGTTAATACTTACGCACTCGATTATGTACATTGCGTGCTCTGACAATATGGTCAGTACATTGGCTGACATGACTTACCCTTACTTGTCAACCAAAGTTGGCAGGCACTAAAACGTTGCACTTCTGATAATATGGAGCAGCCCTATGTTACAGGTGCTGCAGTAATTCAATGATTACTAAGGGCAGATTTGATCTTTTATGTACTGTATCTATGCCTATAACACCTACCAATCGTTTCCAAACTTTAAGAAAAAAATGAGCATTTTTTAAAACAAAACAATCCCATAATTAAAGAAAAATCCCCAAAATTTTGATAAAGTTGATTAAACACTCCAAAATTCTGAAAAAGTAGCCCAGAAAATTCAAATACAATAAAACTGAAATGATGGCCTCATAATTCAGATTATTGCACATGTAATATTAGGATATCAAAGCACATTCGTATTCATTCATCTCTGCCTAATGATAGGAAACTTTTCAGTATTTATTGCAGTTGTTTAATTATGTAATATGAATGAAAAGCAAAACTTAACAGTTGTGTGTCAGTTTACTTAAATTAATTATTCCTTGTATTATTTGGCACAATACTGATAGAAAAAGTCAGACATCAAAAACATTTACCAATAACTCAAAATCTGACACTAATCAAATTTTATGAGAATGTTACGAAGGGTTCCCTAGAAAAGTGTATTTGCATAAAACTCTTAGGCATTATCCTGTTGCTTCAAAAGCAGCCTTAATGTGGCATCTTGTAAACGTCATTTGAAAAGTGTGAAAGACTGAACAATACAAAGATCAGAAAATTCATTGTGCTGAAATAGAAAGGCACACAACAGTTGTGTGCGTTCAACTTGGCAGCAGATTTATGCTTGGAATAGATCGTAAACAGAGTGAGGTGGCGCAGTGGTTAGCACACTGGACTCTTATTCGGGAGGACGACGGTTCAATCCCACGTCTAGCCATCCTAGGTTTTCCGTGATTTCCCTAAATCACTTTAGGTGAATGCCAGGATGGTTCCTTTGACATGGCACGGCCAATTTCCTTCCCCATCCTTCCCTTATTCCGATGAGACCGATGACCTCGCTTTTGGTCTCTTCCCCCAAATCAACAACAACAACAACAATAATAGATTGTACTGTTTAGCAAATGGGGCTGCACACAGATGATACTTAACAAAAATGACGCACCACCAGCTCAATCTCCCCACGCGCCACTTCGGTACAGTGTCCCATTACTCAGAATGCAACAAATGTGCAAGCTGACTCAGCAGCTGATCTAGGATTCCCCTCAGTTGCAGTGTGAAGTTGCACGCCACTGGCTTACTGCACACAGCCCTGCAACTTCACCACTCCAGTTAAATGCAGCTCTCTTCTGTCACAGGATAGTAAGCAGAAATGCGACATACTGTGCTTGCTGTCAGTTCTTCCTAGCAGTTACATTATGGCTGCTAAATACTGCCAGAGTGCCTATAACTTGTCACAATTCTGGGCCTCGCATGTTAACAGTAAATCACTTTGCTGTGATGTGACAGTTCGTATTTGTATAGTGCCGAGCATTCATATATGTCCTCTGTGAACTGTCTTTTTGCACGTACACATTCTAAACATCTAATACTTAGTAGTACTGTTCATCGTGACTGTCAAATGTGGATTCTTACACAAATAACACTCTTTCCATATCCAGTAACTATCTGCACTGTTTTGGCCACAGTTGATACACTTATTGCTGCATTCTGTTTTTATACAAACATGATTTTTAGCAGAAATGCAAGGTCTGTTCAAAGAATTCTGGAACATTCGTAATTTCGTGCCATTGGTAGTTGGGGCAAAATGCAGTTGGCATCCTTGCACACACCTGTCTTTAATGAGTAACTGTTGGAAGTTTCATTGCTGTGAGTTTGTTAGTTATTGTTCAGTGCTGTATTGAGTAGAATGTTTTCACGCAGTTTGCGAATTTTGAGATGGCGGAGTTAGAGGAGCAATGCGCCTGCATTAAATTTTACATTAAACTCGAGAAGACCTTTACAGAGACACAGCAAATGATGCAGCGAGCCTATGGTGATGAGTACTTAAGCCATACTCTGTGTTATGAATGGTTCACACAGTTTAAAAATGGCCCGGATGTAAGTTAAAGATGAACCTCATTCAGGACACCCTTCGACGTCTACCACTAGTGCTCGTGTCAGGAATGTCAACAAAATTGTGTGTGCAAATCGGAGACTGACTGACAGAGATTGTAAAGGAATGTAACATTTCATTTGGATCGTGTCACAAACTCCTGATGCAGCATCCTGGAACGCATAGTGTTGCCGACAAGTTCGTCCCACGGCTCACAAGTTGAGACCAGAATGACCTTCTGTAAACAGCTTTTGGATCGTGCAAATGGGAAAGAGGTGATCCTTAACCTTTCGTGAGCAATGTGCTTCCCACTTAAAGTAATCCACTCCTGGTCCTGTGGGATACATTGTTCTCACCTCTGTATGGTGCTGCCACCTAGCAAACAGTACAAGGAACTACTTCCAGTTGCAAGCTCCTGCCGTTCAAGTGCCCTGATCTCTTGGAGGCATTGTGTCGCCGAGTGTAAAGGGGCTTTTGACTGCTGTTATCGTGATATTTTTTGATTTTCTTCTCACCGCTTCAGTCTGTGGTAAATACTTGTAATTTTTGTTGTGTTATCTCATTATTTGGTGTTTCCTGAATGTTGTAAAATGTGTTTTATTTGCATTACTTGTTGACATCACTGGCAATGTTTGATTTTGTTGGTGGGAAGTGTACTTTACACCACCTTTTTGGTAGATATTTTTTTCGAGACTCTTACATAAATGTTTCTCTGTTTTGACACATTTATTTGAGAATTTTGACTCGGTACACTTCAGAAATAACACGCAGATCAGTATATTATCAAAGAATGTCTCATTATCATACCAAACCAGGCACTTGCTTACACTGTATCTACTATAGTATTATTTTACCCCTTCCTTCCTCTTATCTTTTGCATTCATTTCCTTTTGGATGGCTCAGTCATTAGATCTCAACAATCGTAAATATGTTGAAATTTATAATATATTATTTTAGTTGCACAATGAAAGTGATTCAGAAACTGAAGGAGATGAAGATGCTGTCAATGAACTGAATGTTTAAGACAACACTTTCACAGGTGATTCAAGTCGCGGAGCAAGATGGTTTTGTTGAACTTGACACTGAATCATTTGTGCTTCCTACAAATGTCAATAGCAATACATTGGACAGTGGAAGTGAATGTGAAGAAGAATGGAATGGAGACTGTTCTTTCTTTGACAAAGTGAAGAACAACTTTCAAGCAAGAAGGGAAGGAAAACTAAAATTTCCATTTAGTGCCAGTGATCGAAAGCTCAGTTATTTTTTTAACTTCTTTGATGATGATATTCTCATTCTGATTGTAAACAAAACAAATCTATACGCAAAACAAAATTGTTGTGGCAGAAGCCCATCAGAAACCTGGGTAGACACACAAATTTAAGAAATGAAAGCTTTTATATAATGCCTTATTATAATGGTCATTCACCAACTTCCTGCTCTAATTTTTGGAGTTCAGGCCCTATACTAAAGGTACATGCAATCACTAATGTTATGACAAGCAAAAGATTTAAAAAGATTATAGAGAATATTCATTGCAATAACAATGAAACTACAAAGCCTAGAAATCATCCAGAATATGACAAAATGCATAAACTGTGGCTACTGATAGAAATACTTTTGCGCAGATGTAAGAACAATTACGAGCCCTCATCATTTTTGTCAGTAAATGAATCGATGATTCCCTTCAGAGGAAGATCGCCAGTGAAGCAATATATGCCAATGAAGCCAGTGAAACGAGGCTACAAAGTGTGGTGCTCGTCTGATTCACTCAGTGTATAGATAATGAACTTTGATGTTTACACAGGCAAGTGTAAAACAAATAGTAACATGACATTGGGTGAAAGGGTTGTGTTAGATCTAACTAAGGAAATGTCCAATAAAAATAATGTTCTTGCTGTTGATAGGTTCTTCACCACTGTGAAATTGAAGTCAGTACTTTTGTTGAAGGGTGTGTTCGCTTGTGGAATTGTCAAGACAAATAGAAAAGATTTACCCAAAATTATGAAGGAGAACATCAAATTGGGGAGTTCCAGTTTGGTACGGAAGGAGCCATTTCTGCTGTTAAGTGGATGGATAACCGTCCAATCACTTTCCTGTCTTCTATTCATGACCCAAGAGTAACAACAGTAGTGAAGAGAAAAAAAAACGAGGATGGAACTAGAGATATTCCACATCCCGATATTGTGGCAGAATACAGTAAAATAATGGGCGGAGTAGATAAATTTGACCAACTATGAGAAAGGCGTGCTCTTGGAAGACACTCTGTGAAATGGTGGTACAGAATATTTTATTTTCTAGTGGATGTAAATAGCTTTTTGCTATGGAAAATAAGAAAAAGAGAGAGTGGACACACGATCAGCTGAAATTCAGAATCCGTCTAGCCAGGCAATTGGCGAAGTCAGAAATCTGTTTTTCTGGCAAAAAAAGGGCAAAGTACCTGAAGTTGTTTGTCTTCCGGCTGTGGGAGAACACCAACCTATTTTAGGAGAAACTTACAGGAGGTGCAGTTATTGTAGTACCAAAGCAGCAGGAAAATAACACACGTTGTGTTCGTTCATACTGAAAAGCAGTTGGAACAAAGAAGTAAAGTTTTCAAGTTAGTATGGAATATATTAAAAATTTTGCTATTATCTTTTTAACTCCAAAGAAGGGCCGTGGGAAGAATACTTCACAAATGCAGCAAATTGGTCATTTTGTATGATTAATATATTTATCTATTAACTACTAACTGCTTTCCATTTATTAAAAACAATTGCACAGTAATTTTGCCCACAAAAGGGTTAAGAGATTCGTAATAACTGATGATGAGATGTGGATTTACGGTTATAATGTTGAGACTGTGGTTCAGTGTTCACGAAGCGTCAGGAAAGGTTCTCAGAGACCAAAAAAGCTAGTCAGATAAAATGTCAAAGCCATGCTGATAGTTTTCTTTGACTTTGAAGGATTTGTTCATCACGAATTCGTGCTGCAGGGACAACCTGTTAATTGACTGTACTATTGGAAATGTTGTGACAATGTAAAGCATTCATAAATAGAGCTCCTTCATTTCAACCGTATAGTGTCAGATTAACAATTAGTACAATGTACTTTACAATGAGCACCAGGCTGCTGCTTCTTTCTGGTCTGCATACGATAGAGTAAGTCAATTACATTAAGTTTAAATAACGTTGATTGCTAGTGCAGGCTTTTTTGTTAATCTTCCGTGGTCCACCGTAACCCCTTCCGTCAGCGGCTGCAAGGAATAACACGTCCACCAAAGTGAGTGACTTCACTACTTCTACTCATCACTCACTCCCGCAGGAGGTGCAGCTCCTGCCTATATTCTCAGCTCTGCACAAACAGGGGCCTAGCGGCAGTGTTTTGCTCCAGTCTAGTTCCGTTAACTTAAAATAATGGTGTTTTTCTCTCTCTACTTGCGTGAATATCTTCCACTTGTCAAAAAGCCTAAGAGTGTACCGTGGCATTTCCTAATGAAATCTCATGTTACACTACACGACATGTTCGTTATTGTATCACTTTCCACTTCGATGTTCTTCCAGCTCCGACATATTTGGATGCTTTGATTTCATTGTCTTTTATAGTCCCTTGTATGCGTAGTGAAACTTCTGGATCTCGTAGTCATCCTCCTTTCGTTGCTCGTGTTTTCTGATTTAGTACTAAATTGTGTTTCGTGTACACTAGAGGGTGCACAAATTTGTCACATTCTCTCTTTTGGGCCTCTGCCTTTTTAACCATTGTTTGTTTCACTTTCTTGAGCTTTTCATACCTGGTGATGTATTTGTCCATTATTTTCTGTAATGTATCCCCGATTAGACTATCTGTTGTTCTGTTAAACAAACCTGTTATGTGGAACACTGTTGTTGACATCTGCTAATCCTCTGAGCCCACCTGCTTTGTGTATTACAACAATACAACCTACACAGTCTGTCAATTTTCTTTACGACCCATTCTCCCACGGTGCATGCAGAACATTATTGGGAAATAAATGAGAGTTCCACATTATACTTCTTCAGTGTCTCTCTCTGAGCTCCTCTTGGGAACGGACTGTAGTTATTGCTAATAATGTAAAATGTCAGCTTGTGTCTGTGTATGTGCGGATGGATATGTGTGTGTATGCGAGTGTATACCTGTCCTTTTTTCCCCATAAGGTAAGTCTTTCCGCTCGCGGGATTGGAATGACTCCTTACCCTCTCCCTTAAAACCCACATCCTTTCGTCTTTCCCTCTCCTTCCCTCTTTCCTCGGAAGCAACCGTTGCTTGCGAAAGCTTGAATTTTGTGTGTATGTTTGTGTTTGTTTGTGTGTCTATCGACCTTCCAGTGCTTTCGTTTGGTAAGTCACATCTTCTTTGTTTTTAGATATATTTTTCCCACGTGGAATGTTTCCCTCTATTATATTCATAATAATGTGTTTAGGTACACACAAGTGGGTGAAGTAATGTTTTGCCATTTTTGTAGCCCTTGGCTTTTGTTAGTGGATACGATCCTATAAAAGGAGACAAGATTTGTGTCACACTGCCACTAGATTTTGGTAATGGTCCTAGTAAATCAACTTCCACTGTTTCCTGTGGTCCTCTGGGTAATATGGCATGCATAAAACCTCAATGCTGCACTGGTTCAGTTTTTATTTTACAGCAGTCTTCACTGCTCCTTTGCAGGTTTCTTCCCAGTCTCACTGTGTCGTAAAAACGGCAGTCGTGTAGAAGTTTTCCTAGACATTTCTTCGGCCCGAAATGTCCGCATCGAAGGTGTGTGTACCACACTAGTATTGGGTCTGGAATGCATATTCCCTACTCAGTCGTGTTAACATTCATTCTATAGTGCAAAACTCTGTTGTGTTTAAGGTAGTATTCCCTACTTTTCTCCTCACTTGCATAATTAAATTTTCTTGTAATTATTATGTTTTTATGTTTTTTCACCATTTTTCTGATGATTCCCTCATGTGCAACTCCTTTGTAGAGACAAATATTGTAACTTTTAACACCGGGTTGTGTCAGTTTTTGTAACCCTAGTGACAAATTCACAGCTCACGTGGTACTGGTCGTTGTCTGTGTGATGCACGCTGTACCTTAAAATAGACTTCTGTGAGGTAAGAGTCCACCAATTCGTCCTTTTATTTGTAGATACTCAGATTTGGACTTCAGAAAATTACGTTTCATTCCAGCAAGTGCAAAAAATTACACTTCACATCATATTCTAATAAAAGTTGCTGCAGGTACATTCAGTTCAAACAGCAGCATTCTATGTTGATAACAGCGCTCATACTACAAAAACATGTATATTGCCTCGGTTCTGGATCCTGTAGTGCTTGATATTATACCTCGGGATTAGATTGAGACTAGTAAAGCATTTACGCTTTTGAACTTTTGTAGCAGCTCATCTATGTTTCTTGGGTGATCTTTTTTGGGTTCAAAAATTTTACTGGCTTGGTGGGCTTTGAAAAGTAGCTTCACTGTTCTGTTCTGTTCTTTTTTGCTACTACAAATAGCTGACTTTTATACTGACTGCGTGCACTTCCATCGCTTCCGTCACTAACGTTTGCAACTCTTTTTCAGTAACCTCCTTTCTTGCTTGTGGAATACGATAAGGGGTTACATCTTCTTTCTCATCTTCACATGCAGCTACTAGGTATGTGTCTGAAAAGCCTTTTTCTTTATCTGCTGTAGTATCTTCATAAAATTTTAGCTTTGTTTGTGTTCCTTCTTTATAAAATCTTACTCTGCCGGTCCTATGGTCTGTTTCTGCCTGATTTTCGGCCAACCAATCTGTTCCGATACTGATCTACTCTTGCACATTTAGCACTGTAGCAGCATCCGTACTATATACTTCTGTCAGTCTCTATACCTGACACCACTTGAACATTCAATAGGTTTTTGTACTCGCCCACAGTGCATTTTATATTGAAACCACTAATTGGAGAATTTGGAATTTGAGTTCCTGAATCAATCCATGTCAAATAGACAGAGAAAAGTACAGTTTTTAACCTGACTCGCTTCGATTTTCATAAAATTTGATGTGTTCTTTGCACATGACAAGAGAATGACAACCAAATTACAGAATTTTAATGCAAGTAAGATGAGTAATGGCCTTGCAAAGCTCTAAAAATGAGTGGAAAATTTGACAAACAGTGCTGTCAAAAATGGCTCCAACTACTGTTCTAATAATAATAGAACAGTGAACCAGGTAATTGTGGAAAGATTTTGAAACAAGCCTTTCAGTGATACACAGTTTTGTCATATGCAAAGAATGTACACAATTTAGGTAAGTGACCTTCATCTTTGGTCTTCAATATCTCAAAACATGTCATATTTGAAACTTACGAAAAAATATATAATTCTTCATGTTACACTATAGAACATTGTAAAAAAATTAAGTTGGCATGACAATGGGATTAGAAGATATAAATTAGCGTGTACAGCAATGTGTTGCATTAGTGTGAAGTAAACTGTATTCAGGCTCCAAAAATCTCCACCTACATCTGTACTCAGCAAACAACTGTGAGGATATGTCCCATTGCACCAGTTATTAAGATTCCTGTCACGTATGGTGCGTGGGAAGAATGACTGTTCGAATACCTCTGTGCGTGCAGTGTTTCAAACTTTGACTTTTGCAGGATGTTTTACATCTGTCTTAAAGAGTCTACCACTTCAGTTCCGTCAGTATCTTTGTGACACGCTCCCACGCATTAAACAAGCCTGTGACCATTTGTGCTGCTCTTCTCTGTATATGTTCGGTATCCCCTGGTAGTCCTATCTGGTAAGGAACCCACACACTTGTGCCATATTCTAGGATGGGTCTCATGACTGATTGGCAAGCAATCTTTTTTGTAGACTACTTGCACTCCCCCAGTATTCTTCCAGTACCAATAAACCAAAGTCTGTCACCTATGTTACCCACCCACGACTGAACCTATGTGATTATTCCTTTTCATGTCACTACAAAGTGTTACATTCAGGTATTTGTGTGCGTTGGCAGATTCCAACATCGAGTCATTGCTGTTGTAATCATGGGATACTGTGTTTTTTCGTTTGTGAAGTGCAAAATTTTACATTTCTGAACATTCAGAGCAAGTTGCCAATCTCTGCGCCTCATTGAAATCTTATGAAGAACTGACTGAGTATTTATGCAGCTTCTCTCAGATAGTACTTCATTACATGACGGCATCATCTCCAAAAAGCCTACTTTTACTATCAATATTGTCTGCAAGGTCATTAACACTTTGCCATCCGCACGTCTCGTACAAACTTATTCGCTTGGCGCTGGCAGTGCTAATTCGGATTACTTGGCTTGTCACCAGGCACTTGTCTCCTTTCCGTTGATGACATGCTTCAAACACATTGACTTTTGCGTGCTTTAATTTTCCGGAAATCCTCTATTTTTCTGTATCGGTCCACAAACTCGAATTTTCTTTTCAAGTATATTCTCTGCAAGTTCTACCCTGTTATAATTATTATCTATGCAGAGGTGGTGAAACTTTCCATCAGAAGGTGTCAATAGTTCCATCACTGTTTTTGCTAAAGTTTGTCCAGCACCGGAATATATTGTGAATGAGGAAATGTATCCCATACTCAAATCACACAGCATCTGAACGAGTATGCTGTATTTAGTAATTTTCGACGGATGGTAAACTTTAAAATTTAACCGTCCACACCACGGTATGATTCCTTCATCAGCTGAGATGTTTTAACTTAGACTGAACATTTCTTTAAACTTTTTAGAAAAATATTCAATTACAAATTGCACTTTGAAAAACTGGTCGGAATTATCCAGCTTCTTGTTGCTGTTGGAAAAATGTAACAATAGTAATATTTGTCTGAATCGGTTGTGGGGCATCGTTTTGCGAAATATCTGTCTGTCTATCAATGGATTCGTTGACCAATAATCATAAATTCCCATAATGATAGCAAGCCCAAACCATTTTCTAAGTTTGGGTCCCGTAACGTCGACAAATTTGGCATTTTTTGATATCCAGTTTCTTTCTAATGCAATTTTGACTTTAGTACTCTTTTGCTAATATATTCAAATAGATCGTTCATGATATATAATTCCAAGATATCCTCAATGCTCTGTGTATCTTTGGGAAATACGTTTGGACCCGGAAATCCTTCAAATTTATTATTGATCTTTGGTAAATCAAAGTCTGACCACCATGCACTGTCTTCTTCGACTGATTCAGCCGAATTCATTATCTTCTGCCGATTCTGCTTCTCTTTCATTTTTTTCGATATCCTGTGTCTTCTTCCCAATGGGCCAAGTCATCCAGAATGTCAGACAAGACGTCCGCCCTTTCATCGTAAATAATCCTATTGTCTCTTTCGTCTGCCATGATGAAAGGGCACAAGTACGTATAAAAACAAAGAACTTGTTGACTGTGTAACTTATTGTTATGTAAACAAAACACCAACAGAATGCAAAAGATACTAAAAGTGCTGTCACCGGCCAGCAGTACGTTAATATGCAACACGAACAGCAAAAGGTCCCAATACACTTTGCTGGGGCACACCTAAAGTTACTTCTGCATCTGAAGATGACTCGCCATCTGAGATAACGTGCCGTGCGTGTCCTCCCTACCAAAAAGTTCTCAATCCAGTCACAAATTTCACTCGATACCCTCAAATGATCGTACTCTCGACAATAAGCGTAGGTGCCGTACCGAGTCAAATGCTTCTCAGAAATCACGCAACACTGCATCTACCTCCTTACCTCGACCCCAAGCTTTCAGTATGCCACGTGAGAAAAGGCTCGACTCGCTCACTCCTTCGTGCTAAATGATCTCCAGGTGCCACCCCCATCCCTTCTGCAACAATTGGGCATGTGAAAAAAAATGTTAACCAAAAGAAATTGTCTGATGCAGTGTTGGAGAATAATTGGCAGCCTCAACAAACACACTGCAGATCTATTCGGAGACTGTCAGAGGGCGAACTGCGAGTTTAGGGCAGCGTTTGAGTTCTCCACTATTTTGTCAATAGCAGTTAAATGGTACATTTTGTGTCACTTAATGTAAAACAGTCATCCAAAAAGTGGTTCCTTGAGAGTTGTTGTGGTTTTTCAGCTGATACCGAGATACACTTTTTTCCATCAGTTCAGTTTGTGTAGTTGGATTGGAATTTTTTTTACCTCGTCCTTCAAATATGATAAAATACTGACCATAACAATTCCTACTTTCTGTCTCTGAGGAGTGTATCGACCAGCGAACCCTGAGTCATTGTAGTATTGTGATGAAGGGGCAAAAGTAAGATTCCATATTTCTAGATTTCTGGAGGGACTTTGACACCTGTTTCATTGCGGGCAGTTAACAAAGCTACAAGCGTTTGGAATAAGTCAGCAGATATGCGAGTGGCTCGAAGACTTCTTCAGTAATAGAACCCAGTATGTTGTCCTCTGCAGCAGGTGTTCGTCAGAGACGAGGATATTGTCAGGAGTGCCCCAGGGAAGTGTGATAGGACTGCTGCTGTTATGTAAACACGAAAATGATTTGGCGGACAGAGTGGGCAGCAATCTGCAATTCGTTAGGTGACGATGTCGTCGTAAACAGTAAGGTGTCGAAGTTGAGTGACTGGAGGAAGATACGAGAAGACTTAGACAAAATTTCCAGTTGGTGTGATGAATGGCAGCTAGCCCTAAATGTGGGAAAATGCAAGTTAATGCGAATGAGTAGGAAGAGCAGACCTGTAATGTTTGGGTACAGTATTAGTAGTGTCCCACTTGACACAGTCACGTCATTAAAATATCTTGGTGTAATGTTGCAAAGCGATACGAAATGGAATGAGCGCGTGCAAAAGCAAAGACTTCAGTTTATTGGGAGAATTTTAGGAAAGAGTGGTTCACATGTAAAGGAGACAGCTGGTGAAACCTATTCTTGAGTACTGCTAAAGTGTTCGGTATCTGTACCAGATCGGAATAAATTCAGAGGTGGGTTGCTAGATTTGTTACTGGTAGGTTCGCACCACACGTGTTACGAAGGGTACTTCATAAACTTAATGGAAATCCGTGGAGGAAAGGCGACATTCTTTTTGAGAAACACTACTGAGAGAATTTGGAGAACCGGTGTTTGAAGCTGACTGCCAAACAATTCTACTGCTGCCAACATACATTGCTTGTAAGGACCACAAAGATAAAACATGAGAAATTAGGGCTCATGTGGAGGGATATAGACAGCTGTTTTTCTTTTCCCTCGCTCTGTTCGTGAGTGGAATAGGAAAGGAAATGACTATTAGTGGTACAGGGTACCTCAGCCACACACAGTACGGTGGCTTGTAGAGTATCGATGTAGGTGTAGATCATTGTTATAGTACACATGTTGCTTCCAGTTTCCACAGAAACTGTGTGCCATAAACAACCTATGCGTCAGCAAGTGGTCCGTGTACAGTTTTGATCTCTTTGTTATATTGATGCAGCTGTTATATTCACCTGACTAAAGCCTAATTCATATAGTAATAAATGAAAAGCACCAGTTTGCTTTTGTTCTACAATATCATTTTTATTGCAAACCGGTTTTCGGCTTACAAGGCCATCTTCAGACATGCCTGAAGATGGCTTTGTAAGTCAAAAACTGGTTTGCAATAAAAATAATATTGTAGAACAAAAGCAAACTGGTGCTTTTCATTTATTATTATAATGTTGTTCTACCAAGAACCGACGGAAGATTCTGTTAATCTGCTAATTCATATAGCTTCTCTGCTTAATGTGAACTTGACCTTGCTTTCTCAGTATCTGTAAAACATCAGTAAAAATGCAAGGACAACAGCAGAAAGAAGAAGATATCAAGTTTTTTAAAGTTGAAAATCCCATTAAATTGTATGCTCATTTTATTTGTTATGTAAATATAACTTTTCCTGTACAAAGAGTGCAAAAACAGCAGGTCGTAGCTATATCTTCCAGACCCCAGTGAGAATTTCTCTCGGTTTCATGAGTCAAGATTTCATAGCGTCTTCCGTCCCTATGTAGCTTACATGCTACATCGACTTTTTTTTTTCTTCCCTAGCTCATGGGATAAACCAAACTCGCTGTGGCTAATTGTAACATATACTTTACACTGTTCGCTTTCACTGCATCACTTGTTTTCCGTCTCTGCATGTTCCCAGTAGGTTGTTGCACCATGTGCTTTTTAGGGTGTTCCCCAGTGTCAGGACGTCTTCAACAATCGAAGGTAATTTCTGTTTGGTTTTAGTGATGTTAGATTAGAATGTGTTTAGACCCTGCTGTAATTTGCTAATAGACCCTACACTGTCGAATAAATGTTGTGATGAAATAAACAATGTATTGTTTTCGAAGTATTGCTTGGACTTCATTTGACAGCTTCTCGTATTTTCACATTCCAGTGAGATTGTTTTCATAACTTGTAGGTGTTTAATTTTGAATTTTCCAGACATTGCATGTATTTTAATAATTTTCTAAAATATAGTATTCATTTTGAATAGTTCTTAAATTTTTACGACTCGTGCCAATATTTTAATTTCAATCTTATTTTGCCCAAGAACAATGTGTGAACAACAATATAAACTTTTTGTTCACAAAATCTAAGCTCAAGACTGAGGAGGTTGTGCTGTGAAAACTGATTTTGTAAAAATGGAGTTCTTTTCTAGTTTCTTCATTTCAACAACTTCTGTTGCCTCCAGTTTCAAGGCAAATATACATGTACGTCGGTTTGTTGGCCGAGAACATCGTTACACTGGAAATGAAAATGATGAAGGTGTTTTGGGCAGGAGCCAGTTATTATTGTTGTTGTTAGTATTACAAGGCGTTGTAAAATGGATGTATGTATTTTGAATGAATATGCAGGGTGATTTTTCTTCCATTGTGCACAAACTCTACGGATTGATCAATGAGAGGATACAGAACAAAAAATGTGTAATGAACTTATGTCTGGAAACGCACGGATTCCATGCTAGAGACCATTTGTCGAATCATACATTATTACAGAGACTGCGGTGTAATACGCACTGTACCGTGCAGCCACAGTTACAGTACGTGTTGAAATTGATCTGCACGTGCCTCAGTGCGTGCTTGTGCACGCCATACCGTGTTCTGCCCCTAACATTCACATCGGTCAGGCTGCATCCGAACAGTGTCAGAGGCAGCACGAATACACTTCTCTAGTGTCTCCACATCTGACTCTGCATACACGATACTTACGAGATGCCCCCGTAACCAGAAATCGCACAGGTTGAGACCTGGTGAACAAGCAGGCCGTGACATTGGACCCCTGATCTGTCGACCGGGGAAGACACGATCGAGACGAGTTGGACGTTAACGCCGAAGTCGGCTGGAGCACCGTGACGTAACGCCCACATAACTCTTCTGATCATCAGCAGCACTTTATCACGGGAGGCAAAGTCACCCGCAAGGCGAAGCGGAAGGAGGACTGGTCCCAAACTACAGTCACCAATTATCCTGGCCCACACATTCTCGCTGCACCGATGCTGACGATTCGCTGTCACCATAGCGTAGCAGTTCTGGATACTGTCCCACAGATGACCGTTATGAAAGACGAAGATACCACTCCGTGTAAAGGTGACCTCATCTGTGGAAAGGATGGATGACACAAATTCCAGAATTGTAGCTGCCTGGTGAAGGAACCAGTGACGAATAAATGTTAAATAATTAATGTGTCTCAAAATCTTCTCCGTTTTGTCGTATTTGGCTTAGTACAAAAGTCCAGTTGAAAATGGTCTTTCCAGCCACTTGTTACTGTTTCAGTTTCTAGGATATAAAGATACCTAGAAAATGTGACTGGAAATGACAACAACAAATATGGAATCCTTCTGCAGTGGAAAATGCAATTGAGCCAGTACAGATTAAGATACCTCCTTCAGCAGCAAAGAAAAGTTGTGTTGCACTTAATACGCCAAAAAGAAGAGTTCTAGGAAAAATAGTGTGTGGAGGGCTTGTGGAATGTGTTCAAGAAGGAATAACAACAAAAATCTTTGATAATGTTTTTGGAATGGGTGTGAGTGAATGATCTATGGAGATTAACATTCAGTTGACAGAGTGGAACAAAACAAGATTTTAAAAGGTAAAAATAGAAAAGTTCATTTGATAACCTTTACACATTGCAAGAAAAAAAATTTATCCTGCTCATCACAATTGTAATGTGGGTGAAACTGTTGACATTTCAGTCAAAGAACAGCAAAGTATTTGCACTTAAAGGAAGACACCAGTTCCGCGTTGTTACTTCAGCTGATAGAGGGTTGTTGTCCATTTTTGCAGTTGATATATCTGCACTAGCTGCTTTACGCTGTTAGATTGGGAAAATGCTCACTATGTAAGGTTTTAGAAAACTGCAAATGGGCCCTATTCATTATTTTGTATTTAATGTGGTACGTTTTAATATATAGATTCGAAACAAGTAAGCAGCGTGCTTCTATCAGTAACTATGGTTTGATGAAAATTCAGTTTTCTTCTGTCTGTACAGTTTGTCCTCTTCACATGTGCACACACGAGACTAACTCTGTTTTCTCCTTTTCAGTTTCTGCAGGAGTGCGAGTTGCCCGACGGCCCCGGTAGTGCCCGGGATCCCCTAAGCTTCGAGGACGAGGTGAGTGTATCTTCACTTTGCATTTTATGTTACTGTAGGTAATTGCATTGCATTGCATGGCATTACTTGTTTGGTAGTTGGGTGCTTGAAGGTGAGTTTTAATTGAAGCATAATGGCAGGTAGAAACTTTGTGCCCGAGTAGGGTTCAGTCCCAGGGTTCGCATTTCGCATGCAGTGACTCCTTAATAGTGCTGTCCCTTTTTGTGAAACTCATAATTTTAACAAGTATTACATAAACTTTAGTGAGTTGTGAAATTTGGCGACAGCCACTGTACAGGTTGCCTCAGAAAGAATGACCAGATTTTGCAAATTTATGCTATTTTTGTAGTACATTTTTACCAATAAATATAGGTTTTTAAAATTGGTCATTCTTTTTGAAACACCCTTTATAATGACTGTAGGTATTATATTGAGAAGTATTACTGACAAGTGGTTTTATTTATTATTTTCCAATACAGTTCTCATCCATATGGGAAATGTTCTGATCTTTAAACTGAACGTTGCGAATGTAACTGGTTTGTCTGACCCAAATGTTCAAATGTTGACAGTAAAAACGGTGAGCAGTTAGGTTCACATTACAAAACGGCTAATTTATAACACACAATGTAAAACATGACTTGATCAGTGTGTTTTGTATTGGCTTAAGAGCATAGCATTGGATTACAGAAGACAATATTTATGAAAAATTTAACTCTTTCCTTTCCGCCATTCAGCACATTGTCCTACTCCCCCTTCAAATGAAACACATCCATGGACAAAGAAAGTGGTTTTGTTATTGTTATTCTTTCATTCTTGGGTAAGTCTTTCATATCTACATAATGACTGCACCCTATGTCTGCTTGTTGTAGCCTAACTTCGCTTTCCCCATATAGCTTTTAGGCACCTATATCCCAAACACTCTCGCGTCCCCCCCCCCCCCCCCCCCCCTGCATTATCTAATTTACAACTTCTGGTACCTCAAGACGTGTACTATCGATCTCTCCCTTACATTTGACAAATTATGCCTTAAATTTATTTTCTTCCAGATTCCATTTAGTACCCCTTTATTATACCCATCTGATCGTCATTCTTGTGCAGCACACATTTCAAAAGTTTCTGTTCTCTTGTTATCCACACTGTTTAGTGTTCACATACTAAGCAGACAAATACTCCTGGAAAGCTGGAAAGTGCTTCCTAACACGTAAAAATTTGTCAGATTACGCGAGACTGTATATTAAGTATGAATTAAAGTAGGAAATTGGGGGGGAGAAATTTAACGTGCACATTGAAACTAAAAGTTAACCTTTGTGCCAAGTGTAAGCTGCTGGTTCATGTGGTTGCTTGTAGGGGGTGTCCCTCTTACAGCTCATGCTTTCTTTACGCTGTGAGTGTAGAGTTAAAATGATGACAACATGGCATTGTAAGGTTTTTTATGTTCTCTGTTAAACACATGCAGTTCAGTTGCATTTCAAATCTGTCATAAAGGGCACACAGACACTGCAGTTCACCGTTGGCCCCGAAGGTCGTGTGATCTCGAGGGATGTTTTTATGGGGTGGTTTGTGTAAGACCACATATATTGTCATTTTTCCCTGTCTAGTCTGTAGGACTGCGTACGTTCAGATTGCGAGCACTGTTACTCTTAAATTCTGAATTGCTGCATCTTAAAATAATGTTTCAGACAAACCGTGTAGTTTTCATTATTGTGGATTTCTTCATTTGTAGTAGCATGCTGGGGTCTGGAAGACATGACAAGTTGGCAACTTTCTACTAAATCGGAACCGAGTGAGGTGGCGCAGTGGTCAGCACACTGGACTTGCGCTCGGGAGGACGACGATTCAAACCTGAGTCCGACCGGCCAGATTTAGGTTTTCCGCGATTTCTCTACATTGCGTGCCGGTTCGTTTGAAAGGGCACAGCCGACTTCCTTCCCCCTCCTTCCCTAATCTGATGGGAAGCTTGCCGTTTTGTTCCTTCCCCCAAATTGACCAACAGATTAAATTGAAAGTCACAAAACTTTCACAGCTGACCAGATAACTGACAGCATGGTGAAAGCAGGCGGCTTTGTCATTCTGTACAGTATCTTGTTACAATAATTTATAATGGGACATAGCAAATCTAAGGCACACAGCTACCAGGAGATCTCCACGTGGGTGAAGAATTCCTTGTATTTTATACGTAATATTTACACTAATCAACCAGAACACAATGACCATTTCCTACTATAGGCGAGAGCGGTGTCACCTGGCGAGGAACGACTGCTAGAAACAAGAGTCACACAAGCACAGTGCAGGTAGTATCGGTGAGCGTGCCGCCCGTGTGTAGAGTGGGGAATGCGTGCAATCTGTCGGAGTTCGACCGAAGGCAGCTCGCGATAGCCCGGAGGCTCGGCACGACCGTATCGGAAACTGCACGACTCGTAGAGTGTTTGAGGAGTGCTGCAGTGAGTGTCTTCGACACGTGGCGAAACAGAGGTGAAACTACGTTCAGGTGTCGTGGTGTTGGGCGGCCACTCCTCATTACAGGTTCGGAGCCGTAGGCTCGGCAGACTGGCAGAACTAACGTCGGAATTTAATGCTGGGCAGAGTAAAAGTGTGTGTGAACCTGCAGTGCCTGTGACCGTCGGCACCGGGCATCGGTGCAGTGGTAGAGTGGGGCCGACGGGAGGGAGCTAAACCGTCGTCTTCCCCGCAACAGCTCTTAGGCACCTGTACTGTGGGACAGAGTAAAGCTGACGGTGGTTCCCGTATGCTCCGAGGAACGTTCACGTGGGCACCCGCGGGTCCAGCGGACTCCGTGCGAGGCACCGTGACGGCCGAGTAGCGTCGGGCACCGGTTGCTGACCGAGTACTCCCCTTCACGAAGACTAGGTTTCCCGACAGCAGTGGCATTTTACAGCAAGATTGTCCAGGAGTTGGATGATTTCTGTCAACTCCCTCTGACGACCTTTGAGGGCCTCATTGCTTCAGTGCCGAAGGTGGACGTACCAGCTATTACAGGGTGTATACGACCCGGGACAACCAGGAAATCTGGGAAAATCACGTGAATTTTTTCATCCGGGAGAAAACTAGGAAAAATTCCAGGAATTTTTCATTGTTTTAGCTTTCAGTTAAATTTTTGTAATTTTGGCTGCTAAAAATTGATCTCTAGCAAAGAATGTTACTGTATCCTGCTACCGGGTAATGATACTGCAGCAATAAAATATAAACGGAAAAAAAATCAGTGGCAAAGGAAATGCACCATTTACAACAACAAAACATAGCGCATGCACACGTGTCTGCAAACAGCAAAAATATGTCAAAGGCCTTAGGGCGAAGACTACGTAAAAACTTAGTAACAATAAACTGTTTTCTACGAGTGTGACATCACAACTGCTTACATTAGGTTCATTTGACCAGTTGCCAGCGGGCTCATGTGCGTGCACAGTCGACTCGCGTATGAGCAGTACTTTTTCCCGCTTCCCGCTACTTCAAGTGTGGCTGTTAGTTGTATCGGCAGGTAAGCAGCGAGCAGCCAGATGGTAACGAGAAAAATTTTTCTCACACGTCCTAGCTGCCAGATTCCCGCATGCGCAGAGTTGTCTGGTGTGTAATTGGGGGGGGGGGGGTTAGTCTCTACGTGACCCGTGTTTGCGTTAAGTGAGTTCACTGTTTCCTCTTCGTTTACAGCTCCCGTGTCAAATGAAAACAAAATGGATTTCCGCAGCCAGGCGCTATCAAATGAATTATAATACATTCACATACTTACGGAGGGCAAAAATATATTATTAGTTTCAGTTTTCTGATTTGATTTTATTTCCAAATTATTAGCAAGCATTAATTGCCTTGCAGAACAGTGAAGTTATTTTTGTCAGTTTGCTAAGGAAATTTTGCTTTATTAATTTTTCCGCTGAGGCAGTCAATTTATTTGAAACGAAGTGTTTTGCTCCACAGTATTGGCTAGTTCCAACTGTTCGCCGAATTTCAAGTACGTGTTTTCATTATCTGCCATCTATGGCATTATGCCATAATAAAGAACCAAATATGAGATAGTACAGTACTGGTACTCAAAAGAAAATTTACACCCCAAAAACCACACTGAAAAGCTTAATATCAGGTGGGACCTACTTCATTGTGAATCTGGAAAAAATCAGTGTTCACTTCAAGCCGAATTGTGCATTTTAGTATGGTTTACGAAATTCCAATGCTTTTGGAGTATCCTCTGATGTCCTGTTTCTTTTATGGTGTAATGTAAGCTCTCTTAGTGCTTTATACACATGAACATGCGGGCTTCCTACACCACTGCAGCTGCCCCCGCGCAATAATGCCTGTTTTCTGGCACTCTGGCAACTTCTAAGTCGAATCTATTTCTAACAGTTTCAGGATAGTATTGCGAACAGTGGTGTGTGCTCACGCTACGTAACGGTGATCTTGCTATTGGCTGACTATAACACGTGTCCTATGCTCTGAATATCTGCAGTCATCGGCTGGTGAGTGGACACGGCACAAGATATGACTGGCTTACAAAAGGACATGGCAATCTCAGTTTCAATGCACCGGAAACTAACATGCTGTGTTTCGTGCAGTTCGAATTTATACTTCCGTAATAGGAAAATATGCAGTGTATATGTTGCTGCACATCAAAAGTCTTTCCAAAACTTCTCTCCCCCGATAATTTTTTTTTTTCCTCCTCCTCCTCCTCCTCCTCCTTCTTCTTCTTCTTCTTCTTCTTCTTCTTCTTCTTCTTCTTGGGAAGTTCTACACCAATGTGTAAAACATTAACCATTCAAAGGAGTGATAAGTTTTACAATTTCAGAGGAAAAATCTATGGAAAACCTACTGTCACTTAGTACGGAAAAAGTGTATTTTTACCCAGGAAAAAGCAGTTTTTTTTAAAATGGGATAACTGGGAATAATCTGGGCATTTTTTTTTCCCTTGTCTACGTATACACCCTATATCAGGTAGGTGGTCGTAATGACCTAATGCAATCTAGGACGCTGCAGCACGAAATACTGCCGAGCTAGCAAGTTCTACAAAGCGTAGTAAAACTGCTACTGTTCCACGCTTGAGATGTGTGGCATCAATCCCTACCAGTTCACGGGCACAAACAGTAACAAAACTTACAGACAACTTGCGATTGTAAACTACTTAACCAATAAAAATACTTCAACTAAAGCAATCATCGTACATTGGTTAGGTAGCTATTGGGTAACAGACTTTGTCACACAATGGAAAATTTAAAGTGGAATGTAAGAATATTATAAAAAGGGTATTTACCACTCGCCGTATAGTGGAGATGATAAGTTGCAGAGAGACACAACAAAAAGACTACCAGAAATTGAGCTTTCGGCCAACAAGGCCTTTGGGAGGGGGGGGGGGGGAGGGGGGGGGGGGAACTAAAACTCGTACACACGTGACCACAGTCTCTGGCTACTGAGGCCAGAGACACCCTAACTCGAATTTTCCATAATAATTTTGTACATCGCTCACGCAGTCTGACTGCAGCGAGCTCTGGTAAACCAGATTACACCTCTAGTTTACTCTCTAATTCCACAGTTAACAAGCTTTTCTTTTTCTACATCCAGTAAGTATCACTTCCTGTCACGAATTTCACCAGTTGTTGGATATATCCAGTTGTTACAGTTCGTTAGCATTATTAATCACAGCACATCCTTAACCACTCTATCACTGCTGCCAGTAAGCAAGAGGAGTTATAATTTTAGGGCAAAAAGTAACCTGCTGCAGCACTGGTTGCTATACTCCCTTTCTAAGTATTCCCTACATTCGGAACACCACACACACCTCATACAATTGCATCCTCACTATTCATTTATTAACCCAGTATGTTTTATGGAAACACAGTAAATTTGCTGGAGCATTCAACTTGCATTATGCAGCTACGGAGTAAGCGTCAAAACCAGTAGTATTCTACTTTGGTAGAACTCTTTCCTCAGAAGGCTACTTCTGAACAACACCCAATTTTGAGAGATATACGGGGTTAAAGCCGCCGGACTTGCCGGACTGGTAACACCATTTTGTCAGAGGACTGAAGTTAGCACTGTCCGGCTTGACTAGCACTTGGGTGGTTGACCTTCCTGCTCTGCCCGAGTGCTGTTGGCAAGTGGGTGCAGTCAGCCATTGTGAGGACAATTGAGAAGCTATACAAATAAAACAGTTTCTGCATCAGTATCGTGTTTATTTTGTCACTACATGTTTTGATGGTTCACACAAAAAAGCAGCCTGCCCTCAGTCTGCGACTGTGAAGACACGTGTACTCTTCCCCGACACCGACCTTATAAACAAACAGTTCTCCTCCTGAAGACAATGCTATGACCTGTCGAAAAGCGTAGTGGCAAAGAAGCAAGTAGCTGCTGCGGAAACTGTTTTACTTGGATTGCTCAACAGTCACAACTCTCATGATGCTGTTCCTTCTGGAGGAAATATTCAATTGAGGAGCTCCTTGATTGAGGAGTAGTGGCTCCGTTGACAATCAGGCAATGGCCGGGAGAGTAGTGTGCTGGCCACATGCCCCTCTGTACTCTCCAATATACTCCTCAGCTTTCTACTCGCTGTACCCCCTGCAGGTCCGGTTGTTAGAATCGGCCCGAGGTATTCCTGCCTGTCATACGAGGCACAAAAAGGAGTTTCACACGTTTCGGCCCTAATGTGATGGTCGCCTGTAGGGTATGACCTCCATTCTTCAAAATTTTCCCGAAGAGCGCACCAATTGGGGAAGGGCGCCTTACAAGCTGCATAGTGTCCATTGTGCATCGAGATCTTTAGCCCACTTTCTCATCGTCACATTGCAGTCCTGCCCATTCTCCATCTCTTGGGCGAGGACACCTTCCTGGGTGCATTTTCCGCCGTGCACTATGCAGTTTCATTTCTTGCGAAGAGGATGACCGTGGACTTCTTTGCACCTCATATCGTGCACGGTAGCCCGTCTGTTGTGGTGGGGCCGCCGTGTACCCTGTAGGTTGTAGCCCCCTGACCACACAGGGATCGCTCTGCTGATGCCTGCGCTACTAACTCCCCACGTATGCCGAGGGGTAGATGCCCATCCCCCTGGGACATCGGGACTCCCAGCAGTGGCCGTCCTGCCAGGTGGCCTTTGCTGCGGCTGGGTGGCGCCCTTGGGGAGGGCCCCTGGTCAGTGTTGGCATTGGGGCGGATGACACGTGATGAAGCGTAGTCCATCATCTCTTGCTGGTGGTGAAACACCAGCAGTCTCTAAGCGATCACGAGCTCAACTCAATGCACAGAAGTATGACCCAAAATTGTTCCCCTGCCTGGTCACACCATTGGAGGGACGTCAGGCTAAAAATGGCAGTGCATCTTATTCGTCCCGGTACCTTGTATGTTCGAGAGCTGATGGGGAGTCGTTCGTGATGATAAAGCCTCAGTTTCTTGTTGAGCATTTAGAGGACAAGTTTGGGGAGGTGGAGGGCTTGTCCGAAATGAGATCTGGGTCAGTCTTGATCAAAACAGCATCCTCTGCCCAGTCACGGGAGTTACTCGCTTGTGACAAGCTGGTGGATGTTTCTGTAACCATCGCGCCCTATAAGAGATTAAATATGGTCCACGGTATCATAATTCAGAGACCTTCTTCTGCAGTCAAACGATGAGCTGTGCGCTAATTTAGAGCGGCGAGGTGTATATTTCATCCAGTGTGTCCACCAGGGTCTGTAGGATAATCAGGTTTTTTAGGGTAATACATTGCCCGAGAAGGTCAGGTGAAGGTCTATCGGTGTGATGTAAACCCCTATATCCCTCCCCCGATGCGGTGCTGGAAGTGCTGGAAGTTCGGCCATATGCCTTCCCTGCTGTAATTCAACGTCGCATGCCGAGATTGCGGATGCCTGTCACATCCAAATACTCCATGTGCCCCCATCTGTGTCAACTACAGAGAGCACCATTCTCCTTGCTCACTTGCCTGCAGGATTCTCCAGAAAGAAAGGAAATCGTGGAGTAAAAGATCTTGGGCAGACTGACCTACACTGAGACTAAGAGAAAATTTGAACGCCAGCATCCTTGCATATGACATTGTCTTACGCTGCCGCTAAAACAGTTCTGGCACCATTAGCTCCGCCAACCCAGGTCACCTCTCCGAGCCCCCTTGATGGTGAGGATTTTCCCTCCCTGTTGCTCCTGCACCACCTACTTTGGGAGCAACACCCCACCAACCATCGGGGACATCTGTCCCCACTTCTAAGCCGGAGAAGCGTAAGTCTTCTTCGGCTTCTCTCACTAGGAAGGGGTCCCTTGGGTCACTCGCTTCCCAGGTTTCTTCTAGTGGGAAAGACGACACCCACCAGTGGCTGAAGAGCTCAAAAGCAGCTGGTCGTAGAGCTTCACGCTCATCCTCAGTCCCGGAGACTGAGCCCGTGAAGTTCTCCCAGCCAGATAAACCCAAGGAGCAGCGAGAGAAATCCAAAAAGAAAACCCTTAAGACCAAGGAAATTGTGGTGGCACCCACGCCACCACTACCTACAAGCTCTGCAGCTGAGGATGGGGTGGAGATTTTGGTGTCCGCTAAGGACCTAGATCTCGCCATATCCCCAGACACAATGGATGTAGACTGCTCAGGTAATAAATCGGTGGCAGCAGGTGACTCTGAGGCGTAAATTGCCTCATTGAATGTTTCATGCCTTCCCAGTTTCACGATGTCTTCCTCCAGTGGAATTGCAGCGGATTTTTCCACCGCCTGGCTGAGCTACGGCAACTGTCAAGCTTTACACCTGCTATCTGCATTGCCCTCCAGGAAACCTGGTTCCCAGCAATGCAGACCCCTGCCCTCCACAGCTATAAGGGATATTGCAGGAATCGTAGCGACTATAATCGAGTGTCAGGTGGAGTTTGTGTTTAGGACTTAAACTCGGTTTATAGTGAACATGTGCCCCTTCAAACCCCTCTTGAAGCTGTGGCTGTCAGAATAAGGTCAACGCAGGAAATAACTGCCTGCGATGTATATCTTCCTCCCGATGGTGCGGTACCCCTGAACGTATTAGCTGCACTGATTGATCAACTCCCTAAACCTTTCCTACTTCTACGAGATTTTAATGACCATAACCCCTTGTGAGGTTGTACCATGCTTACTGGTCGAGGCAAAGGTGTCAAAACTTTAATGTCTCATTCGACCTCTGCCTCTTAAATACTGGGGTCGCCACACGTTTCAGTGTGGCTCGTGGTAGTTACTCGGCCATTTATTTATCAGTTTGCAGCACAGGACTTCTCCCATCTTGGTTGTGACCACTTCCCCATCTTCCTGTCACTGCCCCAGCATCAGGCACACGGACACTTGCCCAGATGGGCTTCGAACAGGGTGAACTGGGGAACTTTCACCTCTGCTGTCACGACTGAATCTGCCCCACACAGTAATATCGATGTGAGCAGGTGACTGGCACAATTGTTTCTGTGGCAGAAAACGCGATCTCTCGCTCTTTAGGGTGCCTGAGCGTAAGGCAGTCCCTTGGTGGCCGCCTGAAGTTGCTGAAGCAATTAAGGAGCGTTGGCGAGCTCTACAGCGGCACCCTTCTCTGGAGCACCTCATTGCCTTTAAACGGCTCCGTGCCCGCGTTTGCTACCTTATCAAACAACAGGAGGAGGAGTGTTGGGAGAGATAAGTCTCCACCATTGGGTGCCACATGTCACCTTCCCATGTCTGGGCAAAGATCAAAGGTATTTTCGGGTACCAGGCCCCAACAGCTGTCCCCAGTGTTACCATAAACGGCGAGTTATGTACCGACGCAAACGTGATTGCCGAGCACTTTGCTCGAGCCTCTGCGTCGGAGAATTACCCCCCAGCCTTTCGTACACTCAAACGGCGGCTGGAAGGGAACGTCCTCTCATTCACTACACGTTGCAGTGAATCCTATAACGCTCGATTTACAGTGTGGGAGCTCCTCAGTACCCGTGCACATTGCCCTGACACAGCTCCTGGGCCTGATCGAATCCACAGCCAGATGATTAAACATCTCTTATCTGACTACAAGCGACATCTTCTCGTCATATTCAACCGGATCTGGTGCGATGGCGTCTTTCCATCGCAATGGCGGGAGAACACCACCATTCCCGTGCTCAAACCCAGTAAAAACCCGCATCGTATGGATAGCTATTGGCACATCAGCCTCACCAGTGTTCTTTGTAAGCTGCTGGAACGTATGGTATGTTGGGGTTGGATCCTGGAGTCATGTGGCTTGCTGGCTCCATGTCAGGGTGGTGGCTTCTGCCAGGGTCGCTCTGCCACTGATAATCTTGTGTCCATCGAGTCTGCCATCCGAACAGCCTTTTCCAGATGGCAACACCTGATTGCCGTCTTTTTTTACTTACGTAAAGCATACGACACGACTTGGCGACGTCATATCCTTGACACATCGTATGAGTGGGGTCTCTGGTGACCACTCCAGATTTTTATCCAAAACTTCCTGTCGCTCCGTACTTTCCGTGTCCAAGTTGGTGACTCCCATAGTTCCATCCATATCCAGGAGAATGGAGTCCTGCAGGGCTCTGTATTGAGTGTGTCTCTTTTTAGTGCGCTTCAGGCAAATTCTGGGATGGTTCCTTTGAAAGGGCACGGCCGATTTCCTTCCCCATCCTTCCCTCACCCGAGCTTGATCTCCGTCTCTAATGACCTCGTTGTCGACGGGACGTTAAACACTAATATCCTCCTCCTCTCTTTTTAGTGGGCATTAACGTTCTAGCAGCAGCTGCTGGGCCCTCTGTCTCACCTTCTCTGTATGCAGACGACTTCTGCATTTCATACTGCTGCTCCAGTACTACTGTTGCTGAGCGGGGCCTCCAGGGAGCCATCCACAAGGTGCAGTCACGGGCTCTAGCCCACGGCTTCCAGTTTTCAGCCACAAAGTCGCATGTCGTGCACTTCTGTCGGCATCGTACCGTTCATCCGGAACCCGCACTTTACCTCAGTGACAATCCACTCACTGTAGTGGAGACCTATCGATTCTAAGAAATGGTTTTCGACGCCCGATTGACTTGGCTCCCTTCTATTCGTCAGCTTAAGCAGAAGTGCTGGCAGCACCTCAATGCCCTTTGTTGTGTGAGTATCACCAGTTGGGGTGCAGATCGCTCTACACTGCTGCAGCTCTACGGAGCCTTTGTCCAATCCCGAATTGACTATGTGAGTGTGGTTTATGGTTCGGCAGCACCTTCAGCATTGCATTCACTTGATCCCGTGCACCACTGTGGGGTTCGATTAGCGACAGGAGCTTTTAGGACGAGCCCGGTGACCAGCGTAATCGTGGAGGCTGGTGTCCCTCCATTGCAGATCAGACGTGCGCAACTGCTCGCCAGTTACGCAGCACACATTCGTAGTTCCCCTGAGCATCCAAATTACAGTCTCCTTTTCCCATCCACGGTAGTCCATCTCCCACATCGGCGACTGACGATTGCGATTCGCGTGCAGTCCCTTCTCTCCGAACTGGAGTCCTTCCCTTTACCATCTCTACTTGTGGTCCGTTCACGTACGCCTCCGTGGTGTATGCCTTGGCCGCAGCATCGTCTGGACCTTTTGCACGGCGCTAAGGACTCTGTTAACCCCGCCGCTCTCCGCTGTCACTTCCTCTCGATTCTTGATGTGTTCCGGGGCTCTGAAGTGGTTTACACTGGTGGTTCAGTGGCTGATGGTCACGTAGGATTCGCATATGTTCATGGAGGACATATTGAGCAGCACTCCTTGCCAGTTGGCTGCAGTGTTTCCACTGCATAGCTCGTGGCCATACCTCGTGCTCTCGAGTACATCCGCTCATGCCCTGGCGAGTCATTTCTACTGCGAACTGACTCGTTGAGCAGCCTACAAGCTATCGACCAGTGCTACCCTCGCCATCCTATGTTAGCGTCCATTCAGGAGTCTGGCTGTGCCCTGGAACAGTCCCGCCATTCCGTGGTGTTGGTGTGGCCCCCAGGACTCGTCAGAATCCCCGGCAACGAACTTGCCAACAGGCTGGCCAAACAAGCGACGCGGAAACCGCTTCTGGAGATAGGCATCTCCGAAGCTGACCTGTGTTCTGTCTTACACCACAGCATTTTTTGACTTGGGTAGATGGCATGGCATCACAGCACGCACAACAAACTGTGTGTCATTAAGGAAACTACAAATGCGTGGAAATCTTCCGTGCAGGCCTCTCACAGGGAATCAGTTGTCCTCTGCCGGCTCCGCATTGACCATACGTGGCTAATGCGAGGTTACCTGCTCCATTGTGAGGACCCACCTCAGTGTCGCTGTGGCTCCCAAATGACAGTCGTCCACCTCCTGCTGGACTGACCACTTTTAGCCGCTCTGCGGCAGACTTTATTTTCCCAACACCCTGCCTTTGGTGTTGGGCAACAATGCCTCCAAAGCAGCTTTAGTTTTACATTTTATCCGTGAGAGTGGGTTTTATACTTCTGTGTTGGTTTTAGCACGTTTTCTTTGTCTCTTTGTGTCCTCCTCCCTAGTGCTTTTAGGGTGGAGGTTTTAATATGTTGCAGTGTGGCTGGCTTTCCCTTTTTATTCTCGTGGTTGGCCAGCCAGTGTAATCTGCTTTCACGTTTTGCTCTCTTCTGTTTCTAGCGTGTGTCTGTTTTCTTGTCCTCTTTTGTTCCTTTTAGTGTATGTTGCCTTCCCTTCGTTCTTGTGGCTTTTCATTTCTTTGTATTTTGTGTTATATGTTTCCTCCGTTTTATTCTCACACTTGTGGCATTGTTTTATTAGGAACAAGGGATCGATGACCACTTAGTTTGGTCCCTTCTCCCGCCTTTAAGCCAACCAACGAACCTATTCATTGGTTTTGTTTATTGCATGCATATTGTGCTGCTGAAACTTCCTGGCAGATTAAAACTGTGTGCCCGACTGAGACTCGAACTCGGGACCTTTGCCTTTCGCGGGCAAGTGCTCTACCATCTGAGCTACCGAAGCACGACTCACGCCCGGTCCTCACAGCTTTACTTCTGCCAATATCTCGTCTCCTACCTTCCAAACTCGATATGTATAATTAATTCATCTGACATAGTTATCTCTTGGATAACTTAAATTCAGTTTTGGATAACTCTGGCAATGTAATGTGTGTAGTATACTTTAAACAATAATTGCACTAATTAGTACTACTTATTTATATTCAAATCAATACAGTATTCATATCTTCTAACAAAACAGTTCAAGGTAAATACCAATTTCTTATTGATTCACATAGGTGTGACTTCACTTCAGAGCGTATTTGTAGTTTGCTAAGACTGTCTGAAATAGACTAATCAGTAGCCCCACTGTTGCTGAAGCATTAACTATAGGTAGAATACTGAGGAAAAATATGAAGAAGATAGAATAGTAAAGATGAAGTATAGTTGTATGTATACCAAAATATGAAGTAATATGACCTGTGCTTACGAGCTCATCGTGCCTGTGGTGTTGAAAAGCCTAGACCAGTCAACCCACATACTTCATTTTGCTTAATATAGGCATGAGGGCATCTACCTTTTATTTCAGAGCTTCCTTGTTACCTTCCATAAATATTGAAAATTATTATTTGATGTAATATGAATTTCAAATGCGGGTCTATAGCCAAATCTGACTGTCCTTTTAGTAAATAATCACTTTACCAAGTGTCAGCGCTGAAGCTGTCGTAACATGGGATGAGGTAGCTAACAGAAACAGGGACGCGGATGGGAAATCCGGTTAACGTGATTTTACTCTCTCTACTCTCTCGAACTTAATTTGGCTCACAAACGGCACAGTTTATGAAAATGGATACGTGTAAAATTCCTACATTAGCCCAAGTAAAATGCACATTTCCTTCCTTGTTAATATGCTAACATGTTGTTCTGTGTCCAATGTACAGAAATGTCCATTCAGTGAAGACATTATCTTATAAAAGTTCACGAAGTCGAACAAACTCTTTCCTGACAGAGAGCGCACTTCTGTTTACATAACATCAAATATTACAGAAATTGTTTCTTTTATTTAATAATAAAGTTCCACAACCTTTTAGAAAGTGTGAAAAGGTAGATAGAGAGGGGGGACGTGAACCCGCTACCTACTGCTTCGCAGTGTGATGTCCTTACCAACATTACACGGAAGTTCTGCTGCGAGAGATCTTGTATTTTTACGTTACACTCTTCTGAAGGCTCTTACCTATTGATACCAGTAGTTTCTGCCTGAAACCACCATTTTATTGTTTAAGTACCAGAGCCTTTTCGCTGGACACCACCAATTCTGTTGCAAAACACGCACGTCTAGAAGTACTCTGGGGTACTTCTGTGAATGTAATGCATTTTAGCAGACAGCATTCAAAGCAGTGATCGGCACGGAGATTTTGGAGTGGTAATTTATTCACTTTTGGGTTTGCTCCATCTTGTTGCGTAAAGTATTCTCCGTGGTTGTCTGTTCCTGAAATTAGCTATTCACAGAGTGACTGCACACATCTGCTTAGTCTTTGAGGTGTGAAAGTATTTTGAGTATTGTGTATTCAAATTTGATTGCCAGGATACTGAGCCAAGACCCTTATCTGAAGTAAATAGAGGTCAATACAGTGTCCTTTCTTTCAGACCTGTTCAAAAGGACAGACACCATATTGATCCTGCAGCCACTATTAACCAAGCCACAAAGTAGTTAATGTCATTAGCTGCCAGTGGCCATTCATTAAATTAATGTGGTACATTGATAATTTCTGCTGGACTGGGATTCAAGCCCAAGTCTCCTGCTTACAATGCAGATGAACTGACCACTGCACCATCTGGAGAGTGGTTACAGTAGCTGAATGGATTACTCCAACCTGCCTCCAAGACCTAATTCGTATCCACACAATATGGACGTAATACCCTTTGCCCATTATCCTCTTTACTTGCGACATTTTGACAATTCCTGTAAGAGTTGGAGTGTAGTGTCCATCTGCACCGAAGTGACCGTCGGCTGTCCTCACCTTCTGGGAGTCGGTGCGATCCTGCGAGAAGAGAGGATAGTGGGCAAAGGGTAGTGCATCAGAAGTGTGTGGATAAGTTGAGAATTTGGGTCTGACAGGAGGCATGCTAGTTTAGTCCGTACGGTTGCAATGATCAATGTGTCCGGTTGGCGCAATGGTCAGCGCATCTGCCTAGTAAGCGAGAGACCTCGGTTTGTATCCCAGCTGGGCACAAATTTTTAACTTTCCCCACTGGCAGATAATGTAATTAATACCTTTGTGTCTGAAGTAGTGAAGGATTGATGTTGTAATGTGATGTGAGAGAAAGTTAAGGTTTCGGTTTCTCTGGATACGTGAAATTTTGTTTCTACAATTTCAGTGGCAGCTTTGTAGTGTTATAAGTTACAGTCTGTTGGTTGCAGGTAATTTCCTAATTTTTTGAAAAATACATTACGGCACTTCCCTGCAACTGATAGTACAGAGACTTCCCTCCTGTATCAAAGACACCAATCGTTTCGTAGATTGTCGGAAACCTGTGCCCGTCACACTCCCACTGTAGTCCTTGCTTGTCCTCATTGGTGCCACCTCCATCTACTCGTACATCTCCCAGGTATGTGCTCTTTCTGCTGCTGAACAGTTCCTCAATCACCTGATTCCAAACCTTACTACCACAACCAATAGCATTTAAAACGGCTCATCAAAAATGCTTGTGTAGCTCACTGCATTGTGATGCTGAATTGCTGAGCAGCAAATACGGTTACTGTGGGCTGCTGGGGCTTTGTTGTAGAACTCATAAAACAGTCGTAGCCTTTCTGTGGTTCTGGCTGCCAATCTTCAGATTCATAGACTGTAATAAGTTCTGATATGTAATTGTTGTAGATTGACTTAATCATTATTCATTGACAAATTGTCTTCTAAATACGGTTAATCCTTCTCAGACGTAATTGCTGAACCACTTTGTCGTAATATTTCTGCTGTTGATTCTGTTGGTAAGCGCAATAGCACTATTCGTCAATGAATTTTTGTGCAAAAAATTGTCTTTTTGATATTTGTTTAATGTTTTCTCTTGTCCCAATTTCATTATTTCTCAGCACGTAATGTATTCTAGGTCCTTCCCTAGGGTGCCAAAATGAAGTGTTAAACATTTTATGATTTATGTGTTACGAAATGAGTATGTTCCGATTGTGAGTACAATCACACTTACACTCAGAGGAGCTAAATCTTGGAATAAGGTTATGATGACCGTAAAGTTCGCATTAATACGGACTTGCATTACTATTGCAGTACTGCACTGGAATCTGAAAGCTTTTATAAATTGCCGGCTTCGTGAAGAAAGGGGACTCTGGGGTCAAATTTAACAATATTAAGAAAATAATTGTTGCTATTATTATTATTATCAGGAGAAAGAAAACTGGCATTCTATGGATCGGAGCGTGGAATTCAGATCCCTTAATCGGGCAGGTAGGTTAGAAAATTTAAAAAGGGAAATGGATAGGTTAAAGTTAGATATAGTGGGAATTAGTGAAGTTCGGTGGCAGGAGGAACAAGACTTCTGGTCAGGTGATTACAGGGTTATAAATACAAAATCAAATAGGGGTAATGCAGGAGTAGGTTTAATAATGAATAAAAAAATAGGAGTGCGGGTTAGCTACTACAAACAGCATAGTGAACGCATTATTGTGGCCAAGATAGACACAAAGCCCATGCCTACTACAGTAGTACAAGTTTATATGCCAGCTAGCTATGCAGATGATGAAGAAATAGATGAAATGTATGACGAGATAAAAGAAATTATTCAGGTAGTGAAGGGAGACGAAAATTTAATAGTCATGGGTGACTGGAATTCGTCAGTAGGAAAAGGGAGAGAAGGAAACATAGTAGGTGAATATGGATTGGGGGGAAGAAATGAAAGAGGAAGCCGCCTGGTAGAATTTTGCACAGAGCATAACTTAATCGTAGCTAACACTTGGTTCAAGAATCATAAAAGAAGGTTGTATACCTGGAAGAATCTTGGAGATACTAAAAGGCATCAGATGGATTATATAATGGTAAGACAGAGATTTAGGAACCAGGTTTTAAATTGTAAGACATTTCCAGGGGCAGATGTGGGCTCTGACCACAATCTGTTGGTTATGAACTGCAGACTGAAACTGAAGAAACTGCAAAAAGGTGGGAATTTAAGGAGATGGGACCTGGATAAAATGAAAGAACCAGAGGTTGTAGAGAGTTTGAGGGAGAGCATAAGGGAACAATTGACAGGAATGGGGGAAAGAAATACAGTAGAAGAAGAATGGGTAGCTCTGAGGGATGAAGTAGTGAAGGCAGCAGACGATCAAGTATGTAAAAAGATGAGGGCTAGTAGAAATCCTTGGCTAACAGAAGAAATATTGAATTTAATTGATGAAAGGAGAAAATATAAAAATGCAGTAAATGAAGCAGGCAAAAAGGAATACAAACGTCTCAAAAATGACATCGACAGGAAGTGCAAAATGGCTAATCAGGGATGGCTAGAGGACAAATGTAAGGATGTAGAGGCTTATCTCACTAGGGGTAAGATAGATACTGCCTACAGGAAAATTAAAGAGACCTTTGGAGAGAAGAGAACCACTTGTATGAATATCAACAGCTCAGATGGCAACCCAGTTCTAAGCAAAGAAGGGAAGGCAGAAAGGTGGAAGGAATATATGGAGTGTTTATACAAGGGCGATGTACTTGAGGACAATATTATGGAAATGGAAGAGGATGTAGATGAAGATGAAATGGGAGATAAGATACTGCGTGAAGAGTTTGACAGAGCACTGAAAGACCTGAGTCGAAACAAGGCCCCGGGAGTAGACAACATTCCATTAGAACTACTGATGGCCTCGGGAGAGCCAGTCATGACAAAACTCTACCATCTGGTGAGCAAGATGTATGAGACAGGCGAAATACCCTCAGACTTCAAGAAGAATATAATAATTCCAATCCCAAAGAAAGCAGGTGTTGACAGATGTGAAAATTACCGAACTATCAGTTTAATAAGTCACAGCTGCAAAATACTAACGCGAATTCTTTACAGACGAATGGAAAAACTGGTAGAAGCGGACCTCTGGGAAGATCAGTTTGGATTCCTTAGAAATGTTGGAACACGTGAGGCAATAGTGACCTTACGACTTATCTTAGAAGAAAGACTAAGGAAAGGCAAACCTATGTTTCTAGCATTTGTAGACTTAGAGAAAGCTTTTGACAATGTTAACTGGAATACTCTCAAATTCTGAAGGTGGCGGGGGTAAAATACAGGGAGCGAAAGGCTATTTACAATTTGTACAGAAAGCAGATGGCAGTTATAAGAGTCGAGGGACATGAAAGGGAAGCAGTGGTTGGGAAGGGAGTGGGAAAGGGTTGTAGCCTCTCCCCGATGTTATTCACTCTGTATATCGAGCAAGCAGTAAAGGAAACAAAAGAAAAGATCGGAGTAGGTATTAAAATCCATGGAGAAGAAGTAAAAACTTTGAGGTTCGCCGATGACATTGTAATTCTGTCAGAGACAGCAAAGGACTTGGAAGAGCAGTTGAATGGAATGGACAGTGTCTTGAAAGGAGGATATAAGATGAACATCAACAAAAGTAAAACGAGGATAATGGATTGTAGTCGAATTAAGTCGGATGATGCTGAGGGAATTAGATTAGGAAATGAGACACTTAAAGTAGTAAAGGAGTTTTGTTATTTAGGGAGTAAAATAACTGATGATGGTCGAAGTAGAGAGGGTATAAAATGTAGACTGGCAACAGCAAGGAAAGCGTTTCTGAAGAAGAGAAATTTGTTAACATCGAGTATAGATTTAAGTGTCAGGAAGTCGTTTCTGAAAGTATTCGTATGGAGTGTAGCCATGTATGGAAGTGAAACATGGACGATAACTAGTTTGGACAAAAAGACAATAGAAGCTTTGAAATGTGGTGCTACAGAAGAATGCCGAAGATAAGGTGGGTAGATCACATAACTAATGAGGAGGTATTGAATAGAATTGGGGAGAAGAGAAGTTTGTGGCACAACTTGACTAGAAGAAGGGATCGGTTGGTAGGACATGTTCTGAGGCATCAAGGGATCATCAATTTAATATTGGAGGGCAGCGTGGAGGGTAAAAATTGTAGACGGAGACCAAGAGATGAATACACTTAGCAGATTCAGAAGGATGTAGGTTGCAGTAGGTACTGGGAGATGAAGCAGCTTGCACAGGATAGAGTAGCATGGAGAGCTGCATCAAACCAGTCTCAGGGCTGAAGACAACAACAACAACAACAACAATTGTTGCTACTCAGCACATAGTGGGGATGCTGAGTCACAGATGGTAACAGCAAAGGCTGTTGGAAAGTGAGCTTTCAGCCAACGAGGCCTCCTTCAGAAACACACCCAAGCACGCGCTCATGACTGCAGTCCCTGGCAGCTGAGGCCACAGTGGGACCGGTAGTGCAGCGCATGACGGGAGAAGCGATGGGCTGCCGGGGGTAAGGAGGAGGGTGGGGCAGCGAGGGTGAAGATAACGGGGCACGGGTGAGGGACGGTAAAGTGTTGCTTGTGGGAGGTGGAGAGAGGGTAGGGTAGGGCAGGGCAACTAGCTGCCTTTGGAAGGCTGGACGGAGGCCCAGGGGAGGGGGAGGGGGGGGGGGGGATGGAGGATAATGAGAGAAGTAAAGAGACTTCGGTACATTGGTGGAATAGAGGGCTGTGTAGTGCTGGAATGGGAACAGGGAAAGGGCTACATGCGTAAGGACAGTGACAAACAATGTTTGAGGCCAGGAGGGCTACAGAAACATAGGATACATTGCAGGTAGAGTTCCCACCTATGCCATTCAGAAAAGCTGGTGTCGGTGGGAAGGATGCAGATGGCACAGGCTGCGAAATTGTCAGTGAAACGACTGTCGCGTCGGTCGGCATGCTCGGCAATGGGGTGGTCCAGCTGCTTCTTGGCAACAGTTTGTCAGTGGCCATTCGTGCGGACAGACAGCTTGCTGGTTGTCGGACCCATGTAAAATGAAGCACTGTGCTTGCAACTAATCTTGGCGATCACACGACTGGTTTCACAGGCAGCCCTGCCTTTGACGGGATAAGTGATGTTTGTGTTGGACTGCAGTAGGTGGTAGTGGGAGGATGTATGGGACAGGTCTCGCATCTAAGTGTACTACAGGGATAAGAGCCACCAGGCGAGGGGTTTGACGCGGGGGTGTATAGGGACGGACGGGGATATTGCGCAGATTTGACGGATGGTGGAATACCACAGTCAGGGATTGGGAGGGGGAGGGGGGAAGATGGTGGGTAGGTCTTCTCATTTCAGGGCGTGACGAAAGGAGGTCGAAACCCTGGCGGAGTTGCTTCAGTCCTGGGTGGCACTGAGTCACGAGGGGAATGCTCCTCTGCGGCAGAGTGGTGGTGGGTGACTGGAAAGATAACACGTGGAAGATTTGTTTTTGTACAAGATTGGGAGAGTAACAGTCTGTAAAGGCCTATGTGAGACCCTCAGAGGGGGGGATTGCTCCTCACTGCAGATGTGACAGCTCCAGGTGGCTAGGCTGTACGGAAGGACTTCTCGGTATGGAATGGGTGGCAGCTGTCAAAGTGGAAGTATTGCTGCCGCTCGGTAGGTACGATGTGGACAGAGGTACTGATGTAGCCACCTTGGACGTTAATATCTAGGAAAGTGGCCTACTGAGTAAGACTAGGTGAAGCAAAAGGGGGAGAAGTTCGTGAGGTTCTGTAGGAAAGTGGATCCAGATAAGGATGTCATTAATGAATCTGAAGTAGGTGAGAAGTTTGGGATTTTTGGTGTTTAGGGAGTATTCCTCTAGATGACCCACGAATAGGTTGGCACAGAATGGTGCCATGCGGGTGCCCTTAGATTTGTTTGTTGATAATGCCTTCAAAGTACAAGTAATTGTGGGTGAGGATATAGTCTGTCTCCGCAACTAGAAAGGAGGTTGTAGGTTTGGAATCTGTCGGGTGTTGGGAAAGATAGTGTCGGATAGCAGTAAGACCGTGGGCATTAGGGATGTTAGTGTAACAGAAGTGGTACCGGTAGTGACAAGCGAGGCACCGTGTGGTAAAGGAACGAGAACTCTGGAGAGTAGGTGGAGGAAATGGTTGGTATCTTTATATAGGAGGGGAGGGTAGGTTGTGGGTAATAGGCTGAAGGTTTATTTCTACGAGAGCAGAGATTCTTTCAGTGGGGCACAGAAACTGGCCACAATGGTATCTTACGGGTTGTTGGGTTTATGGATTTTAGTAAGGGGTGAAATCTACAAAACTCTCCACCCTATCAGAGTTTCTCCAAAACCTCAGCACTATCTCCCCCATTCACTTCACCCGGTTCTACTCAACCCAACATACCACCTTCCTCGATGTTGACCACCACCTCAAAGAGGTCTTCATCAATTCCTGTCTATATCAGATCTACCAACCACCAGCAATACCTCCACTTTGACTGCAGCCATCCATTCTGTACCAAGAAGTCCCTCCATACAGCCTCGTCATCTGTGGCAAATATACTGAGGGTGTCATTCAGGCCTTTACAGACCGTAATTATCCTCCCAATATTGTATAAAAACTAATCACCAGTGCCTTATCTTTCCAGTCACCAATTACTCTGCAATCTCACAGTCTGGCCGCAGAGTAGCATTCCCTTCATGACTTGGTACCACTCAGGTCTGGAGCCACTGAATTACTTTCTCGACTACCTCTCACCGCGCCCTGAAACAAAGAATGTCCAATCCCCCCCCCACGTCCTCCCCCTCCTCCCTCCCCCTCCCCCTCCCGAAACTGTGGTATTCTGCTGCCCACCTAACCTACTCCATCCCTACACAATTCCTGCACCAAACCACTTGCATCTACGTCTACTACAGGAATGTGAGCCATGACGCAAGACCTATCTTGTACATTCTCCCACCACCACCACCTACTCCATTCTGAACCAAAGCCATGGCTACTTGTGAAACCAGTCCTGTGATCTACAAGCTAAGCTGCAGCCACTGTGCTTAACTTTACGTGGGCATGGCAGTTAACAAGCTGTCTGTCTGCACGAAGGGCCACCGACCTACTGTAGCCGAGAAACAGCTGGACCACCCCACTGTTGAGCATGCCACCCAAAAGTAGTCTTCATTTCAGTGATGCACGTTGTTTGGTGGTGATCGTGTGCCCAGCCGCCACTTTCGTCATGCTCGGCCTCCCAGGTCCCCAGACCTCAGTCCGTGCGATTATTGGCTTTGGGGTTACCTGAAGTCGCAAGTGTGTCGTGATCGACCGACATCTCTAGGGATGCTGAAAGACAACATCCGACGCCAATGCCTCACCATAACTCCGGACTTGCTTTACAGTGCTGTTCACAACATTATTCCTCGACTGCAGCCATTGTTGAGGAATGATGGTGGACATATTGAGCATTTCCTGTAAAGAACATCATCTTTGCTTTGTCTTACTTTGTTATGCTAATTATTGCTATTCTGATCAGATGAAGCGCCATCCGTCGGACATTTTTTGAACTTTTGTATTTTTTTGGTTCTAATAAAACCCCATGCCATTCCAAGCATGTGTGTCAATTTTTACCTCTCTATCTACACTATTCCATGATTTATTCAGTTTTCAAATTTATACTGACTTTTTGATCACCCGGTACTTTTAACTGGCGCAGTCATCATTCGTCAGTTAGGTAGACATTGGATAACACACAACTTTGTTTTCCATTTCAACATGCACAGTTCACGACGAGACCACATGGCGATCAGATTTTTGTAATTTTTTGTGTTTATGGTACATGAAGCTGTGGTGTAACTCAGGATTGGACAGCATATCATTTTCCACTTTTATCCCCTTAGGCCACCTGAAAATGTCATTTAGGTAGTTGTTAACTAAGAGTGGAACATGCCACTGTGTGCACCCTCGTTTGATATATGTGCAGATGGAAGCAAAAGGAAGCAATCTCGGCACATCGACAAGGCGCGATGGTGAACGCTCGTCTCCACCGGCCGTGGAGACCTGCTTATTCTTTGGTGCCGCAGCCTGGCAGTGCTCAGAAGTCGAGGAGAAAAGGGTTGCTGGCAGGAGTGGAAGTGATTGAGTAACTGAAGAATGGTTGAGAGAACTGTTACCCGATCTGTAATGTCAAAGCATCACACATACATGTTACGATCTATTGTGATCTACAAGTCGTGAATGATATGCATCTTCCGAAATTGTAAAAGTAATTGTACAGTAGAATTGGTGCTGTTGTAATACAGAATAATTATTACAAACCTGATTACGTCATTTCAGTAGCTTAAGTAGGCCAGAGCTCTCTTTCAGGACCCGCCTCAATTGCAAAAGGAGATGTCACAAGGCACGGTTTAGTGATGCTACGTAAGAAGTCCACTAAAGCAATTAACTTCAAGAAAGTTGGCCTAAAAGTATTTTGAAGGTGAAGTTGACACACATGCAACTGGGTGGAAAATCATAAATGCAGTGCAACCCAATAACAGCTACACTCCAAATGTAAACATGAAAAAGTTTTATTTGTAATTTTTTTTAATTTAAGCCGTCTTTATTAACAATATTTTATAAAAGATCACATTAAAAATCTATATTTACAATAAAAACTGGAGATTTTTTTGTGTAGTACATTATTAGAAATGACAATTAGATGTGTTGATAAGTATATATTTGGTGAATTTTAGATTTAAACTGCCTTAATGCCTGCTATTTAAGGCCATAGAAGCATGGTATACTGCGAACATACTTCTGATGAAAAAAATGATTTTAGTAGCTGGAGTTGGAGATCTTTGTTAATCTCGGCTTTTGAGATATTGCGGTGATGTATCCACAGAAACTTTCACGCATTTCTTTAGAAGTCAAATAACAATTCTCATGGATTTAGTTTTTAAAATGTTTTAATATGACTAAATATTTTCATAAAAAAATTTAATCCTGTATTTCACCACCTTCCTGGGTGGTTGCATTTCCAAAAAGCACTGAAACACAGTTTTTTTTAATTTCTAACTGAGAAGCCAAACACTCAATTTTTTAAAATGATTTCATTTTTATGAATGTTTTTATCCCCAATTTACCTCCTTAGGGGTTGAATTTTCAAAAACACTAAAACATTCTTTATTTTTAACTGAGAAGTCAGATACCAGCTTTCATTGACATAGCAAAAAATGCTTTAGTTGTACTTTACTAATTTGTGTGTGTGTGTGTGTGTGTGTGTGTGTGTGTGTGTGTGTGTGTGTGTGTGTGTGTTTTTTTTTTTTTTTTTCAACCTCTATCCAACCCCCTTAGTGATTGAATTTCCAAAAATGGTGGTGAAAGATTTTTTTTTTTTTTTTAAATTTCAGACAAAGAAACCAAATTTCTAGCTTCAACTTTGCCTTAATAAGGGACGTATTTTCAAAAACCTTTACTTCCCAACTTCACACCCTTAAGGGTGGAATTTCGAGAAATGAAGCCTACCGCATAAGATCAACACCTTCTCCAAATTTCAAGTTTTAGCGGTTTGGGCTGGCGCGTGAGGAGTCAGGACATTTGCTTTTATATAGAGATGACGTAGGTATTCCAACCGACTGGGGGCAGGATGATGCAGCTGAATGGAAAAAAAATAGACTACCGAAAGGAGACTGGAACCAACCATTATGACTATCAGTTTCATGATGATTGACACCTGTCTTTGAACTGATATTTTGGTTACATCACACGGCAAACGTCGATGGTTTGTACGTTGCCGGAATCGTGGACATG
Organism: Schistocerca piceifrons; assembly: GCF_021461385.2. Taxonomy (NCBI): domain Eukaryota; kingdom Metazoa; phylum Arthropoda; class Insecta; order Orthoptera; family Acrididae; genus Schistocerca; species Schistocerca piceifrons. The sequence continues at coordinate 9,361,739 of NC_060148.1, read as the reverse complement.
TCAGCTAAACTTATTTATTGGATTCTCGTGCTTAGTGGTGATCAGTGGCTGAACATATAGCAACATACCTGTTTTTCGAGAGCCATGTTAAAAATATTATGAACCCTAGATAAATGCCCCGTATTTCTAAACAGGGTTAATAAATTACTAATGCAGAGGTAGGCACTGTCACCCAAAATATCAAAGTCACCGCACTTTTCCTTGTGGATTTGCTATTGTGTTGACATCCTGGACACATTTCTTTCGTGAATAGAACCTGGATAACTGGAGATTTGGTCCCAAATCCGTTAGTTGTGATCAGCCAGCCTGTTTATAGTTGCAAGGAAAAATAGTATTTTCAATTCAGATACAACTAGAATCTTTGGGAGGAGTGTGTTGTAATGTGTTCCCCTTCGATTGCTCCAGTCGCACGAGGCATCCTATTTCCCTGCAAATGGTAATCTATTTGTGCCCATTCTTCTGCAGATGGCCAGTTTATATCGGCTTCTGAACAACTAAGAAAGTCGGTCACTCTTTCTAGGAACTAGCTGAAAACCAGTATAGATATTAAATTTGTTTGCCATGTCTCTAAATCTTGCCAGTTCGTGGTCAGAAAACCACAAAGATATCAGAATGTGCTATAGTGGAAGCAACTTCCAATTACCACCACCCCCGCCTGATACTTATGATGGCTAGAGTTCCTGATTTTTCACACAATTCCACTGACGTATGATGCAGCACACGAAAATGTTCTATAAATTCAGTGTCGCCTCCTAGGGATGGCTGGCTATTACTGCTGGAACAACAGGGTTTTCCTTTTTTCCGCGGAAGTTTACAGACAGTTAACTGGTTTCTGAAATAAGCGATTTTTGGTTCCTTATTTGTATTACATTCTGTAAAAACTCTGTTTGAGCATAACGGATAGTGAGTGCTAAAGTGTGAAAGTAGAGATTGAAGAACTCTGTTTTCATTTTAATTTGACCGTTGTCAAGGATTACAAGCAGATAAAGCCATAATATATAGACATAGGGAGCAGATCAGCTGCCTTCTATTTTTATTGTGCATTATGAATGAATTGCTAAGTTTTTATTTTGTTGCTGTTACTAAATCCCCTTTCTCTTTCATTATTTTATAGAAACAGCAGACAAATTATTTATCATTTTAAAGCAAATGAAGCAGTGTACATCATTGCTACGTGGCTTAGTAAAAATATTTCCAGACTAGGATTGCTGCCACTCTGCAATACAACAGATGTCCGGCGACGACAGCTACAAACTGGCGTATAGATGAGGTCGGGACAACTCTTGTAAACTGCATGTACGCGCGTACCTTAAGCCACGACACAAGTCAACAGGTACATTATTAAATGATAATTAATTGACACCATCAGCTGGTACAGGTGTTGTTGATATACCTCGATGGGGACAATTGAAAACGTGTGCCCCGACCGGGACTCGAACCCGGGATCTCCTGCTTACGCTCTATCCATCTGAGCCACCGAGGACACAGATGGATAGCGCGACTGCAGGGACTTATCCCTTGCACGCTTCCCGCGAGACTCACATTCCCAACTGTCCACAATTCTACCTATGTAATGCACCTTATAGACATTTGCCCATTCACTCATTACTCGCGCATGCTTTGGCGATTCCCGTAAGAGTTTGGGCAACCTGTGCGCATTCGCACAAACAAAGGTCAATGGCTGGGTAGCCTTCAACTATATACAGTTGGGAATGTGAGTCTCACGGGAAGCGTGCAAGGGATAAGTCCCTGCAGTCGCACTATCCATCTGTGTCCTCGGTGGCTCAGATGGACAGAGCTTCTGCCATGTAAGCAGGAGATCCCGGGTTCGAGTCCCGGTCGGGGCACACACTTTCAGCTGTCCACATCGAGGTATATCAACAACACCTGTCGGCAGCTGAGGGTTTCAGTTAGTCATCATTTATTCCAGGGAAAAGCTGCACGGTCATCTACAGTATCTGTTCTTTCAAGAACAGTTACTGTCATCATAGATGTAGTTTAAGGCTACACAGCCATTGACCTTCGTCTGTGTGAATGCGCACAGGTTGCCCGAACTCTTACGCGAATCATCACCTTAGTGTGCTCGAGTAATGAGTGGATGGTCAAATATCTATTAGGTACATTATGTTTGTAGATTGTTGGCAGCTGGGAATGTGGGTCTCACGGGAAGCGTGCGAGGGACAAGTTCCTGCAGTCCGCCATTCATCTGTGTCCTCGTTGGCTCAGATGGATAGAGCGTCTGCCATGTAAGCAGGAGATCCCGGGTTCGAGTCCCAGTCGGGGCACACATTTTCAGCTGTCCACATCGAGGTATATCAACACCACCTGTCGGCAGCTGAGGTTTTCAATTAACTATCATGTAAATTTTGTTTGAACAACCATCATGTATTCTAGAGAAGCTGCAATGGTCATCAGTGGTATTTTTTCTTTCGAGAGCAGTTACTATGTTCATATATACGGTCATTATTGTCACAGCAATGCTGAACCGATACGTGCTTGTTGCTTTTTCTACCGGCATTGTTATTAAAATAGTGCTGCTTCCGAAAGATTGATAGAACTCGCCACTGACAAGAGTCTCGTGGAGTTTACCCCCATTCTAACACAGAGAGCTGTGCGCATGCGCGATCGGGCAGCTTGGAACAGCCAGAAAATTTTTTTCCGGATAGTCTGTCTGTCTGTCTGTCTGCTCTCGCGCACCAATTTATCGACCGACTGGCCGATGAACCGACAAGTTTCGTGGCAGCCCACACATGTCCCGACCGACGGCAGTCGGCGTTTAGAGGTCCGCCCTGTTACGATTTAAGTTCATCGAGTTTATATTTTACGAGATTCCATTTGGTTTTACACAGAAGCAAAAGTTTAAGTTTGCCTTGGCTAATTTAGAGGTAACAAGGCCAAAAAAGGCGAGAGAAAGCTGTGGGCAAAGAAGCGTCTAATGAAAAGAACCAAATTTATCTACGATGTGTTACTTACCGAGCTGGGAGCCGCCGATTTTCGCAATTACGTAAGGCTGAATGAAACTCGTATTTCGGAGCTGCTGGACATTACAAAACCATTCTTAAAGAAAAATAGTCGTGAGACGCTTCAAGCTGCTAGGAGACGCTGTTAGCTACATTTAGTTTCTACCAATTGGCAGAAGTTTTGAGGACCTCAAATTCAGCGTTGTCCTGCCATCCCCACAATTACTACCTTCCAAATTCCTGAAATCTGAGCCGGCCGCGGTGGCTGTTCGGTTCTAGGCGCTCAGTCTGGAACCGCGCGACTGCTACGGTCGCAGGTTCGAATCCTGCCCCGGGCACGGATGTGTGTGATGTCCTTAGGTTAGTTAGGTTTAATTAGTTCTAAGTGTGAGGTGACTGATGACCTCAGTAGTTAAGTCCCATAGTGCTCAGAGCCATTTGAGCCATTTTTGAACCTGAAATCTGAACATGATTTATAATTTCCTGAGGAAATACATCGTGGTAAAGCACCTAATTAAAACAAAAGATGTTCATGACAAATCGTGGTGTGGCACGCATCATCTAACAAATACATCATCAGGTAAGTTCATACGAAATGAAGACTTTTAACAACTGTAAAATGAAATCTCACGCGTAGCTCCTCATAGCAGAAGGCTTGAATACAGACTGGACTTCAGACTTACAACAAGGAAGCAAGTACATTTTATGAGTAAAAGTCCATTGACTATATTTCGGTTTTACATCCAATACTTACGGGAAATTAAATCTAAGATCTAATCTATCTGTATTTCGGTTTTTAGATTTCATATCGGATAAATATCAGAAACGAAACCTAAAAACCAAAATACAGGAGGTCGTACTTTAATTGCCCGAACAGGTTCTCGATTAGGTTAGTGTTGTTTTAACGTCCCGTCGACAACGTGGTCATTAGAGACGGATCGCAAGCTCGGGTTGGGGAAGGATTGGGAAGGAAATGGGCCGTGCCCTTTCAAAGGAACCATCCCGGCATTTGCCTGAAACGATTTAGGGAAATCACGGAAAACCTAAATCAGGATGGCTGGAGACGGGATTGAACCGTCGTCCTCCCGAATATGAGTCCAGTGTGCTAACCACTGCGCCACCTCGCTCGGTTTAACAGGTTCTCGCCAAGCAAATATAATACCTTCACAAATGTCCACAGAATCTTACCAAATGTGCTAGCAGATATTACAGAACTAAGCTCAGAGCATTATAATGACCTGCCTGTTGCAATAAATCTCTAAGTTAATCCCAGTCTCTTGTCGACTGTTATTGCCTCTCCCGTTAACGTTTTTTGCTTCTATGTTTTACATCATATCCACGCTAATAGTTTGGCATACTATGCGAGACTCATCGGAAAGTAATTTATGAAATTTTTCGAGTCCGTGGTTCTGAATGCAGTCAGTAAATTAACAAGTGACCAGTTGCTCTTTTCTCCCCAACTATTCACGGACTTATCTCCTCTTCTTCATAGTTTTCTGTTGCTTGCAAGCTGTAGCTAATCTAACTGAAACACGCGCTTTCATTTGGGTGTTCGACATCGTAACCTTGCAAAATCGCGATGTCAGTTGACAGTTTTTGGCAATGTTAATGACAGTGTGAGGTCGCCAGGTCAAAACGCCTACACAGGTGCAATTTGTCGAGCGAGCGATTGGTTGGTTGATGCGTGGGTTATACACACAACTTCCAGGAACCGGGAACGCGTTGCTTAATGCGAATTCACGTGTGCGCATGCGCGTGAGCTCACGGCATCTACTTGAACGAACTCTGTAGTTTGTGATTAGTTGGAGATACTGGCATTAAACATTCCATCTATGTTTTCTTTCGTGCATTGTCTTTGGCTTCATTCGACAAGTGCATCGTTGGGCGTCTTTTCAAATGATGTTCGGTTCGAACATGCAGTTAGTGTTTCAGTTGCTTTCAAAAATGAGCTGGCGCGTTGATCAGGAGTTTTTATAGTCGGAAAGACGAGAAGCAGATTCTAGAGTGGTGTGTGGCGCGTGGATTTATCGCAAGAGATAGAAGGTGTAAAGTGTGCCTTTGACTAACGGATTCATGTGGAAGCATCGGGTAAAAGGGAATAATGGGCACGAGAAACAGTGTCAGTTAGGTAAGGTTCCTGGTTTCTAGGTAGCGCATTACTACTAAATCCCATTGTGCAACTGACGTACTATTGGGTGTGTGAATGTAGCAGCACACACATTTAAGAGCTACAACTTGGCTGCCAATCTGTTGCTGACTGGAAAGAGCACTGCAGTGGAGTTTATATTTGTGTGTTTCAAGAAAAATGAAAAACTTGTGGGGAGAGATGTAATTAGGGAAACTGAGGTGCTATTGAAAGAGGCTCTGATACGTGCCTTTGTTGTGTTGTGAAGAGGAATCGAAACAGGTAATTTTGAAAATAGTTATATTTCCTAGGATAGCAGTAGTTCAGTACGTATAAGTGCCTAAAAGATGCATACAAGCACCTTTCCGTAAATCATAGCCCTCATTTCAAGGATACAAGAACTGAAGCGCACGCAAGCAGCATTGAAGAAACGTGGTCTGCAATTAAGGAATTAAGGAACAAGGCAGTCTAAGGAGTTGTAGGACTATATTTATTTGAATATATGTGGGTAGGCGAAACTTAATCACTTGCATTTGTGCCACAGACGTACCTTGTAATAGCAGGCCTCGTTTTCTGTATTGCGTTTCTATTTCACTATTCGTGTCCTTGATAATTACTTGTGATTCTGTTTTCATTTCTTTGCTTCAGCGTGCCGCAAGACTGACCGTACAATGTGTGTGTTTTTCACTTAACAGAATACCAATCGCACTTTACCATTTTTACTTTGCTAAATATAGATTCGTGTTTCTGCTGTGGTGCATTCTCCGCCAACCATTTCATGATCTCTAAAGCGCATTTCAGCACAGCCTTTCATAATTTCATTCCAATTGACAGCACATTTATTTCCAAAATTAGTCACGTGTAGTAAGGTTCCTATACTTATTTATCTCTCGAAAATCACGGTTTATTATTAGTTTGTTCAGTGCATTTCAATTTCGACATCATTGTTTGTGCCGATTTTCCCACCACGCCCCTTGCTGCCATTGATATTTTTTGTAGGTACCACACTCAATGCATAGTGCCGTTTGTCATGACAGCCTTTCTTTTTCCAGTGGTCCACTGCCATTGTGAGAAGATTATCTGATCTATACCGTGTGTCGTGAAATCAGAATTGGTTTTTCTTTAGTTTTTCTTCCCCCAGTTGCCTCAGACGACGTGGGAACCGACCGCTCTCATGGGTTGAACGATTTCTAAGAGAGCTGCCTCCTCCTTGCCCGCCAGCATGACAAGGCGATGAATCGAAAGCGTTGAGTCTTGCCGGTCCATTTAACCTGCATAAGCGCTGCTCATTACATCATCGTCAGGCGATGATATCAATCTGGCTTGCATTTTGCGCTGCGACCATCGCCGTATGATCTGAAACTTGTGTTGCGTTTGGCTGCGTCAAGGTCACACCAGCAGTGCCGCGTTTGACTAGTTGCGCGCGGTTTCTCGGGGCCCTATACATAGACAGTATTGGTTGTTCCAGCTGTCGAAACAATTCATCAGGACAAAAAATATAGTTCCTTTAATTCATTACATTAATTTCCTAAGGTAAATACTATTCATAAATGGTTTGTATACCTCTTACGAATAGTATTTACCTTAGGAAATTAATGTAATGAATCCGTGGCTAAGTGGAACTATATGTATACCTCTTACGAATAGTGTTTACCTTAGGAAATTAATGTAATGAATCCGTGGCTAAGTGGAACTATATGTATACCTCTTACGAAACTATTTTCCTTAGGAAATTAATGTAATGAATCAACGGCTAAGTGGAACTATATTTTTTTGTCCTGATGAATTGTTTCGACACCTGAAACAAACAATACTGTCTATGTATAGGACCCCGAGAAACCGCGCGCCAGTAGTCAAACGCGGCACTGCTGGTGTGACCTTGACGCAGCCAAACGCAACACAAGTTTCAGGTCTTTGAAGCTGGAGAAAGGGTCGATCTGAATCATGTAATAATGTACGCCTTGTGGTGCTACAGAACTCTTTCCCAGAATAACAAACGTGTATTAATCAAACTTGGAGGTGGACACATCCATAAATGTAATTATATTTTTCAGCAGCTGCCGTTTTCATCTCCAATGTATAATGTTGCAAGCTTTTATTACAGTCCATCCACAGCAGTCTCAGGTTAATTTATCCATCTAGTTCCAACGCGTAATGCACATTCTTGCTAATTGTAGGATGGCAATAAAATTGTTTGCCTTTTATAATATAAAGTGTGGACCATTGTAAAATCGTAGCAGATCAGTGTCCAGTATTACCGGACGTCGCGGAGGTAAAAATTAGTACCTTTTTCTCACTACAATATTTGTAAATAAAGTGCGCGTGGTTGGCAAATAGTATCATTTCACAACTGCTGTTACGAATTATGAAAGAGTAAAGGGTTTATTAATAAGCGCAGATGCTGAATAACCATGTGTATAAAAGCAATTTTTAAAACCGAATGTTTTTTCAAATTCGTTTGAGAAACCGTACGAAATAAAAAAACGCGCGAAACGAAAAGTAAGCTTTCCCTTTTTGACAAGGAAAGTGAAGCTTTTACGGGGAAAAAGTTCATAAAACAACGTCAAGAGCTTTTACAACGCCAAGTGGCTTTTCCTCCTTTCGCCGTCTCGGCCCGGCAAGATACGGGCATGCAGCGTAAGTTGGCTGCGCTGACGCTTCGACGCGTGCATGTTTTCATACTACTAGTTTTGTTTCTTGTTTTCAGTTTCCGTTGCTTTGTACTTGCTGCTGTAATTACGTCTTACGTCGTTTATGCTGTTAAGGAGATGAATACAGTAAAGCCTAGTTTACACGACGACACTAGGTTGCAGGCAACTGTGGTACCGGCCATTGCGTATGCGCGCCGCGCGTTTGCGCAACTCGTTGGTCAAACAAAGCATTTTTGGCGTGTTCCAATTTTGGCAACACTAGTTGCATAAGTTTTGAGTTTTTGTGTGTTCGTAGAATGTGGACAAACTGAAATATGACGTGGGGAACGGAGAATAACGTTCGCTTTTTGGATATCTATGCTTTGCATAGGTGTTTGTCGGATTTCAGTGATTCTGATTACAAAAATAAGCAACATATTGCTGCTCCTAAGACCTTCACGTGCTATCAGAACATAGATAGTTTGACAATATCAGAGCCGCAGGGCAAAATTTACTGAATTAGCAGCACATATACAACTCGATTAAAAAAAATACAAGCGAATGTAATTCTAGCTGTGGAAATGCTCTCGCCTAAAAGACTAAAATTCCAACGTTAGAGAAGGAATAATGTTTACAGGAGGGAAGGCTACACAAATCAAGAAGCTGTATTCCTTATTCAATACTCATCTATTTAAAACATCGCAATAGTGCTCCCCATTCACATATGTTTGAATTTTGAAATATTGCCACTGTACAGGTCTAACTTCAAGTGAGTAGTTTGCAAACCATTCTCTTCTTAATGCGGCCTGCTTCGAATAATTACTGCTGTTAATGTTAATAATTAATACTGTTAATGTTAATAATTATTGGTGTTAATGAAAAAGCGTCATCACCACTAAAACCGAATCTTGCATCATGCCGAGTGTTCTCAATTGTAATGCACGCAATGTGATATGTAATTTCTGTTCTGGCGACAGTGCTTCAGCCGGCCGTAGTGGCCATGCGGTTCTAGGCGCTACAGTCTGGAACCGAGCCACCGCTACGGTCGCAAGTTCGAATCCTGCCACGGGCATGGATGTGTGTGATGTCCTTAGGTTAGTTAGGTTTAAGTAGTTCTAAGTTCTAGGCGACTGATGACCTTAGAAGTTAAGTCGCATAGTGCTCAGAGCCATTTGAACCATTTGACAGTGCTTCATGCGTTACGTACCTTTATTCCGTATCGCATAATTAACTCTATTTAGAAGAAACGTGAACAGTTCTGGTGACATTCTGAGACTATTAAAAGAACATCTTGGGTCTTCCATTAAAAATTATTTCAGCAAGGATGCTGAGCAACCGGGCTGACGTCTTTCCTTCGTCCAGTTAGGAATGTAAACACGTTTCGTATGCAGCACTCCACGCAACAAGCGTTAACTCCATCACAACTCGTGCGACGTGCAGCTGCCAAAATTTTCATTTCAGACACGACTCAGGAACCCAAAAAACGATGAAACAAGCGTATACTGATTTCGCCGTGTCTACACGTCAAATGTGAAACCATTTGCGTGCGACCCATTTCACGCAACGAGTGGCGCAACCCAATGTCGTCGTGTAAACTAGTCTTAAGCATGTTCAAATAACTTAAGGGTTTGCTGCCGGGTGACTGCTTTGCAGTTGTGCCTTGAGAATGGCGGGGTGTGCCCCTGTCGAAATATCGGCGATGGTCGACAACGTCACCCGGCAGCAAACCCGTAAGTTATTTGAACATTCAACTCGCCGGAAAAAGTTAAGATCTCACATAGGCTTATGGGGGTTCAAAAGGATGTAGGTTGCAGTAATTATTCGGAGATGAAGAGGCTTCCCCGGGATAGAGTAGCGCTCTGAGCTGCATCAAATCAATCTTTGGACTGAAGATCACAAACAACATTGCTATGGTGACAATTATGACTACTCAAATAGTCTGCTAATCGTATTACATTTGGGGAAAAAAAAAGTCGCCATAACGTAAATGCCAGGTGAAGGTAGAATACTTATATTCTTAAACAGCGGCATACACGAGTATCTAGGGTTACATCCTTAAGGATTCTAATGGCCTTTTTTGTATGAGAAAACCCCCTTACAGCTGCCAAATCACCCCAGAATATGACCCTACGATTAAAGTGGGAAAGAAAGTAGGCCTAATAGTGCACTTAATGGTTTCTCGCATGACATCCACATTATAAATATCATGCCATTTACGATTTTTCACCACCACAAACTCAGTGAAGGATTAGTAAGTATGCTGAATCAGATGGTAGTCGTATAGCTAGGGCTCAGATTGACACGGTAAACGCACACTGACCTAGTGTACAGCAAGCCATTATGTGGCCTCATCCTTCACAAAGTAGAAACCATTGAAAGTGAAAAACAGTTGCTTACATGCTACACGTTCTTCTGTTAATCTTTTCTTGTTTGTATTAGTCTGTGAAAATCATACTGGGCGATTTCATCTCAAATCATACAGTTAAAGAGTGAATGTGTTACACTACTATGTTTTGATTTTCTGATTATTTGTCGAAATGCTACAGAGCTGTCTGAATAAAAGTATTTGAGAAAATTTCATAACGAAAGGGAAAATTATAACAAATAAACCAAAAGAGATTGAGATCTGAACTTATTTTCAATGAATACTTTATTCCCGATATTATGAGACATGATTAATACATACACACTTCTGAGCTTATTCATTTTTTTCGGAAAAATAAACTATGAAAATTTATAACTTTTCCGAATTTCAAAATTATGTTCTGAGAAATGATCAAGTGGATGGGCTGCTAATTGTCAGCATTGATGCATGAAATTCTTAAACTGTCAAAATATTTGTACATAAATAAGAAAGAATCTGAATTTTTTTGGTTATTCAGAAATTAGTTTCTCCAAAACCCCATCCTAAATTTTCTAAAAATTTCAAGATACGTTTGGTTGGTCGTTGTCCTTAAGGAATGTTCAGAGTGGGCAATACCTGTCTGAGGTAGACCTAGATCTACTCTCAAGGTCAAAAAATGGACACTTAAATATTTAAACTGATCGCTGATTTTAAATAAATTACATGCAAAACTGGTATTTCTGAATCAGAATAATTACAGCATGAGACTTAGAATATTTATACCCATTTTTATTGATGTTATTCACCAATTATTGTCTTCTGTCATGATCTTACACACACACACACACACACACACACACACACACACACACACACACACAGGATGATCCAACAAGAGCAGTACTTGGGAAATGGGACTGCACACTTATCTTTTGATGATGGCCATTTAAAAGCATTAGCTGGACCATGAGGTGTCATAAATGGGACAGTTATATCCTGCAGCTCGTGAGAGATACTTATGTCGTACCCACCACCAGTTCTCCTACACACAGGAAATGAAGTTGCTCACTACAAAGCCTTCTACTGTATACTGTGGTCTCTGCATTTCACACGCCGTAACAGGCTGCATTATGTGGAGAACCGTTCTTGCAATGTATGTGCCACTCTGGGATGCAACCTGGTAGTGACTTGATTGAATTCCTACCACAGGCTTCATAGCAAACCACTTCTCTCTCTCTCTCTCTCTCTCTCTCTCTCTCTCTCTCTCTCTCTCTCTCTAGCATTAACATCATAATACTGGAGTTTAAATCATGGTTCAAGATGTTTACAGAGACCTTTTTCCTTGACTTGTTGCTGGAAATATCCATTCTTTTGTCTTAGTTCCTGTACTACAGTATTGACCACGCTAATAAGCTCAAACCGGTTTTAAAATGAGATGCTGCACCATCCGCCACAGTTGTTATGCTGACAGCGTAGCATGCATGTACACTGTCATGAATGAGATCATCACTGACAATAGCAAAACAGAGTGATGTTCCAAGGAAGGGAATGATGTGTGAATATTGATACTTGTGATGTGTGCCAGTGGTAATTTTGTTCTGCAGAGCAACAGACCAATTCTCAGCAAAGTAAGAATGAGGAACTAACATGTCAGTATTCTGGGATGTGGCTGGTTTTACCTCTGCTATGGCCTGTCTCTGAATCTTCCTGATGTGACAGTGAGCTGTTCCTTTCGTGACCCGATGCCTAACCTCTCTGGCTCTACTGTCTTCTTCACCGACTCCCCTCCCTCTCACAATGCATTGGGTACGTCTTTGTCAGTTTCCTGAAGGTGTAATGCTCAAACACTTCACCACCAGGACACATTGCACTCCTGCAACCAACATTTATCATGCGGCTCTTTCATACACAAAAGCAAACCTCTTTGTACTCTTTTTGTTTGACATTGCTTATGGTGAAACAAACAAGTTTCGAATTAGTTCAGTAAATACATGTGCATACTTCCTTCAGTGGCTGGCATTTTACCTGTTTCGGTTGTAAGGAGTACAATTTTGAGAGACCAATTTTTAAATTCAAGTCATGCTTTTTCATTAGGAGATCTTGTCTCATATCTTTTTAACTTTTTCACCATTTTCTCTAACAGATAACACCAGTCTGGTTAGGACTTTGCCTGGTCCAATCTTTGTCATCACATAGGTAATATTCTATAGCAACAGTAAGTATATCATTTTGCAACAGATGCGCACTGTAAGAATCTGGGCATGCCCAAATACCACTCATTCTTTATTTTAAGAGTTTTTGAAATCAAATAGTGTAACGAACTGGGTATGTATTCCTGTATGTGCTGCTTTGAGTACCTACCTGGTATCAGTGTCAGTAACTGTACATTCTCAAGTGGAGATAGCTGCAGAGATAGCAGTATTTAAGTTTTGAAACTGCACATCTCATTTCGTGCACATATCACTGTATGAGGTTCTTCTCCAGGTCCATCTACGTTATACACTTCGCAAAGGTTTGAAGATGTTGCTTGTGTAAAACTTGTTTCAATTTCTTCCACTTTTCTGTTTACAGACTCTTCATCTTCTTATGCTTCTTCCCTTTTCTGGACATTTAAGTGAGGATATAGTTGGCACTACAGCAGAAACACGTTCAGTCCATCAACACTTCACACCCAGGAATAGATGCAGAATGGTTTAAGTGAAAAGTCTCACTCGTTTGTTATAAATAGAAGTGTAATGAAAACATTTTATACAGAAAAATGTTACCCACTGTGTAGCACTGACTACGAACATATTAACCAAACAATATTTTGTGTAGTTCTAAAAAGTTTTTGGATGGGGGTTTCACATAAATAATTGGTAAAATCTTGTAAAAATGCAATTTTTTTATAGTTTCAGTTAAAAATATAATTTTTTTTATAGTTTCAGTTAAAATACATATACGTAATACAGATACCTTGAGCAGAGAAGATACAGCTTATAACTGCATCAGTAGTATCTGGTAATTACACTTGATAAAATGACTTCAGAAATCAGCGAATCAGATTCAATCATTTTTTTCATAATTATGTAGCAATATAGGTTGCAATGTATTTCAAACACATTTTAACAAAAGAATAATAGCAGCAAATGGTTTACTGTCTAAACCAATAAATTTCATTTGACTTAAAATGGGCGTCTTATTATTTATTAACATACATTGGATGTATATTAATGTACCACCCACAATAATCATGAAAGCTAAACATGCCGGGTATGCCTACCCCTGACAAAAACTTCGAAATCGGCGGACATTTGGGTCAAATCGTATAATTTTCTCGGGCGCGCACACACCGTTGTAGCACTGGCAACGCCCAAGTTTTTCGCAACTTACTACCACTTGAAGGGCTTATTCCTGCACGCTGTTTAAAATACAGGGAGTGACCCAGGCATCCGCGAAATATGAACAGTTTTTGGAGAGTTCTTCGCTTTTAATGAAAGGAGAGATGAAACTATGGAAGAAAAAGTAGGTTGACGAAAGTAAAAGATGTGAAACAGAAACTTAAGCTTTAAAGAACTGTGCCAAGCAGTATATATATATATATATATATATATATATATATATATATATATTTTTTTTTTTCCTGTCACCACAAGCACTCTTGAGAAAAGCTCCTTCACTTTGAGACGAATAAAGAAGACTTATTTGTGTAACACAAAGGGGGCAGGTGAGACTAAATGGATTGGCTCTTGCAAATAACATTAAAGAAAGATATCGACATTGAAAATGTCATTGAGATATTCAGCGCAAGGAAAGAGAGACTAATTGGGCAGAAGACGGAAATATCCCGTGAATTTTGTTACAGAATTTTTTTTTTTTTTTTTCATGTCGAGTTCAAGTTTTTACATTCACGTCATCTTATGTATCCAGAAAATTAATGAAAACTTGCTACAAATAAGTTGACATGTTTTATGGTTTATGTAATTTATAAAATCTCCCATATTAAAAATAAGTTGTTTGTTTGTTTTTTTGTTTTAACCTGAACTCCAAAACGGTTACCAAACAATACTTTTAGCAATACCAAACTTTACTAATTATTCAGTGGAGGACACCAACACCCCTTTTGTGTACTGAGATTCCATTAAACACCCCCCCCCCCCCCCCCCCCTTGACCGTTATCAGGAGAAAGAAAACTGGCGTTCTGCGGATCGGAGCGTGGAATGTCAGATCCCTTAACCGGGCAGGTAGGCTAGACAATTTAAAAAGGGAAATGGATAGGTTGAAGTTAGATATACTGGGAATTAGTGAAGTTCGGTGGCAGGAGGAACAAGACTTTTGGTCAGGTGAAAACAACAACCACCCCCTTGACCGACTTCTAAAATCACCCCTGTCTGGAAATATGATAGAAAAGATAGTGTTCTGTGACCTTCTAAATTATGAAAAAAAATTAAGTAGAAAAATTATCGTAAATCTTTAAATTTCCAAGTTAAAGAAAGCACATAAGTGTGGGGCTGTCATCTAAATTTCAGCACACTGAGAGGGATATTTAATTCAAAACATCCGCTAGGTCTCCATTACTTTTGGTTTATTAATTTTTTTCTCTGCTGTTTTAAGAGTTATTTACAAAATATAAATGTTTCAAGGGGCCCTATCATTTAGAAAAATTAATATAAATTGAAAATACTTTACTTCTTAACACTTATGCTGTAGAGATCTAATATGTATTTTTTGCAGAGAAATTTATGACCTGCATGGTTTGAGATGAAATCACCCTGCTACGCAATACACTGACAGTATTCCAGCGCAAAAAGAAATCTCTCAAAGGAAAATTTAATATTGTGTGTGACTGAATAATAGAGGCCACCCTTTTCAGTGATTTGTCACATTATTGTATTACCATTGCATGCTGAAAAGATGCCTTATTCCAAAAGTAAACAAGAGTTGGGTGAGTCAGAGGCGATAATCCTATGTTAGATGCAGCTCTTTGCTTCTGAGATCCTATTTAGTGTCGTCTAATTCTTTCCATAATTCCTGTAACCCACTTTTATTGTTAATAGTTTCGTCTAGAGAATTTGAGAGAGCGTTGTTGTATCTACTTTTTCGTGTACTTTCTGCCATTCTATTTTTTCCAGACACTTCTCCGAATAAGTTGAAGTATTTGGGTCGATAGAAATTTCGATAAGTTTCGTATTTAGTTTAATATATCTATCTTATCTTGGGTCTCAGATTTGATTGAATATAGTTTCAAATTTGCTTGAAGATGATTTCTCTGTCATCATTCACATTTTTAAACTGTATTTTCGCTTCTCTAACTATATGACAATACTCAACAATTTTCGTTTCAAACTCCTTAGGTAAATTAGCTGAGGTTTCCTCTAATTTGGAAATTTATCTCTTTTTGTGGCCAAATCGTAAATTTTGTTATTATTTTGTGATAGTTCATCTAGTTTATCTGCTTGACTTCTGCTGATTTTAGATAGTTCATTTAATGCTCCATTTTATTAGACATCTCTTCTGGTTAATTTGCTTGAACGTCTAGCTTTTCTAATGCTGTAAGTTTATCGAGAATTTTCGCTAAGACCGTACTATCGCTATGCCTGGTTGTAACGCTCATGTAATCTAAATTACTGTACAACCTAAAGCTTATATTACACTAGGGTGTCCATTCGTCCCGTTTTTCCCGGGACAGTCCCATTTTTTTACCAAAATGTCCCGCTGTCCCGAAAGTTTTTTTGAGGACGCTCAAATGTCCCGTTTTTTTTATGATTCCGCTTCGCTAGGGTATTTTACGCTGCTGGTTGTTTGACTTGCTATTAACTGCTCAATTATTTACGCTAGGAAGCGTGTGATGACTTTCAGCATACCCGAAACATGTACCGAAATGTCAACAATCGCAAGTTAATTTCAAACGGGCTATAGGTTACGAATAACAAGGGAGATTCTTCTCTTCTAAATCGATCCACTGAATCCGTCCTTTCGGTCCAGAGATACTCTACACCACTGATACTTGCTCTCTGGCTTTCGTCACCACACTGTTAATGTTTTGCACTGTGCAATCACTGTTTCATTATGCCAAACGAAAGTGTAATTTTAACAGCAGTATAAAAGCGAGTTTCCTTTCATCACTGGTAGTGGCGAAACTGTAGAATTTACGTTGTGCAGATCAAAATTTGCTATTGGTCATGGTGGAAGGTCTGACATTGTGAATCACATTAAGATGAAGAAACATCGCATGAGTGATCAAACGAAAAGAGCAAATAATTGCGTGAGTGACTACTATGTAAACTTAAAATCAGTAACAGAAATGGATAGGCAGTTGGCAGCACAAGAAGCTACGTTTGCATACCGCAGTGCAATGCGTAACCATAGCTTCAAGTCAATGGACTGTACTACAGCAGTTGTTAAGAAACTTTTCAGTCCTAAATTCACATGTGGACACAAAAAATGTAATGCAATCATTTCAAATGTTACTGCACCGTATGCAGCTCAGCAGGTTTTAAATGAACTCAAAACTGCTCGATTCATTTCTGTAATGACTGATACATGAAATCATCTGGATTTGAAGTTGGTTCCTCTCCTTATGAGGTATTTTCACCCTGAAAAAGGCATCACGGTGAAAGTGCTCGAAATTGGTTAATTTAACTGGAGAAACTTCAGATTTATTTCAGAAATATGTGCTGGAGGTTTTAAAGAAATATGAGCTTGAGGGAAAGGTGATTGCAGTTTCTGCAGACATCACTAACACCAATTTTGGTGGTGAGCAGAGGAAAGGAAAAAACAATTTGTTCTATAAACTGCAACAGAATGCAGTGAATAATATAGTAAGTGTTGGCTATCCAGCACATGTGGTGCTCAATTCCTTACAAACTGGCTTAGATTGCCTACCCATCGACTGCCAATTAATAGTAAACAAAATCTACCAGCATTTCCACATATATACAGTAAGGGTTGAATCTCCTAAGTCATTCTGTAAGTTTACTGAAACAGAATACAAAACTGTACTTGGGCACAGAAAGACAAGGTGGCTATCTCTGCTACCAACATTGGAAAGAATTGTAGAGATATTTCCTGCTTTGAAATCATATTTCATTTCCCTTGATAAGTGTCCTGTTATCCTTAAACAATTCTTTGATAACCCTGCGTCTATTGGTCTTCTACATTTTTTTGTTAGCCAACTAAAATCTTTCTCCACAACAATTAAATGGATTGAGAAACAAGAAATCACAATAGTGGAAGTTTATCAAGAAGTATACAAATTATTGGGCAAATTACAATGTAGAAAATCTGAAAGATTTCTCACATCCTTTGTAAATGAGACTCTAAGGAAGCTGGAAGAAGAGGGTGCAGTTACTGGTGAACAATTTCATATTTCTACTGACATCTTCTATGACTCTTGCACTGAGTATATTAAAGAATGGTGTTTACCATTTCTCACACCTTTAAAGCATTTGACTGGGTTAATACTGAAAAGAAGCAGCTGCAGTGAAAGGATATTCAGGACTGTTGTGTTTTTGTTAAAAGTATTGTACCAAATTTTCCTTTTGATGAAGACGAACTGTTTGATGAATTTTCCTGTGCACAGAACTTCATAAAAAGTGAAGGAGGAGACAAAGTGTTAGTGCAACCTGGTGTAAAAGATTCGCTTATTTCAAAAGTAAAAACATGACTCACTTGGTGGAATTTTGTCTGGCAATTCCTGGGTCAAATGCTGCTGTGGAACGTGTGTTTTCGTTAGTGAACTCTTTGTGGTCAGATGGAAAAAAACCGAATGAAAGTTGAAACAGTGAGGGCCTTGCTCATTGTCAAAACACACTTTAATGGTGTATTGACTTTTATGATACAATTTCAAACGAAAATGCACTTCTTGATAAAGTACACAAATGTGAGTACGGTGATAGTGTGGCAGAATAATTGTAAAAAGTGATTTGGTGTCATCTGAGTGCACCTTGTAAAGGTAAACTTGTATGTGTTTTAAATTAGTCTATCAGTATTTATGTCCCGTTTTTTTTCGTCATTGTCCCAGGTTTTTCTCTAATTTATTTAAAATGTCCCCTTTTTCAATGAAAATGAGATGGACACCCTATATTACACTAAAAACGTTCGTTGTTTATCAGCGTATTTACGCCATCGCCCAATGTTGTTCAGCTTTGTTAAGTCTGTTATTTCAAAAATGGCTCTGAGCGCTATGGGACTTAACTGCTGTGGTCATCAGTCCCCTAGAACTCAGAACTACTTAAACCTAACTAACCTAACGACACCACACACATCCATGCCCGAGGCAGGATTCGAACCTGCGACCGTAGCGGTCGCGCGGTTCCAAACTGTAGCCCCTAGAACCGCTCGGTCACTCAGGCCGGCTAGCTATTTCAGATTAAATAATTGCACACACATTGTGTGTGCACTTTAAAGGTCACCTTATTTGCCGTACCAGCTGCTGTAGTGACCTGCGGATGACGCCGTGTGTGTAGCGCAGTCTCCGACAGTTGTATAGCCGATCGCGCCGACTGCGAAGTGATGGAGTTTTAACGTCGTCAGCCGTCAGGAACTCGTAGTCGAAACCGCTCGCCGGAAATCTTAGTGGTCGGCTTACTTTCGAGTGATTTACATGCCTAGAACGTACAGCATCAAGTGAATAATATTCGTTGTTGACGTGGTTACTATGGCTAACTGGTGTTCCTTTTGTTAAAGACCGTGATAATAGAAGTTATTTATTTGGATTTAATTAAAGTCACAATCGTTTTAGATTGAATACTGTTGCTGCAGTTTGTACCGTTAGATATGTGCTTAGGATGCAGTTCTCGGTGGCTTGTTTACTTCTGTCAGCATAGGCAACGAAGTACATCTTTCCCTTGTCTGTGAAATTTTAGTTTAGATTTCTTGTTCTCTTATTTCTTCTCGTCAGCATCTTTCCCGGACGTCTCATGAGGTGTTCCTTTTTTTTTTTTTTTTTTTTTTTTTTTTTTTTTTTTTTTGCCAGGTTTTTACTCGTTCGCTGTTACAGCAGCTGGCTTTTTTCCGAATTTTCCGTTCGCCATCTTATTTTCTCTCTCTTCATGTCATGGCCCTGCTATGCAGTGCGACGTATTTGACCGGTGATACCTTTTCCGACTGCGGAGGGTCGAGGGCTATAAGAGCGCTTCTACATTTAAACAACTCACTACGTAATCGCGAAACACCGTTTCCGTAATTCTTCTGTCTTTAAAGTAAGTTCTCAACTGACAGCAACTGATAATTAATGAAAATATGTCTCAAAAAGCTTCTTTTCAAACATGTTCATACATGATGCTTCAATGCTTGACGAAAACAGTAAGTCCGTATTTAAACCGACATAGCATGGTACACGGTCAATCTAAAAACATCCATTTTTCTTTAGTGCTCGACCAATGTCGCCAGGCCTCTTTTCTTCTTTGGAGTTCAAATGTTTCAAATGGCTCTGAGCACTATGGGACTTAACTGTTGAGGTCATGAGGCCCCTAGAACTTAGAACTAGTTAGACCTAACTAACCTAAGGACAGCACACACATCCATGCCCGAGACAGGATTCGAACCTGCGTCTGTAGCACCAGGACGGTTCCAGATGTAGCGCCTAGAACCGCTCGGCCACCCCGGCCGGCTTCTTTGGAGTTCACAGCAACCCCAAAGCATGCAAAGTGCAAACGACCCATTTTTTTTTTCTTTTGTCATATCCGCATATAAATTGCAACAAACCCCGGAACAGTAAATGCTCTTTACGCTGCTACTAATTAGTCACATTTTTCACCCGCAAGTCTTTCATCGGTGTAGCAGAAGGAAAGTGAGAGATGTTGGTATGCAGTTTATAGCAACATGTACCACTACAGTCGTCATCACAAAGACGCGACGTACTCGGACATGATCCCACATGTGGTAGTAATCTTGATTTCACTCTTAGACCGAATAAATCTAAATAGTTTTGGCTTCGCTGAGATGAATGTCAGTGAACTACGTTTACCAGTGATACAGACGTCTAGAAAAATATGAGAGTTTCGTGTCCTACACCAAGCGTTAAAAGAGAAGTGTTTATAAAATTTGAGTGTCCAGGCAGTCATGCAACACTAAAGTAATTTGTAGGTGTAGGGTAATAATTACATTTACAACTTTTGTATAAATGTATTTGAAGTAATACGGAAAGTGCCAGCAGCATGTGGTATGATCTTGTGTTTATTTTGCGGGAAAAGCTTCAATACCGTAATACATTTCTCCGTATTTAATACACAATGATAATTAACTTAACCACATATGTTACAACAAATGTTTACTAACCTTTAATCATTAGTCTACACCGCAACAACGGGGTCACGCATATGTGTTACAAAAATAGCAATCACAAGCTCCTTTTCTGTCAAGCGAAAATTCTTAAGCAGAACTGAAACGTTAATTGGCACCATATTTTTCCCTTTAATAGCAGTCAGTCAGTTTAGTATACACACTAATTCGTTTCATGCCTACAGATAACTTAAGGGGAGTTGAAACGCCCTGTCCCGACAATGTTAAATTTAGTGACTTGGCTTCCGTGTATTTCAGGAACCACTGTAGCCATTAACATGAAACTTTTACAGGGCATTAAACTGTATGATCTGAGTCTACTGAACTACAATAATTGCATTTCAGCCACGGCTTTTGGAAATACAATCTTTCAATCACACAGTTAAAATGTTGTGTACTTCTTGTATGTTATCCTAAATAATTTTAATCATACATAACATTATGGTCCTCTATTAGTTCGGTAGACTCAGGATATGTATGTTATTACCCCCTGAAACTTTGAATACTCTATTCGAAGCGGTTTCTGAGATTTAAGGAAAAATGCAACAGAAAATGTACGTTTTCAGGAATGGCTTATGAAGTTTCAAAAGACTGTAACTCAATTAATATATGCTTAATTTTTTATTTTTGGTCACTCGGAAGCACACTGTACTGTACTGTATATCATCCTCTTGATCATTTTCCAAGGTTTTTCTTCTTTCTGGACACCTTAGTGACCAACTGTGCAGCATACAATGCTTTATCAATGCAAACCTTCCCCATCTGTTCAAGTTCTCTGATGCAGTTTGCTCCAGGATTAATTCCCATATGCGGTAGCACTTTCACCCTACCAATGTTGCTCTAATTAAAAGCAATAACAGCATCACTGAACCCCCACTTTAGTGTCTTCATTCCAACAAAAACATTTTTTGGTGAGTGAGTCCATATAAAGTTATTGAACGACTCATTGTGATTTTGAGATTGATCGTGTAGGGACTCCTTCAATAATTCAGGATTTGACAAGTTTTACGATATGCATGACTGCTGCTGGCATGGAATGTTTATGGCTGTACAAACTGTTTGAGTACTGGGCATTGCTGTAATTTCACGATGAATCAGGTCCAAGAGGGCAAAGGTGGTGTACTGGTTCTTCATCAGTTGACAGTATGGGGAAGAAGGTAGCTTCATTTTCAACAAATCCTCAGTATTATTTATAACGGCCATCGCATAATAATTCATAATTTTGTCTGTCAGCCTGCCTCTTATGGTTTTACCATCAGAAAGTTTCTTGTCCCTCAAACTTTGTTTGAACTTCCTCAATCTGGTGCCCATCCTCTTCTGGACATGACCGACACTGTTAACCTTTATAATGCAGCGATCCACAGCTTTATATATAAAAAATTACCGATTTCATTAGACCTTGAAGTAATGCGCGTAAAAATTTTAACATTTTCAACCAACGTAGATTATATTTTTTAAAAAAAAACTTCCCATTTGAGTTTATAAAAATGTTCAAATATGTGTGAAATCTTATGGGACTTAACTGCTAAGGTCATCAGTCCCTAAGCTTACACACTACTTAACTTAAATTATCCTAAGGACAAACACACACACCCATGCCCGAGGGATGACTCGAACCTCCGCCGGGACCAGCCGCAGAGTCCATGACTGCAGCGCCTGAGACCGCTCGGCTAATCTCGCGCGGCGTGAGTTTATAAGTGATATATATAAAATTTTATACGGAAAATTTCAAATTTTATAATGAGATAAAAATCCGAAAATGTGAAAAATTCCGTTCTTAACTTCCCTTAAAGACCTAAATGAGGAAAAGTATACAAATTTTAAAGCTACGGATATAAAGCTACGGGTATACGACCGTATTCCACTCGAGCGTAGGATTCCGCGCCAGCTTTCCTCCTGCCATTGCAACTAGTCACGTGATACCGGTTTCCGGTCAAAAGCGTCAACGCAGCTAAGCGTTTTAGGGCACGAGACACTCCCGCTGCCAGCAGTGCGGCTGAAGCAGAAACTCACTCTAAATTTCGGTGTTATCCGTCGTCAGTATTCGCTCTGTATTTGACACTTTATAAAAATTAATAAAAGTGCTAGGCAAATGGAGAAACGTTGTTTAATGTGACAGGAAACAACTTCGCCTACTCTTTTCGGTGCATAATACCGGGTGATCAAAAAGTCAGTATAAAACCGAATAAATCACGGAATAACGTAGATAGGTACAAATTGACACACATGCATGGAATGACATGGAGTTTTATTAGAACAAAAAAAAAAACACAACAGTTCAAAAAATGTCAGACAGATGGCGCTTTATCTGATCAGAATAGCAATAATTAGCATAACAAAGTAAGACAAACCAAAGATGATGTTCTTTACAGGAAATGCTCAATATGTCCAACATCATTCCTCAACAATAGCTTTAGTCCAGGAATAATGTTGTGAACAGCACTGTAAAGCAAGTCCGGAGTTATGGTGAGGCATTGGTGTCGGATGTTGTCTTTCAGCATCCCTAGAGATGTCGGTCGGTCGATCACGATACACTTGCGACTTCAGGTAATCCCAAAGCCAATAATCGCAGGGACTGAGGTCTGGGGACCTGGGAGGCCAAGCATGACGAAAGTGGCAGCTGAGCACACGATCATCACCAAACGACGCACGCAAGAGATGGGGTGGAGCGCCATCCTGCATAAACATTGTACGTTCCAGCAGGTGTTTATCAGCCTGGCTGGGGATGATGCGATTCTGTAACATATCGGCGTACCTCTCACCCGTCACGGTAGCAGTTACAAAACCACAATCACGCATTTCCTCGAAGAAAAAAGGCCCGATAACGGTAGATGTGGTAAATCCAAACCATACCGCCACTTTCTCGTCGTGCAATGGAGTTTCCACGTCAGTTCTAGGATTTTCGGTAGCCCAAATTCTGCAGTTGTGGGCGTTGACAGACCCTCGAAGCGTGAAATGAGCTTCGTCGGTCCACAACACGTTACTCAACCAATCGTCATCTTTCGCCATCTTTTGAAACGCCCACACCGCAAATGCTCTCCGCTTCACTAAATCGCCAGGTAACAGTTCACGATGCCGACGGATGTTGTATGGATAGCATCGGAGGGTACGCCTCAGTGCCAACCAAACTGTAGTGTATGGAATGCCGGTGCGACGTGCGACTGCACGAGCGCTGACTTCCCCGTGCATAGACGAACCCGCTACAGTCTCCATTTCTCCCTAAACTGTCTCAGCAGCATTACGCCTTGTGTTCGGTCGACCACTACGGGGTCTATCGTCTAAACGACCCGTGGCTTCGAACTTCGGAATCATTCTCGCCACAGCTTTCTTTGTCAACGGACCTTTACCCGTTCGAATCGTCTCAGCTCCTTTTATACACAATTGTCATGCGTAGTCACCGACGTTTTGCTGTGCAGCGCCATCTGTCGGACATTTTGTGAATCTCTTTTTTGTTTTTTGTTCTAATAAAACCCCATGTCATTCCAAGCATGTGTGTCAATTTTTACCTCTCTATCTACATTATTCCGTGGTTTATTAAGTTTTTTCAAATTTATACTGGCTTTTTGATCATCCGGTACATATTTATAGAGCACCTAAATTGTAAAAAAAAAAAAAAAAAAAAAAAAAGGGAGAGAGGTACGTAACTTTCACCGAAATGTCTACTTTCTTGTGTGTGAATAGTGCATTTCAATTGAAATGGGGGCGGCATACGTGGTAATATTTGACAGCGTGCATTTTCGATCATTTCTTTTCCGTGCGTGTCGTCATTGAGAGGATTCACAGAAGTCACACCCTATTTTTGCACAGTTTAAGGACACAAGGTTATTCTGTTTGCAGACGAAATTTCGTTGCTTTTCGATTAGTCATTTGGTCCTAATAATGATGGGTGTAGAATGCTGCATATAACCTAATGGTGATACGTATGAACAAAACGATAAGTCTAAATGGAAGCTCTGTTGTTGCCTTTCAAAGCTGTTCTACGTACTACCCTCTGGAAACCACTGTAAAGTGCAGGGCAGAGGGTAGTTCCCATTGTACCAGTTATTAGACGTTCCTCCCATTCTACTTACGCATGGAACAAGGGAAGAATGATTGTTTAAATGCCCCTGTGCCTGCTGTAATTAATCTGATTGTGTCCTCTCCCTACGTGAACGATACACCGGGTGCGGGTTGTTGCTTGTTGTACGTTCCTATAGTCATCATCTAGGGCCGTTTCTTTAGACTTTGTGGGGATGGTATATGTCTATCTTGGAGAGTCTTCCAGTTCATTTCCTTCATTCTCTCTCTGACACTCTGCCACAGGTCAAACAAACTTGTTACCATTCGTGCTGCCCTTCTGTCTATACGTTCAGTAACCCCCACCCGTCAGTTCAGTTTGGTACAGGACCCACATACAGGGTTATTACAAATGATTGAAGCGATTTCACAGCTCTACAATTACTTTATTATTGGAGATATTTTCACAATGCTTTGCACACACATACAAAAACTCAAAAAATTTTTTTAGGCATTCACAAATTTTCGATATGTGCCCCTTTAGTGATTCGGCAGACATCAAGCCGATAATCAAGTTCCTCCCACACTCGACGCAGCATGTCCCCATCAATGAGTTCGAAAGCATCGTCGATGCGAGCTCGCAGTTCTGGCACGTTTCTCGGTAGAGGAGGTTCAAACACTGAATCTTTCACATAACCCCACAGAAAGAAATCGCATGGGGTTAAGTCGGGAGAGCGTGGAGGCCATGACACGAATTGCTGATCGTGATCTCCACCACGACCGATCCATCGGTTTTCCAATCTCCTGTTTAAGAAATGCCGAACATCATGATGGAAGTGCGGTGGAGCACCATCCTGTTGAAAGATGAAGTCGGCGCTGTCGGTCTGGAGTTGTGGCATGAGCGAATTTCTGCGGGCTACGCGTGAAACTTGCCCGCACGCGTTCAACCGTTTCTTCGCTCACTGCAGACCGACCCCTTGATTTCCCCTTACAGAGGCATCCAGAAGCTTTAAACTGCGCATACCATCGCCGAATGGAGTTAGCAGTTGGTTTATCTTTGTTGAACTTCGTCCTGAAGTATCGTTGCACTGTTATGACTGATGTGAGTACATTTCAAGCACGACATACGCTTTCTCGGTTCCTGTCGCCATTTTGTCTCACTGCGCTCTCGAGCGCTCTGGCGGCAGAAACCTGAAGTGCGGCTTCAGCCGAACAAAACTTTGAGTTTTTCTACGTATCTGTAGTGTACTTAAGCGACATTATAGAATGGGTCGCACGAGTCATTTCTTATGTTTTTGTGCACATAAATCTACATTTTCAATTTATTTGCTTTTGCGTTTTCATTGGCCGCGTGTTCACGATGCTGGACCTCTGAGCTGTATTTCCACTCCATTGTTCATTGTTACAGTGTTTACTTCGCAGCGTTCCGTGTGATAGGAAACAATCGTGCTCCCAGTCGTTGTCGACTAATTAGTTGAAACATAACATAATAAGTTGCCTTGGAATTGCGTGGAACCATGCATCATTCACGGAGTTGTGTGAAGTCCATGCTAATCAGTGCGTGTACTGTCCGCCCCCGTTAGCTGAATGGTCAGCGCGACAGTGTGTCAATCCTCAGGTGCCGGGTTCGATTCGCTGCTGGATCGGAGATTTTCTCCGCTCAGGGACCGGGTGTTGTGTTGTATTAATCATCATCATTTCGTCCCCATCGACACGCAAGTCGCCGAAGTGGCGTCAAATCGGAAGACTTGCACCAGGCGAGCGGTCTACCCGACGGGAGGCCCACGTCACACGACATTTACATTTATTTAGTGCGTGTACTTACTTTAGAAAAAGAATAGGGCGCGAGCAGTTGTATGTCACAGCCAGTGAAGAGAACTCAGTGTCAGTAGAAGTACAGTGAAGCGAGTTTCGAGAGAATATAGAGAAACGTCGTTTTGTATGGCCAGAAAGTTCTGACAGGCGACAGGAGTTTGCATTAGACGAGTTTACACAGTGAGTTATAAGAAGAAAAATCCACGACTTCTATGCGGAAGAGTAGCAGGCATATTGGAAAAGTTGAAGGATGAATTGGACGGCTTTCCTGGTTATGAATGAAACAACTCTTTGGCGCGCTGTTCGGAAATTGGGCCTCAAACACAAAAAGTTCAACAAAAAAAAACCTGTGCCGGCCTAAAATAACGGAGTGGCAGGAAAAAAAAAGACGAGTTCATTCGGGAAATTACTCTTGCGAAACACTGGATAGACTATTTATTACACTGATGAAAGTTGGTGAGGTGCAAATCATCAGATAAAGTTTGGATGACAGGAGCAAAAATGTGTCTTATGCGTCAGAAAACGTATAAGATTATCACAG
The DNA here is from genome assembly GCF_021461385.2 of Schistocerca piceifrons. Lineage (NCBI taxonomy): Eukaryota > Metazoa > Arthropoda > Insecta > Orthoptera > Acrididae > Schistocerca > Schistocerca piceifrons. Next base: position 9,335,065 of record NC_060148.1, on the reverse strand, counting down.
AGGATGTTAATATGTGGAATGGTTGGAAAGGAGGAGTTCAAAAAGCCCGGTTCTGGAATAATGATTGTAATGTGCTACATTGGGGACGAAAATGGGTTCGTGCAGACAGCTGACTTGTCTTATATGGGGCAACGAAGAGAAGTACCGGCTGATCAAAAAGTCAGTATATATTTGAAATCTTAATAAACAACGGAATAATTTAGATAGAGAGTTAAAAATTGACCACATGCTTGGAATGACATGGGGTTTTATTAGAACAAAAAAAAACAAACCATATTGCAAGACGCGTGAAAGATCTATTGCGCGCGTCGTTTGGTGGTGATCGTGTGCTCAGCCGCCACTTTCGTCATGCTTGGCCTCCCAGGTCCCCAGACCTCAGTCCCTGCGATTATTGACTTTGGGGTTACCTGAAGTCGCAAATGTATCGTGATCGACCGACATCTCTAGGGATGCTGAAAGACAACATCCGACGCCAATGCCTCACCATAACTCCGGACATGCTTTACAGTGCTGTTCATAACATTATTCCTCGACTACGTCTATTGTTGAGGAATGATGGTGAACATATTGAGCACTTCCTGTAAAGATCATCATCTTTGCTTTGTCTTACTTTGTTATGCTAATTATTGCTATTCTGATCAGATGATTTCTTGAACTTTTGTATTTTTTTGGTTGTAATAAAACCCCATGTCATTCCAAGCATGTGTGTAAATTTGTACCTCTCTACACTATTCCGTGATTTATTCAGTTTTCAAATTTATACTGACTTTTTGATCACCCGGTAGATCTTTGAGGTGAATGCCAACCACTACAAAAGGTGGTTTAGGGGCGTTCTCGAAAACTTACCGAACATCTGTGATTGTTTGAGATTAGGCACCATACCACACCATGATAAATACGGTATCACGAAATAAATCCATGAAATGGAGAAAAGATTATATTATCGAATGCATGGAAAGAAATAATGTAGAGCTTCCATCACATGTCACATCATACGAGGAATTTACTTAAGCTGGCCTACTGCAACACGAGCGAATGCACTTCAGCTCACAAGAATGTCATTTGGAAATTGTATTGCGTTCAGTGGATAAGGAAATTAAACCTCAGTGGTTGACTGTTTCGCACAGCGAATTCAACGTCATTGAAGTTATTTGAGCGTTTGTCACGAACAAGGTGGCAAAGGAGAACAATAATTTTGAGATAAGCGATACTAAGGTTATGCCGCTCCGCTTTGGGCAGTGCTCCCCAGTGTTTTGGAGGAATTAAATCGCTACCTTTACAAGCGAGACATCTTCCCAAAGACGGTACCTGATTTTCGGAGACATTTTTGCGCAGTCGTGTTTACACGCTACGTTCTGAAGAGGATTCCAGTTTTAAATATAGCGCCTGAAAAACAGCTGTTACAATTTATGATTTTACCCGGCACAATCGCTCTCTCTCTCTCTCTCTCTCTCTCTCTCTCTCTCTCTCTCTCTCTCTCTCTCTCTCTCTCCAGTTAGACGCGGTGTAAACAGCTTCAGTCAAATATTTCTACTTACCCTTCACTATACGTATTACCCGAAATCTTTTAAACACAACACGAAAACGTTTCAAAACAGATTGGGTTTACATGAGAGCGAAAATCGATTGCGGAATTGGAAAACCGGCAACCAGAAACGGATTTCCAGAATCGATTGTGGAGTTGTAAATAATAGGTTTCAGGTATCAGTCTTGTTTCTTTCTAAACTTTTTTGGCAGATCTATATTTCAGCTAGAAACTAGCCATTCCCAATACACTATCATTTTTGATCAATGCACTTGGTCAATAATTGAATATTCAATGAACTGTGGGTGAAGCCCGACCAACAGGCATTACATGCATTGATAAAAAATTATAGTGCATTGGGAATGGCTAGTTTCTAGCTGAAATCTAGATCTGCCAATAAAATTTAAAAAGGACGACTGATAGCTGAACTCTTATTATTTACAAGTCAATATTAACAGTCTCTGAGTGCTACAGCCTTCTGAATGGAAGGCAACCGCATGACGATTGTGGAGTGTTTACATGACCACCCAGAAGCAGTACTGAGAAATCAGATTACAAAATCCGGTTTTGGGAGCCCCCATGTCTTTTACATTTCCCACGACCGGCTCTCCCGTCAGCCACCGCTTAGTTTGTGCGGCCAGTACACAAACTTGAGCACAGTTTTCGCACAAAGAGCCGATTGTCGTGGCGTAGCAGTAGAGCAGTTGCTGATGCACGTAGCAGCAGTGACACGTTAGCCAGTAGCGAAGACAGGGTAGTTACTATTTCACTCATCACTCTTTCCTGCAAAATTTAAGCAAATCGATTTCATTTACTTTAAAACTTACATTACATTGTTCATTTATTGAGAACTCCTTGTATATGGAGCGTTCACTAGCAATTACGCTTATTAGTGCCCTCTACTAGGAACAACACCCGAACTCGGCAGTGCGGCATTGGAATGCGACATACAAGGTTGCCATTGTTCGCAGGTGGATAGGCGCTTTGCAACGGCGGCAGCGCGCATGTGTGACAACTACGCTCCACGGCCTCTACCACAGCCTCGCATATATCGCGACTACTGAAGCAGTTGCTTTACAAACCCATCTGACAAATACGAGGAGTTTTCATTAGTGATGTGACACGACCTAAAGGCGATTTTTGTCGCCGGTATTACTCACGGCGAGTGTTGGCCGCATCGTGTAGCCGCTATACTGGCTGGCCACACCGAGTAGTTACTACGTAGTGGAGTGTCGTACAGGCCTCATTCCTCGTTTGTAATGTCCACAAAGCAATCTGTATTGTTCGGAAACGATTGATTCGTTCGGCTTGTGCTGAATCCACTTCATTGAACCAAATTAACTTGGGGTTATGCACATTTTCGGCTCCCTTGCCATCTTTCAGGGATATATTCGCTTACATTCATTTCTGCGTGCGTCCTTAATGTTCGTTTTCTTTTTTTCCCCCTGAGATGTTCGCTAGAAGGAGTGTTCAATCCAATTTCATTCTGTCGTACATGTAACATTCTAAAACTGTTTTTCGACGTATTCTTCTTCTTCTTCTTCTTCTTCTTCTTCTAAGTATTCTTACTTGTGTGCCACAGTAATTCACATTTCTGATAGAACATCCAGAAATTTCAACACGTCGTTGCCTGACCACTTACACGCATTTTCTTCCTGCTTCTCCATCACGGCGACAAAGAACCACAAACCAAATACAAAATAAAACAGATGGACAGACTAAGTCGAACGCCATTTCTGATAACGAGGGAGCTGTGGCAAGAGGTGACAACAGCGCTGTGCTAGGGCAGCTAGTCACATGACCACCATACGCGGCTACTGGAATCCACCATCCTCAGTTCCAGTCGTCGCTAGCTTTTAGCAGCAGCTAGCCGAGTCAGTAGCAGCCAGTACGTTGTCACATCAAGCGATTGGGACACAGGCCTCACCAACAAAAGTTGAAGCGTTCCATCCGTTCTTTCTCCTGCGCAGCGTCAACGGTAAGCTTGATCGCAGCGTCTTTCATTTGAAATTATAGAGATGAAGCAGTTAATCAGAAAATAACGATGATTCGCTTGCAAATAAAAAAGGCTGTATCTTTAAACAGCGCAAAGGAAATTTTTCTCTTACTTACGGTCTGACTATCTGACTACTCAAAGTTGACACGCGCAAAAAGACGCTCAAAACAGCACACTTTCTTTCTTTTAAGTACTGTAGCATATAGTACCCCCATTTCAGTTAAACTGTTGTTGTTGTTGTTGTTGTTGTTGTTGTGGTCTTCAGTACAGACTGGTTTGATGCAGCTCTCCATGCTACTCTATCCTGTGCAAGCTTCTTCGTCTCCCAGTACCTACTGCAGCCTACATCCTTCTGAATCTGCTCAGTGTATTCACCTCTTGGTCTCCCTCTACGATTTTTACCTCCATGCTGCCCACCAATACTAAATTTGTGATCCCCTGATGCCTCATAACGTGTTGTAACAACCGATCACTTCTTCTAGTCAAGTTGTGCCACAAATTTCTCTTGTCTTCATTTCTATTAAATACCTCCTCATTAGTAATGTAATATACCCATGTAGTCTTCAGCATTCTTCTGTAGCACCACATTTCGAAAGCTTCTATTCTCTTCTTGTCCAACCATTTATCGTCCACGTTTCACTTCCATACATGGCTACACTCCAAAATACTTGCAGAAACGGCTTCCTGACACTTAAATCTATACTCGATGTTAACAAATTTTTCTTCTTCAGAAACGCTTTCCTTGCCGTTGCCAGTGTACATTTTGTACCCTCTCTACTTCGACCATCATCAGTTATTTTGCTCCCCAAATAGCAAAACTCCTTCACTACTTTAAGTGTCTCATTTCCTAATCTAATTCCCTCAGCATCACCCGACTTAATTTGACTACATTCCATTATCCTCGTTTTGCTTTTGTTGATGTTCATCTTATATCCTCCTTTCAAGACGCTATCAATTCCGTTCAACTGCTCTTCCAAGTCCTTTGCTGTCTCTGACAGAATCACAATGTCATCGGCGAACCTCAAAGTTTTTATTTCTTCTCCATGGATTTGAATACCTATTCCGAATTTTTCTTTTGTTTCCTTTACTGCTTGTTCAATATACAGATTGAATAGCATTGGGGATAGGTTACAATCCTGTCTCACTCCCTTCCCAACCACTGCTTCCCTTTCGTGCCCCTCAACTCTTATAACTGCCATCTGGTTTCTGTACAAATTGTAAATAGCCTTTCACTCCCTGTATTTTACCCCTGCCACCTTCAGAATTTGAAAGAGAGTATTCCAGTCAAAATTGTCAATCCTGAATGAGGATAATCTTTAACGTTTGCCCTGCCATTTTTAAACCGTATCAACCATTTATAATACCGAGTACGACTTAAACACTCATTGCCGTAGGCTTCCTGCTTCATTGCTATGTCTCTGTAAAGGTTGTCTTGAGTTTCATGCGAAATTTAATGCAGACGCTTTGCTCCTCTAACTCTTCCATCTTGAAATTCACAAAATATGTGACGCAGTATCCTACTCAGTACAGCACTGAACAATAACTTAACAGATGTGGAACAATGAAACTTCCAGCAGTTAGATATTAAAAACAGGCGCATGCAGGGATGCCAAGTGCATTTCACTCCAACACATCATTGGCACTAAATTACGAATGTACCTGAATTTTTTGAACGGACCTCGTATCTCCCTTTCAAGACAATGTTTAATCCGTTTAACTGCTCTTCGAAACCCTTTGCTGTTTCTGACAGAACTACAATGTCGTCAGCAAACCTCAAAGTTTTTATTTCTTCTCCCTGAACTATAATCCCTCCGCCAAAATTTCCTTTGGTTTCCATTACTGCCAACTCAGTGTACAGATTGAATGACATTAGGAGTAGACTACAACCCTGTCTCATTCCCTTCTCAACCACTACTGCCCTTTCATGCTCCTCAACTCGTACATCTTCCACCTGAATTCTGTACAAGTTGTAAACAGCTTTTGGTTCCCTTTATTTTACCCCTGCTACCTTAAGAATTTCAAAGAGAGTATTCCAGACAACATTGTCAAATGCTTTCTCTGTACGTGTGGGTTTCCCTTGCTTAACACTGCCTTCTAAGAGAAGTCGTAGTGTCAGTACTGCCTCGTGTGCTCAGGCTTTTCTCCAGAATCCAGATTGATCTTTCCTGAGGTTGGCTTCTACCAGTTTTTCTATTCTTCTGTTACAAATTCGTGTTAGTGTTTTGTAACCATAGAAAATCAATGATGGAATAATTACTATGATATGAAAATGGTGGAATACTACTGGATTACTACTCAATACATATAGGAGATGTTAAGTTGCAGATGGACAGACCAAAAGGCTGACACACATGTGAATTTCTGGCAAAAGGCCTTTTTCTAAAGAGAAAGCGCGCGCGCACACACACACACACACACACACACACACACACACAAAATGTTGAATGTTGTGATTCTCCCAAGGCTCAAGGCTAGCAGTAGTTCTGAAGGAATGTTGTCTACTCCATGGGCCTTGTTTTGACTAAGGTGTTTAATGGTCTGTCAAATTATGCTCGCAGTATCGTCTCTCTCATCTCGTCTTCATCTGTGTCCTCTTTTGATTCTGTAATATTGCCTTAAAGTTCATCTCTGCTCTATAGATCCTCTATATACTCCTTCCACCATTCAGCTTTCCCTTCTTTGCCTAGTGATGGCTTTCTATCTAAGCTCTTGATGTTCATATAGCTGCTTCTCTTTTCTCCAAAGGCCCCTTTAACTTTCCTATAGCTGGTATCTATCTTTCCCCGAGTGGCATATACTTTGAATCTGTACATGCCTAGTCATTTGTGCTTAGCTATTTTGAATTTTGCACTAAACTCATTTTTCAGATGTTCAAGTTTCATATGTCAGTACATTTTCCCATTTGCTGGATGTATCATTGGTAGAATGATTCCTCATTTATCTCTACTATCTTTACTGCATTATGTGCCCAAAACATCACTAGATGGCGCAATCTCAGGCTGACCAGTGGTCATAGTGTTTTGTATCATCAGTTTACAAGTCCTTTCAGGTTGAGCAGTGTTGCTGGACCTGATTCACAATTAAAGGGTATCATATTATCACAGTGGATAATGTTTCATGCTCCTTGATGTGAAGATGTTGATAACAATAAACATTGCAGAAAATGACTCTTGCTTTGGGTGATGTCAGCACCTTGAGCAAAATGATAAATGACCAGTTCTCACATAGGTAGTCATGCAGCGCAGATTAAATAAGGCAGGAACCTCCTCTCCAACACATTCACGCATACCACCATTCTCTTTACATGACCTCTGTTGTACATCTATATGTATACTCTGACAAACAATGGAAACTTCAGATAGAATATAAACAGTGTAGGAAAAGATAGATTGCTACTTACTGTAAAGATAATATGCTAAGCTGCAGACAGGTACAATTGAGACACTTACACATAAGCTTTCAGCTTCAGCCTCGCCAGAAAGAGAGAGACAGACACACACACACACACACACACACACACACACACACACACACACACACACACACCATTGATTCACATCGGCAAGCACACCTCACGCACACTTGTCTGCCAACTTTGGCAGCTCAGGTGGGAATGCAATTATCATGTGGCATGGAAGCAGCAGTCTGGAGGGGTTGGGAAAGGGGGAGAGATAGCAGTGTATGGGTGAGGGAAGAGAGGAGTTGTATAGTTGCATTGTGGCCTGACCAGTGGAGTTAGCGGTTGTGTACATGTGAGGTGTGCATGTTTGTGTGAATGAATAGTGTGTGTTTCTCTTTTTCTGATGAAGGCTGAAGGTGATATCTTATGTGTAAGTGTGTTTTCAATTGTGGAACTCAATGTGTCATCTTCACAGTAAGTAGCAATCTATCTTTTCCTATGTTGTTTATATGTATACTTATAATTATATCTAAAAACAAAGATGATGTGACTTACCAAATGAAAGTGCTGGCAGGTCGACAGACACACAAATAAACACAAACATACACACAAAATTCAAGCTTTCGCAACAAACTGTTGCCTCATCAGGAAAGATGGAGACAAAGTCTATACAGCAAGTGGTGGCAAGAGAAAACACACAGATTTGCAAGCTTTTGGAGCCTGTGGCAGAAGGGTTGAAGGGAAATTAAGTGGGATGAAGCAAAAGGTGTGGTGGTGTTTAGAAAATGGGGATATTTATGGAAAAGTTGCCCAGAACCCAGGTCAGGTGGGACTTGGTGAATGGGATCTGAAGGAAAGACTGATTTTTGTAGGTGGTGTTGGCTGTGTTCTGCTGTGAAAATGCGCATTTCTATTGTCTTTCTCACAGTCGAACAGATTGTTTCTCTCATGTGTGTTCTTTATTATTATATATATTTAAAAAAAAATTGTATGCATAACAATGAGTACTTTTTATTTCCTTCCTTACTGTCTATTTTAACAGAAAACAAAGTTCTGTGTATGCTTATTGGCTTATTAGAATAGCACAATGGAATACAAATTTGCAATAACACTAAACGAGGCTGAGGATCAGAGAGAGAGAGAGAGAGAGAGAGAGAGAGAGAGAGAGAGAGAGAGAGAGGAAAGAATAAATGGAAATAGAGAGGTGGTGGAGAAGATGATGGACAAAGAGAATGGTTAGGAGATTGAGATGGATCAAGAGAGGGTAAGGATGAGATGGACAGAGAGATGGAAGGAGAAGAAGGCTAGGAAGTCTATCCAATTTCCATACATATTACAGTATCAATTTTGAAGCATTGCTGGGCCATCTAGTAATAAATAAAACTATATCTAATATATAAAGGGGAAGCATTACTAGAAACCTCGAAAAGTTCTCGACAGGTTTACTTCAGATTTTTGCGCAATACTCTAATGAACTATTGGATGGGAGTAGTATATATATTTTTAATGTACATAATATAGAAATAGGTATTTAATATAGAAAAAGGAAGTGATGCTCCCAAAAATTTCGAGGCATAGTTGAAAATCTGCTTTTGCGTGATACTCTAATGAACATTCGGATGGACATAGGTGATACATGTTGTCAAAAATTGGGAAAATTCTTGACAAATTTACTTCTGAGTTTTACATCCTACTGTTATGAATATTCAGACAGATATGTGCTATACAGGATAAAGCGAAATTCGTGCACTCGACCTTCGCAGTTTGACTCCTCACATGACAGCGATAAAAAAATGTCTCTCACAAAATTTCGTCTGGCGAGTACATCTGGCAGAAAAAGGACGTTAAAGAGTGGCAATCTGGCAACACTGTAACAACACATGTGGTAATTACTTCTGAGAGCTCATTTTTATCATGCTGTACAGTTGGCGCTGTGGATAGAGTTTTGGGTTAGCATGCAGGAGGTCGAGGGTTCAATGCTGGGTTGGGGTGCATTTTTATTTTTTTTATATTTTTTATTATTATTTTTATTTATATGTTTATTTTGATAATTTCATTCTGACATTTCATATTGTAATATACACCATTTCTTATGTCACACGCATCCTAAATTTACAACATTCTGTAACTCTGAACACAACAAATACGTGGTTAGACAAATAAGAAATAGACAGTTGAAACAATTAATGGGACCATGCTGATAAAACATACAAATAGTAACTGAGTTTGAACCTTAGTTGCAAAGCACATTGCTAATTCTACTGGTAACGTAAGGCCCTAACAAAATGTAATGGACCTGAACGAGAAATAATAGTTGGTACTAATTTACGTGACTATTAGAGGATAGTACAAAGAAAAGAGGTTTTGCTTCTAGTAGAGGAAGTGGTGCGAATAAATTCGAGTCCACGACGTGAAAAGGCCATCTTTCAAAGCTGACCAATCTTCCATTTCTATGATTTTTGTAAGTAAGTGCAAATGTTTTCCAGAGGAGCCACTGCAATTGCTGTTGAGGTTTAAGATACCAGATACTGTACCACTTGGACTACATTTACCAAGTAAATAACATATGCTTGAACTCACGATTGAACCCTCAATTTCCTGCATGCTAACCCAAGATTCTATCCACTGCACCAACTGTACAGCACAGCTACTGTGTGTTGACAGAGTTAGTTACAATACATGTAGTTATAGTGTTGCCAGATTGCCACTCTTTAACTTCCTTTTTCTGCTGGATGTACGCACCAGATAAAATTTTGTGACAGACTTTTTTTTATCGCTGGCATGTGAAGAGTCACGCTGCGAAGCCTGAGTGCGCGAATTTCGTTTCACCCTGTATTTTGTAATGTATATAATATTTATATTTAATATAGAAAGTAGAAAAGTTTTACCAAAATGTTGAAAAGTACTTGTCTGATTTACTTCAGATGTTTACTTGATACTCTAATAAGGATTCACAAGGGCATATATATAATATATATTTTTAATTGGAATCTACAGGTTTTCTCTTAACATTGACAGCTTGAAGGAAAATGCTGTGTAGTGCTGTGAAAATGTGCGGGTTTGTTTTCTTTCTCACTATCAGCTTTAACAATTATAGCAGGGCATTTAAACTGTTAGATAATTTTTTTCTCCCCATATATATCCTTTCTTATTGTAAATATTTTTGAACAAAAATTTTAAACACAACAATGTGCTGTTTTGTTTTCTCACATATGGTCAGTTTGTGTGGAAAACACACAAGTTGTATGATTAGAACACAACTAGAGAATCTGAATTTGTGATGATATTAAACAAGGATCAAGGTCAGGGAAAGGAGGGGAAGAGGTGATGAATGAGTGACGGTGAAAGGGGTGGAGGGAGAGGAGGAGGAAGAAATAGACAAGAGAGGGGTGGGGGAAGGTGACGGACAGAGAAGGGGGGAACTTGGAGACTAAGGACTTACATGTTGTTCCCATATACAGGGTGATTCAAAAATGCATGTAAATATTTCAAGGGTGTATTTGTGAGGTAAATATAAGACAAAAATGTTCTATACAATTTTTTCCATACTTGGCTTATTACAGAGTTATGAACAAAACAGGATAATACATTCAATACAACGTAAGGTATTTAATTCCCAGAGTTCACAGTTTAATTACAGTGCATTTGGACTAACAACGCAAACTGATAAATAAACGTGACGTAACAAACTGAAACAATTCCTCGCGAACACTGTATTAATTTAGGTCCTGTTGATTGAACTACAGCAATGCACAATAACTAAGGAAAATTGAAGCATTTTACAGACTGTACTGTACTGTACTGTATTTGCACAAATCTTAATGCAATGCATGTTCAAAATGCTGTCCCTGAACTTGCAGACAGACCCGTGCTCGTCGCATCAATGATCTCTGCACATTACACAGTCCGTTCAACTCTCCACGAATAATTTCACAACCACCTTCAATTCTTTGTTGTAGCACTTCTCTGTTCGGTACTGCAGAAGAATACACCAATGTCTTTAGTCGGCCCCATAAATAAAAGTCTAAAGGGTTCAGGTCAGGTGATCTGGCTGGCCAAGCAATTGGTCCTCCGCGACCTATCCATCGATGTGGATACGCAGAATTGAGGTACGCCCTTACGTTGCGGCTGTAATGGGCGGGAGCACCATCGTGCATAAACCACATGGTGGCTTGTGTTGCAAGAGGGACATCCTGTAACAATCCAGGCAATTCTCCCTCCAAAAATTCGCAGTACGCGTGCCCATTCAGCCTTGGAGGCAGAACATGAGGTCCGAGTAAGTAATTCCCCACAATACCACACCAAATGTTTATGGAGAATTGATGTTGATATCCACGCACAATTCTCGCGCCAGGATTCTCGACAGCCCACTGGTGCATATTATGCGAATTGATTACACCCGCACGAGTAAACATGGCCTCATCTGTGAATAATATCCGCCGAATGAACATTGGATCATTCAAATGACGCTCTTGTAACCACTGGCAGAATTGCTGACGGCGAGGATAGTCTTCAGGTGTCAATTCGTGCACTTTTTGCAGGTGAAATGGATGCAACTGTTGTCTCCGAAGCAGCCGCCATACAGTAGATTGTGGAAGTCGTACAGCTGCACTAATTTGTCTCGTACTGATAGATGGATCTTGGTCTACCAGGTCCAAAACATGTTCCTCGACGTTCACTGCATGCTCAAGTGGTCGACCTGAATGTGGCCCAGGACGAATGCCATACTCCCGCATACGTCTGTCCACAGATACAAACGTCTGATGACTTGGTAACCGTCTTCCTGGAAACAGCTCACTGTACCTTCGTCTTGCTGCAAGTGCATTTCCATCTGCTGCACCATACACAAGGTGCATATCAGCATACTCACTGTTTGAGTACATCATGTGCACGAAACCTTTAGCCTTCCGACGATGAATGAACGACAGGACGTACTTTTCCGTTACCAACAACATCAGCGCCATCTTCCGTACAGTAGGAGTAAACATCACGTGCAAACAAAAACAAACACTATTCATGCAGTTTCGAATCAACTGTTGGGAGATACGTATGTGAATTACGTACCAGAATATGGCATCCTGCTGCTTGCACTGCCGTCGTTTTGATACGGACATGACTTTCGTATTTAACGATAACTCTGGAATTAAACGTTTATGGAAAAACATTTATAGAACATTTTTGTCTTATATTTACCTCACAAATACACCCTTAAAATATTTACATGCATTTTTGAATCACCCTGTATATTTAGTAATTGTGAATCATTGCTGAGTTCACTAGTTGTAATCAAGGACATATAAAGCTATTACAGTAACAGCAGCTATATAATATAACCAAGGGGCAGCAGCTTTTTCAAACAAGTAACTTTCTTACTAATTCACTTGGTTAAATTTAGATGACATAAGTGTCAATAGCATTAAGCAGCGCAGTGATAGTTTATTGTTAACACAGTACCCAGATTAATTTTCTGTGATGTTTTTGTCTTGTATTAATGTATGTCTTGACTCATTCCACATCCCAGAAGGTTCTCCTCCGTGATGGGATCTGGGGAACATCAGGAATGAATGAATGAATGAGTTTTGTGAGAGTTGTACATACAAATCTTGAGAATCCTAGAATAAACAGTTAATTTTACGTTTTGTGTTCTTCATGTTATGTAGGCAGTGCAGTTCTGAATGACATCTCAGCAGTCCAGTATTTTCCAGTTAGGCGTATTTGTGCATGCTGACGTGCACGCACGTGCGCCTTCCCACTCCCCACTTCCCTCCCCCTGCTGAATGTATTCTTTAACATAATTTTAATAGTTCAAAGTTATCAGCCACAAATTAAAAAACTCAATTTTTGAACAGTAGTTTTCCGAAGAAAGATTAATTTCTCAGCTTTAATATTTTTTCTGCAACTACGCTGTATAGCATAGTTACTTTTTATCGAGTATCAATGGTGAACAGCTTACACTTTAAAAATACCTATTTTAAAAAATATATATTTTTTTTTAATTTTCCATTTTGTGGCCTGCAATGTCTTTGTTTGGGAACCAGAAAAAAATCTGAAAATTTCACAGTTAATAGACCTTTATGATATCAAACTTCAGTATAAATTTCAACTTTGAGATTGAATTGGAAGTTATGGAAAAAAAATTACAAACACGTCAAAAAGACGTTTTTTAACATCTGCGATATCTAGGCTTATGGAATAAAATATATCAGTTACAGTATATAATTTAATCATATCTATGATTACTTACTTTTTTATTGAAAATACGCCTAGTAATTACATTATATAGTTCTCACGTTATTTGTTTTTAGTGCATCGCTCATTGAACATTTGAAAAATTTGTTCACTCAGTTTGGGTGTTAGAGTATAAGTTCCCCCAGTCACAGTTGCAAATTCCATGGGAGATAGCTTCCTTAGTACATTTTTAAGTGGCATCCAAACTTGATCCTTCTCAATGTGTTTAAAAGATGTCCTTCGTCCTGGAGGGTGATAAAATACAACATGTACATCTTGGTTTTGACAGTCAATATTATCAACTTCACCAATCCACCACTGTTCATCGTAAACATAAGCCACTATGTTTTTTATTTTGAAGAACCAGTTGTACAAGTTTTCCACACTGATGAAGTTCACTGTCAGGTGAAGTTGATGTGATCTTACACTTCAGTAAGTTGGGTGAATGGGGTACAAAACAACGAAAAGATCGACTGCCTTTAATCTTCTGACAAGTGTTGTACCTTTCCTTCAAGACACCGTCATAGACTTCTTGTATTTCCTCAAATTGTACAAAAACATACGTAATTCTTTTGATATGTTTTTTACAGAATTCAAACATTTCTTGAGGTGTTACGGTATGATTGTCATCGTCCCGCTGCAGACTTGCTTTTGTGACAGCTCGCTTTGTTATACCCCCGACACCATCACAAGCATTCTTCCCATGGCAAGAAGCGAAAAAGTGCCATTCTACATCAAACCCAAAGTCTTCTTTATGAAAGGATATGTTAATAAATTTTTTTGGTTTTTATATTGACTTGCCGCCCCATCTGAAAAGTAAATCAGTTTTTTTATGGAAGGATGGTGCTGTTTAATGTAGTTCGTTAATTTTAGTTGAAAAAGTGCACTGTTGTAGTGTTGTGTTCAAGGTAGTCACTTATGACACAAAAACTGTGGTTCATTTGTTTATCTTCATCTTTGTAGTAGAATATAAATGGATGAACCGTGGCCTGTTTGTTTACCCATTAGTGCCTTATACTTTGTCTTGAACAACAAAGGAATAATTTTCCGAAAAGTCAGCAAGAACTAAGCATTCATCAGCTGCCAAGGTTTGCTTTTTGTCTTTCAAAAATTTACTTTGAGCTTTTGCAATAAAATGATGCATTTCAGATTTTCAAGGTTAGCCACCAACACTTCAAAAAACTCTTCTCGTGATTTTATTACTGTCACCATTTCAGTTCTGTCCTGTGTCACCCATTGTTTGTATTTTATATTGTCAGGCAACAAATCATCTTCTTTGCAGTCTTTAAACGTGTCAAGTAAGGCTTGTTTACCTGGACAATCTTCACATTTTCCCTTGATCATACAATTGTAACTGTCAATATTGCATACCATAACTTCCAAAATGTCTTTATAGTCAACCCTAAGATTGGCCCCATCTATCATCACCTTTACATTTTGATAATAAAAAAAAACACAAACATTATGGGTGCCAGATGCCCCTGCAACAATACACCATCTTGGTCTCAACTCGCAAAACTTTGATCTTCCGATTTTAATATTAGTATTTTCTTTTTTAAATTCAGTGAATAGTTCATTTAAATTACACAGTATTAACCTTTTTTGTCTTTGAATCGTAGATCCATTTTCTTTCACAGAAACACAGTCTTTTTTGCCAGACATCAAACAGCTGTTATTGTCATCGTCATAATACTTAATAACTTTCATCGATCAAATCAGATTCACTTTTCTTTTGTAATGCTGGTAAAATTCCCTGTTCTTTTACTAATTGCCTTGTTAACTTAACAAGATGTTCTGACACATTAAATACATCAGTAACTTTTGCTCAACTCCAAGAATTCAACAGTAAACTGATAATCTTAATTTTATCCTCTTTGTTTGAAGTACTGCAATTAGTTTTTAGTTTTTCTATCAAATCATCGCATTTGGTTGGTGACGTTTTAGAACTTCCATCTGTTTTAGTACAAATTGTATTTTGAAACGAAACTTCCAAATTCTTTTTGACTGTAACTGCCACTTTCTCAATTTTTGTATTGGCGGCACTTGGTATTTTACCTTGGCTTGGTTTTCTAATTTTATTAGCAGGTGATATACCAAGGATTCCACAAGCTGTATCTCCTTTTTAATGGTTGCTGATAAGTCACAAAATTCTGTACCGGAGGTTTCACTATGCTTTCTCTTGTGAATTACAAATATCTTAGAATAACATATTTGACACAATGATTTTCCTGGTATGAGATTGACAAAAGGGCTTTTATTTTTAGAATAATGATCAAATGTTATTTCTCGCAGACCTTTTGTTATAGGTTTCTTACGTTTATCAAAAGTGTCCATGCAAGACTGACCAGAAAGGTGATGAATTTTTTAAAAGTATTTCATTTCATAGTACTTGCATGTTGATTTGCCCTCTGGGATGACTCGTAAGCAATACAACAGTATTTCTTCTTCACTGTAATATTCGATTAAAGTAGTGTCTTTAGGATACACTCTGTACACATTTATATGACACGCTTCATTAATAATAACACCAACAGGACACTGAGACACCATTTTTCAACTGTGCACTTCAAGAACTTCTAGCTAAATAAGTGAGAGTAGACAATTGTTGGTGTAAGGGGGAAGACAACAATCAGACTTGCATAGGCTTGCAGATGCAATTGTTAGCCTGCTGAAACAATTACGACAGCATTGTTTCGATAAATAATCATTAGCTAGTGTAATGTGGTGTGTTACATTATGCAGTTGGTATACTTTATTTGATAGCCTACCAGATATGTATGGTGTAAGTTCGAAAACCTCTTGTCGACCCCTATTCAATAGTCTGGGAATTTTGACATTGCCCTCACAGTATGTATTTTCTTTAATGTCGTTTGTTGTTAGTAATATTAGCTTATTCCCAAGAGTTAGCAGCTTTCACTCAGTTAATACTAGGCAGAAATCAAATCTGCATGTGGAATGCACTTCCTTGACTCTTGTGCAGAAAGGAGTGCAGTATTCTGCTGCATCCATTTTCAATAAGCTACCACAAGAACTCAAAAATCTTAGCAGTAGCCCAAACACTTTTAAGTCTAAACTGAAGAGTTTCCTCATGGCTCACTCCTTCTATTCTGTCGAGGAGCTCCTGGAAGAGATAAAAAATTAAGCAAATTCCAGTGTTACATTCTTGATTTTCTTTATTTAAACTAACGACTTGTTTCATTTTATGTGTTTCTACAATCGTGTTATAATTTCATGTATTGACTCGTTCCATGACCATGGAGACTTCTCCTAAATGTGGTCCCACGGAACAATAAATAAATAAAAAAAAAAAAAAAAAAAAAAAATATATATATATATATATATATATATATATATATATATATATATATTAGCCTACCAGATATCGCAGATGTTAAAAAACGTACTTGTGACTCATGTTTGTAATCTTTTTTCCATAACTTCTGATTGAATCTCAAAGTTGAAATTTATACTGAAGTTTGATATCATAAAGTATATTAACTGTGAAATTTTCAGATTTTTATCTAGTCCCCCAACAAACATATTGCAGGCCACAAAACAGAAAAATTAAAAAAAAAATCCTTTTTTGAAATAGTGTATTTTTTTTTAAAGTGTAAGCTGCTCACCATTAATACTCTATAAAAGGTAACTATACTATACAGTGTAATAGCAGAAAAAATATTAAAGCTGAGAAATTAATCTTTCTTTGGAAAACTACTGTTCAAAAATTGAGTTTTTTTAATTTGTGGCTGATAACTTTGAACTATTAAAAATATATTAAAGAATACATTCAGCTAAGTGATAATGATGATAATTTGTAGCCCAGAGTGTGTTGAACTAAATGCATTTTATCTGAAAGGCTTAGGACAATCCACTACTGAATAATTGTAAAAAAAATGTAGATGCTTTAAAATACAAAAAAATGCATGCGGCCTGGAACAAATATGGCCACCATTTCAAAATAATAAACAATAAATTTGTTTAAAAAAATATTTTTGTGGCTACTAAACATTGGGGAATTCACCCAGCAAATATAATCTTTTTTTTTGAGATGGTCAAGCAACCAGTGCTGGACCACTTGGTATGGAGTGACCCATATTGTTCCTGTGTAAATTCCGATTCCCGGCTTGTAGAAATTGTAGAGAAAACTTAGTAAGTGAAGTTCTTTTGGGGAACCCATGTCCAGAAATGTACAGTTTGGATATAAAATAAGTTTGAAGGTAGTATCATTTCCAAATCTCCGATTTCACAGTACGCATGGAAACACAGAAATGGGCTCTGTCATCAGTCCCTGTTAACACATTCACCTGACTACAACAATGGCTGCAAGAAATTGCTACATTTGAAACTAGATGGCTTGACTGTAGCGCTCCACGGACGCACAGCACTCGAGAGTTTGAAGAGGATGTCGTTAGTCATGTAGAAGAGAACCGAGGAGAAGCACTCGGAACACTGCACGTGCTACGTGACTCTGCAGCACACAGGTCAGAGTTGTGTTCATACTGTGAAGTGGAAAATTTGAAAGTGACCCAATCTGCAAACTCATTTCACATCCAAATGGTACTTTTCCAGTCATGGGTTCTTTCTTAGAACTTCATGAACTAAGTCGTCTCAACAACCTTCAGAATCCCTAATAGGAATTTTGAATCACCCTGTTATTACCTACAGAATCACAACATCTAAAATTAGTTTTTTTTTCTTATTTGTTTGTTACAGAGTGAGGCATTTGCGGATGACATGCATTCCACAAGTAACCTGCAGAGCATTAAGAAAGAGGTATGTAGCTGCTGCACGTTAAGGTCTGTTAGTTCTTTGCTTGTCTCACTAATGTGGTTGATTGTTAGATTTAGTCCCAACCAAACAAACAACTGAGTACAACAATTAGTGACGTTGCCTGCCTTGTTCACAGCATTGGTGTCAGTTGGTTGAGAATTTTGGAGTTTTGTGGTGACTGCAGATGTTGACATCATTGTAATTTTAAGCATTGTGAAGAAAATAATATTAATACACAAGATAGTTTTGTAGACTATGATTATGTGAAAGATGACTACATTTCTCTTTCCAAAGGTTCGATATCACTGCAGTCAAGTTACTGTTTTAACCCTTGTGCCTGTTTGGGGTCTTTTCGGACCCAGTGTTAATAAAAATCGTTAATTAACACACTGAGTTCTATTTATAACATGAAATGAAATGAAATGTCGTGTGGCGAGGGCCTCCCGTCGGGTAGACCGTTCGCCTGGTGCAGGTCTTCCGATTTGACGCCACTTCGGCGACTTGCGTGTCGATGGTGATGAAATGATGATGATTAGGACAACACAACACCCAGTCCCTGAGCGGAGAAAATCTCCGACCCAGCCGGGAATCGAACCCGGGCCCTTAGGATTGACAGTCTGTCGCGCTGACCACTCAGCTACCGGGGGCGGACATTTATAACATATTCATATTAGACACATACTCTTCTATAAACTTTTTATGTCTAAGTGAGTAAATACATCCTAAATACTGAAATGTATGATTTAATGTGGTTCGATCATATAATTCCTCTTCCAGGAATTCCAATATTTTTATTTCTTAGTGTATTTTATGTTATCGATTCTGCTGTTATTGTTGTTTATATACAGTTTCTATATATTCTCCTTACAAAAGTGCCTGTTAGATAAGGTGAAGGCTATACTGATAAACAATTTGCAGAAGATATGGAAAGAAAAGATCGGGAATTTTACAGAGCAATGCAAGTGTTGTAGAGTGCGACTACATTGGAATACAGGAAGAAGAATGATGTTGTTGGCACTGTAAATAATTGTGACTGGTTTGCAATTTTAGAAACGCAACTTACAAACATAAATGGTGAAATGATACGCAGTACAATTCAACCAAAAGTTAAGAAGCAGTGCTCTGGAAGTATTCTAAGGCAAGAGAAATAATTACAAGAAACAATTCTTTTTTATGTTTCGTTACTGAAGTGATTAGAAGAATTATGTGTGATAATACTAATAATCACGCAGAATAACTGAAGACCAAACAATTTTACCTTGAAAGACGGCAAGAGATAGATAACAATGAATTTGTAACTTTTCTTGGCCTTCTGATTGTGTACGGTTGCAGAAAGGTGGTGGTAAGCCTCTTCATGGGATCTGGTCCCCAGGACATGGACTTTCATTGTTTTGAACAACCGTAAGCAGAATCAGGTTTGAGAATATTCTACAATGTCTGAAATTTGATAAAGCTACTCACAAGACAAGAAAACAAATCTTGCAAAATACAGGAGAGACTATACAAGCCATATTAAAGATGTTCGTTGAATCTTGTATTTCGTCGAATATACCAGGTGCTAATATTACAGTAGATGTGCACATTTAAGGGATGGTGTGGTTTCAAATTATATATATCATCAAAGCCAGGGAAATATGGTGTTGAAATATAGCCTGCTGTAGTACGTAGTAAGTGCACAACTGTATACACGTCAAGTAGGCATCGTCAGAGATACCCAGCAGTTAAGAGAGTTGTTCACAGTGAG
Source organism: Schistocerca piceifrons (assembly GCF_021461385.2). Classification (NCBI taxonomy): domain Eukaryota; kingdom Metazoa; phylum Arthropoda; class Insecta; order Orthoptera; family Acrididae; genus Schistocerca; species Schistocerca piceifrons. The sequence continues at coordinate 9,315,402 of NC_060148.1, read as the reverse complement.
ACAGACCATTTGAGAGGCAGTGGAAGAAATATCACAACCAATAACTTTTTCACCAGCTATGAAATTGGTCAGTAGCTAGAGACACAAAACATTGCCTTCGTGGGGATGCCCCACTGTAGTCATTGGGAACTTGCTAAAGAGAAAAGGTCTTACGCTTGTTGGAGCACTCTGCTCTAATCATTGTGAAATGCCAAAAGACATGCTGCTATGCAGTCCTAGAAGAGTTTTCCAGCATCTTTGGAATTATCAGGAATACGCTGATGGTATTGTATGTTCCAGGGAAAAGTAAAGACGATATTCTACTCACTACACTGCATCAGACATTTGCCACCAGCCCAGATTAGACGAAAAATCTGGATGTTATTTTATTCTACAGTAGCACAATGCGTGTATTAGTGCACGAGGGAGGGTATGTCCCATTGTACCAGTTATTAGGATTTCTTCACATTCCATCCACATATGGAGTGCGGGAAGAATGATTGTTTGAATGCCTCTGTCTGTGCAATAATTATTCTGATCTTATCCTTACGATCCCTATGTGAGTGATTTGTAGGGGGTTGTAGTATATTCGTAGACTAATCATTTAAAGCCAGTTCCTTAAACTTAAACAGACTTTTTCACAACGCGTAATTAACTTATCGAACTTGGTTCTGTCTCCGAACGAACAAAAAGTGCTTGAGGAAGGTTTTAAATATGCTCCTCCCCACCCTCCATCAGAAAAACAACTGGGTGTTATGAAAGTTGATATTGGATATGCCTTAACGAAAGACACCACTGCAAAATATATAGTTGCCAATGCACTAAAGAACGAAACCAAATTCATATGTAACATCCCACAGTCTATTGACTTTCACACAGTCAAGTCCTTAAAACAGAAATTATGACACCAAGGTATCGTTGCCACAAAATCTGATAAAGGCAACAGTATTGTCCTTTTGAACAAATGTGATTATGTGGATAAAGTTAATGATTTCCTGAATAACGCATGCTTCCAAATCCTTCCTAAAGACCCTACTAAATTGTTCAAAGAGGATGTTAAATATGCAATCACTTCAAGAAAAAGCATAGTCTCTGAATTTGAAGCAAAACTGTTAACTAATATGAACCCAGTGCCTCCTAGAATGTATGGGCTTCCTAAACTGCATAAGCAAGATGTTCCTATTCGTCCATTTGTATCATCATTCACTGCTCCATCTTACAAACTAGCCAGTAAAGTGGATGTCCTAATTAAGAGCAAGACTAAATTCAAACCAAAGCATGGTATTTCAAACTCTGTGGACCTAGTAAACAAGTTAAAAGGTATATATGTCTCGCACAGTGATAAATTAGTATCCTTTGATGTCAGCAGTTTGTTTTCTAACATACCAGTAGTAGAATGCATTGATATTCTGACAGAGCTGATGCACAAGTCTAATGTCAATCCTGTGGAATTGAATGACTTGAGACTGGCCACACAGACATGCCTCACACAGAACTATTTCCAGTTCCGAGGGACTCTTTATAAACAACTAGATGGGGCCTAGCTATGGGTTCCCCTCTTAGTCCACTGTTGGCTGAAATATTTATGGACCATTTTGAACAAAATTTTCTAAAAACAGAACCTTTGAGTGCAAACATCAAGTACTGGTTTAGATATGTAGATGATGATGATGTCCTGTGTATGTGGACTGGTACTACAAGACAACTCAACACATTCTTGAAAAACCTAAACAGTCAACATAAAAATATCCAGTTCACTATGGAGATTGGCAACAAATCCGTAAACTTCTTAGATCTCACCATTGACATCGGTACACACACACACACACATTGTTTCAAAATTTACAGAAAAACAACTACTACAGACACAGTAATACCTTCTTGCTCACAACACCCCTTAGCTCACAAACATGCAGCTTTCCACTCAATGGTACACCGTCTCATATCCATCCCCATGTACATAGATGGTTTTTAAAGCAGAGTTAGATACAATAAAATTTATTGCCCAGCCAATGGCTACAATCCAGTTCTTATTGACCACATCTTGCACAGGGAACAAAAACGGAAAATTATAGTCCTTCTCTATGCCCCACCTGCTTCCCCATCCACTGTCTGCAAGAAATGGTGTACACTACCATTTCTAGGTCAGGTATCACAGATTGTAGCCGAAGCACTGAAATCCTGCAAGTATAGGCTTTCCTACTATGTCAGGAACACGACAGCCCAGTGTGTTTTTAATAGCAAAGACAAGATCCAGTTATTAGCCAACAGTGGGGAATACAAAATCACCTGTTCTGATTGTGACAGATTTTACATTGGTCAGTCAGGCAGAGACATATCAACTAGGCTGGCTGAACATAACACAGCTGGAGGTTGCAGAATTCAGACTCTGCATTTGATGAGCATGTACTGAGTGAGGGTCTCAACTACCAGCCAGTGTCCCGTGTACATCACTTAGCAAACAAAGGCCGTAAACTCAACCTGCTGGAACTCCTGGAAATTAACAAACATCTTGCTCACAGTCCAGATGTCATCCTAAATGACCAGACACAGCTCAACACTTCCCCTCTTCTAAACTTCGTATAATCATCTTTGTTGTTCATTACTTCCCACACTCTCTCTTCCTACATATTCCCATTTTCCTGTATTCATTAGTTGTTTTGTTTGTTGAAGTTGTCTTTGTATTCCACATAGACTGTAGTTTCAATAGTTAAGGCTTTCTTTTAACTGGTACTTGTATTACTGTACATGTTTAACACCCCTTGTAGTTGTCTCATCAAATACTGTTCATATTTTACTTTGCCCATTTATTTAATGAAAACTGGTACACAGCTACTGCTTTGATTATAATGTTAATGTTAAAATGCATACCACCACACTCTCAGACTGTGGGTTCCCTCAAACACCTCCATTTTCCTGCATTTATTTATTTCTATTTATCTTATTGATATTGCTTAAGTTCCTTATGTATTCTGTATTTACATTGATAACTGTCTCGTCTTTTAATTGGTTGTGTATCAGTCTCCATGTTTCATACCTCCTGATGCATCTTTGTCTAGTACTAATTCTATTTTATATCTAAAAACAAAGATGATGTGACTTACCAAACAAAAGTGCTGGCAGGTCGATAGACTCACAAACAAACACAAACATACACACAAAATTCAAGCTTTCACAACAAACTGTTGCCTCATGAGGAAAGAGGGAAGGAGAGGGAAAGACGAAAGGATGTGGGTTTTAAGGGAGAGGGTAAGGAGTCATTCCAATCCCGGGAGCAGAAAGACTTACCTGAGGGGGTAAAAAGGACGGGGATACACTCGCGCGCGCGCTCGCGCCCACACACACACACACACACACACACACACACACACACACACACACACACACAAGCAGACATATTTAAAGACAAAGAGTTTGGGCAGAGATGTCAGTCGAGGCGGAACTGCAGAGGCAAAGATGATGTTAAATGACAGGTGAGGTATGAGTGGCGGCAACTTGAAATTAGCGGAGATTGAGGCCTGGTGGGTAACGGGAAGAGAGGATATATTGAAGAGCAAGTTCCCATCTCCGGAGTTCAGATAGGTTGGTGTCGGTGGGAAGTATCCAGATAACCCGGACGGTGTAACACTGTGCCGAGATGTGCTGGCCGTGCACCGAGGCAAGTTTAGCCGCAGGGTGATCCTCATTACCAACAAACACTGTCTGCCTGTGTCCATTCATGCGAATGGACAGTTTGTTGCTGGTCATTCCCACATAGAAAGCTTCGCAGTGTAGGCAGGTCAGTTGGTAAATCACGTGGGTGCTTTCACACGTGGCTCTGCCTTTGATCGTGTACACCTTCCGGGTTACAGGACTGGAGTAGGTGGTGGTGGGAGGGTGCACGGGACAGGTTTTACACCGGGGGGGTTACAAGGGTAGGAGCCAGAGGATAGGGAAGGTGGTTTGGGGATTTCATAGGGATGAACCGAGAGGTTATGAAGGTTAGGTGGACGGCGGGAAGACACTCTTGGTGGAGGGGGGAGAATTTCGTGAAGGATGGATCTCATTTCAGGGCAGGATTTGAGGAAGTCGTATCCCTGCTGGAGAGTCACTTTCTCATCCCCCCAAACCCAGAACCTCCCACAGAAGAACCCCAAAAGTGCCCCACTTGTGACAGGATACTTTCCGGGACTGGATCAGACTCTGAATGTACATCATGTTTCTGGTAAACTGTATGTCCCAATGATCCATCAACCTTCCTCCTAAGCAAAACGTCAAGAAACGGAAGGCTACCATCCTCTTCCACCTGCATCGTAAAACGAATGTTCAGGTGGATCGAATTCAGATGTTCTAAAAAGGCATTCAAATTCTCCTTACCATGAGGCCAAACAACAAAAGTATCATCAATGTATCTGAAGAAACAGGTGGGTTTCAAATGCGCCGACTCCAATGTGTGTTCATCAAAGTCTTCCATAAACAAATTTGCAGTCACTGGAGACAACGGGCTACCCATTGCAACTCCATCTGTCTGCTCGTAATACTGGTCATTGAATAAATAGTAAGTGGCTGTCGACACATGTCGACAAAACATCGGTGGTCGCTGTAAATATTACCTGGCTAAATTCCCGTAAGTTATTTGAAAAATGTATTTGCCAGGAGAAACTTGGGTCTCACATTGGTTGTATAATGTTATAAATCCAAATAGTGAAGTACTTCAGCTGCTGCTTGTGCGTGACACATTTCGTGACGTCAGATCCATTATATTATGTTTGGTTAAGTACAGTTGCCCTTACGAATTGTTCTGGTGGTGCATTTACTCTGTCCCACCGCCATGTGCGAACTGTCTCTTCTCCTGGACTTTGACCCTTTGCAGTATGATACTGAAATATGAGATCACGATTATTCTTTGAGTTAGGAAATGAATTTTGAGTTCTTAAGTTCCACTTCTTTGTTTTTCAAACAATGGACAATCCAGGATGGAATAATGACAGTATTATGAAAAGGGTAGTTGCTACTCACCATTTACACTGAAGAGCCAAAGAAACTGTTACACCTGCCTAATATCCTGTAGGGCCCCCACAAGCACGCAAAGGTGCCACAACGTGACGTGGCGTAGACACGACTAATGTCTGAAGTAGTGCTGGAGGGAACTGACACCGTGAATCCTGTAGGGCTGTCCATAAATCCATCAGAGTAAAGAGGGGTGGAGATCTCTTCTGAACAGCACGTTGCAAGGCATTCCAGATATGATCAATAGTGCTCGTGCCCGGGGAGTTTGGTGACCAGCAATTCTCGACATGTGGGGTGTCGTATTGTCCTGCTAGTATTGCCCAAGTCTGTTGGAATGTGCAGTTGATGTGAATGGACACAGGTAATGAGACAGGATGCTTATGTACGTGTCACCTGTCAGTCGTATCTAGGTGTATCAGGGGTCCCACATCGCTCCAACTGCACACGCGCCACACCATTATAGAGCCTCCACCAGCTTGAACAGTCGCCTGCTGACATGGGGTCCACGGATTTGTGAGGTTGTCTCCATACCCTTACACGTCAATCTGCTAGATACAATTTTAAACAAGACTCGTCTGGCCAGACAACAAGTTTCCAGTCATCGACAGTCCAATGTTGGCATTGACGGGCCCAGGCGAAGCGTAAAGCTTTGTGTCGTGTAGTCGTCAAGGGTACAACAGTGGGCCTTCGGCTCCAAAACCCCAGATTGATGATGTTTTACTGAGGGTTCACACAGTGACACTTGTTGAGGGCCCAACATTGACATCTTCAGCAATTTGCGGAAGGGTTGCACGTATGTGACATTGAACGATTCTCTTCAATTGTCATTCTGTTCTTGCAGGATCTTTTTCTGGCTGCAGTCATGTCATAGAGATTTGATAATTGACCGGTTTCCTGATATTCACGTTACGCTCGTGAAATGGTTGTATGGGAAAATCCCCACTTCATTTCTAACTCGGAGCTGCTGTCTCTCATAACTCGTACGCCGACTATAACACCACGTTCAAACTCACTTAAATCTTAAACTGCCACTGTAGCAGCAGTAACCGATCTAGCAACTGCTCCACGCACTTGTTGTCTTTACAGACCTGTTTGCGTATCTGTGTGTTTGAATATGCGTGCGTACACCAGTTTCCTTGGTGCTTCAGTGTATATCACTACTCGCCACATGTATTTTAAGTTCTTCCTCTCTCACAAAGACAAATCCTCTTGATTACAACTAGAAATTGTCTAAACCTCCAACATAATATTACATGTGTGACCCCCCAACATAATATTATACATGTCATCTGCAGGCCGTATAGCAAAGTTCCATATGTTTACATCTACATCGGCACTCTTCAAATCACATTTAAGTGCCTGGAAGTGCGTTCATCGAATTACCTTTACTGTAATTCTCTAGTATTGCAATCTTGAACAGCACATGGAAAAAATGAACACCTACATCTTTTTTGCGAGCTCCAATTTTCCTTATTTTATTATGATGATCATTTGTCCCTAAGTAGGTTGGTGTCAACAAAATATTTTCGCATTCAGTGGAGAAAGTTGGTGTTTGAAATTTCCTGAGAATATTCTGCCGCAATGAACAACACTTTTGTTTTAATGATATCCCCCACAAATCCTGTATTTTGCCATTGACATTCTCTCCCCTGTTTCTTAATAATACAAAATTAGCTGCTCTCCCTTGAACTCCCTCGATGTTCTCTGTTAATCCTATCTGGTAAGGACTCCACACTATGTGGCACTACTCCAAAAGAGGGCAGGCAAGCACAGTGTAGGCAGTCTCTTTAGTAGACGTGTTGCATCTTATAAGCATTCTGCCAATGAACACAGTCTTTGGTTTGCCTTCCCCACAATATTTTCTACAGGTTCTTTCCAATTTAAGCTGTTCTTAATTGTTAATTACTAGGTGTTTAGTTGAATTTCTGGCCTTTAGATTTGACTGATTTATCGTGTAACTGAAGTTTAACGGATTCCTTTTAGCACTCGTGTGAATCACCTCACACTTTTCATCATTTAGAGTCAGTTGCCAATTTTCGCATCATACTGACACATTTTCTAAATTGTTTTGCTGTTGGAATCTTCTGATGACTGTACTACATGATACATGACAGCATCATCTGCAAACAACCTAAGACTGCTGCTCAGTATGTTCCTAAGTTGTTTATATAGAAAAGTAACAGCGGAGGGCCTATAACAGTACCTTCAGGATTGCCTGAAATCACTTCTGTTTTACTCAAAGCCTTTCCATCAGTTATTACAGACTATGATCTATGTGACAGAAAATTACAAATACAGTAACGCAACTGAGAAGATATTCCATAAGCATGCAATTTGAGTACAAGCTGATTGTAAGGTACAGTGTCAAAAACTTTTGGGATATCTAAAAATATGGGATCAATTTGAAATCCCTTGTCACTAGCACTCAACACTTTGTGCGAAAAAAGAGCTAATTGTCTTTCACAGAAATATGTTTTCTAAATCCGTATTGACTGTGTGTCAATAGACTGTTTTCTTCGAGCTAATTCATAATGTTTGAACACAATATATGTTACAGACTCCTGCTGCATATCGACATTAATGATATGGGGCTGTAATAAAGTGGATTATTCCTACTGCCATTCTTAAGTATTGGTGTGACCTGTGCAACTTTCCAGCCTTTGTGTACAGATCTTTTGTCAAGCAAGCGGTTGTATATGATTATTAAGTATGTAGCTATTGCATCAGCATACTCTGAAAGGAACGCATTTGAAATACTGTCTGGATCAGAAGACTTGCTTTTATTAAGTGATTTAAGTTGGTTCACTACTCGGAGGATATCTTCTTCTAAGTTACTTATGTTGGCAGCTGTTCTTGATTCGAATTGTGGAATATTTGTCGTGTTCTTTGGCGAAGTGATTAATCTGTATTGGGTCCCTGTTGACATTGTTGGTGGCCCTCTTAACTCAGAGCCATCCATGACACGATGAACTTCAAACTTGAAGTGTCAAAGCATATCTATATCACTGTGCAGTGAGTGAGTGGTGCTCATCTGCTGACGACTCGCTGCTGCCCTCTATACAAACACAGACTGCGACACACAGTATCTGCTCCTTTTTTATACACTAATGAATGTATATCAGCTACCACGACCATCTTTAGCTGGTATGAATATTAACAGTTAACACCCTGTTACGCTACATGACGTTTTGCCATTTGTGCACCCAGGTTCATTGTCGAGTACACCATCGCAGGCGCTCCTGTCTGTGATGCAGTGTCAAGGGTAACCGCAGCCGTGGTCTCCGAACTGTTAGTCCGTGCTGCTGCAAACGTCGTCGAACTGTTGGTGCAGATGGTTGTCGTCTTCCAAACGTCCCCATCTGTTGACTCGGGGATCGAGATGTGGCTGCACAATCCTTTACAGCCGTGCAGATAAGATGCCTGTCATCTGGACTGCTAGTGATACGAGGCAGTTGGGATCCAGCGTGGCATTCCATATTACCCTCCTGAACCCACCGATTCCATATTCTGCTAACAGTCATTGGATCTCGATCGACGTGAGCAGCAATGTTGCGATACGATAAACCACAATCGCGATAGGCTACAATCCGACCTTTATCAAAGTCGGAAACGCGATGGTACACATTTCTCCTCCTTATACGAGGCATCACGACAATGTTTCGCCAGGCAACGCTGGTCAACTGCTGTTTTGTGTATGAGAAATTGGTTGGAAACTTACCTCATGTCAGCACATTGTAGGTGTCGCTACTGGTGCCAACCTCGTGTGAATACTCTGAAAAGGTAATCATCTTCTTCCTGTCGGTTAAATTTTGCGTCTGTAGCACGTCATCTTCATGGTATAGCAATTTTAATGGTCAGTAGTGTAATCACAGTCCACACTGGACATCACTGAGTAGCTGCACTTTAAGTGTAACCACCTGGTATTAACTCTGTGGGGGGGGGGGGGGGGGAGTACAGGTGAATGTTGCCAGAGGTTTCCCATCCATACACGCAAAACAGGACGTCACATGACACAAGGTCAGTGTGACTTTAATGCCAAATGCGACTGGCCCTGCCACATAAGGCAGTATGTGTCAATTGGCAAAGAGTTTCATTGCACCGTGGTGGTGTTCATTTGAACACGGTCCGGAGACAACATTTGGATGACTTCACATGGGAAAGAGTCATCAGCAAACTGGCAGAAGGACGAAGTGTGACAAGCGTAGCCCGGGAGTTCAGTATTGCTCAGAGTGTTGTTTCACATACAGGGGCAGCATTGCAGACGACAGTTACTCAAAAGGAGTGGTCAACCACAGTCAACTACGGTAGGAATTGACCACCGCATTGTGCAGCAAGCAAGAAGAGTGTCACATCAAACAGCAGGTGTAGTTGGAACCACATTTAACAGGACGGCAAGGCACGTAGTTTCACACCCCACAGTGACACGGTGATTGCACGGGTGGTGTCTTTGCCCAACAGTCACTTATGTTGTGTTCTGTTGACACGTACACATTCGTGGCACTCTTGCAATGGTGCCAAGAGCATTGAGACTTCATCAGTGGGGAGTGGGGTCATGTGCTCTTCTCGGGTTAGAGCAGATTCAGTCCTAGTAGTGATCCCGAACGTACTATCGTGTGGTGAAAGATGGGAATGTGTAGGAACATTGTCGAACACTATTGGCTGTGTGGTCAAAGTGCTGTGTGGGGAAACAGTATGTCACACGGGCATACTGACCTCTATATGTTTGAACACAATACAGTCACTGTTAACACTGTTACAACACTGTACTCCTTTCCCATGTATGTCAGTTCAGGGGGCATTCAGCCCGGACTTTATTTTTGTGGAAGACATTGTGTGACCTCACCGAGCAGCGCAGGTGAGGAAGCTCTCGGTATGAGAGGGTATTTGGTGAATGGACTGGGCTGTCTGTTCCTCAGACTTAAATCTCTCTGAGTAACTGTGGGACATGTCGGGGAGACGTGTTATAGCGTATCTGCGTGTACCATTGGCCATCCAGCTGTGCTGGTGGAGGAATGGGAAGCCCTACCACAAGAACTCCTTACCAACTCTGTGATCGGCATGGGAGGATGTTGCATTGCTGTCCGTGGCGATCACGTATCCTAGTAAGAACCGTGCCCCGCATTTTGAATTGTCCAGGAGACTACCTTAAATTGCAGTAACCTTAGTGTAATTTTTTTCTTTGAATAATATATATATGACAAAGGTGATACAGTAGATATACTAATTAAGTGCACTTTGTTCAACACCATCTACTTACTTTTTTTCGTGTTTTGAATTACTACACAATCACCAATATATATCACGTGCAGTGTGATGTGCAGCTGTATAATTACATTTCACCTCTGAAAGAAATGGTAAGATGGTAAGTAGACATCCAGTGCCAATCAGTCTCTCCTGGTGTGTTGTCAATTGAAGAGGCCATAGGTGAACTGCCGGTTCACAGTACCCGACTGGCACGATGTTTCGGCCATCGGAAATCTCTGTCTGCCCTGGTTGACACATTGTTTTGCGTGCCACGAGCCTTCTTAATTAAACTAGTGCTGCTTCCCGAGCCTCGGTAAGATTGTAGCCACAATCTCTGTTGACGAGATCGTAATGGTGCGAATTTCTGCAGCCTCTCGAACGATGCTGTCCCAGTATTTGGAAGTCTGTGCCGAGATCCTGTTTTGTTCGTACTCTGTCCTGTGTTGTCGGACAAACGGTACTCCGCGACTGCTGACTCATTGACGTACATCCTTTTAGTGTGCCTGTAGTGTTTTTGGGAACATTGTCAGACGACGCACACTGTCTGTCCAGTATGTCTTTCCACATTGTCTGGGAATCTGGTACACGCCGGCCTTCTGCAAACTGAGATCACCTTTGACACTTCCCAATAATGCTCGTGTTTTATTGTGTGGGAAAAGACAGTTTTTACTCTGTGCTTCTTCAAAATGTGTCCGTTTTTTCCTGATAATGCACCTGTGTATGGTATAAAGGCAGTGAGTAGCTGCCTCTTCCTCCACGACTGCTTCCCTCTCCACAGGTTGTACTGCTGTGGTGGGGCAGAAACTGTGCCTGATCTGCCACTCTGGGTACCCGTTTTCTTTCGGAATACAGTTCTGAGGTGTTCCATCTCCTGGGGTAGACTCTCTGCATCTGAAATGATTTGCACCCTGTGACTTGTGTTTTTAGTACCCTATTTCTCTGCATAGAAGTGCAGGTCAGTATGCATTTTCTTCTAATGTATACCATGTCCCAGGTTGCCATCAACTCTTCACTTGACCACGATGTCCAGGAATGGTAATCTTCCGTGTGCTTCGGTCTCTGTAGCGAATTTGATGTTGGGTTGTGTAGAGTTTAAATGCGCAAAGCAGTCGAGCAGTTTGCCCTTCCGTGGGGGTCATATGACAAATGTGTCATCAACATAATAGGGAGGAAAGAAAAAAAAAAAAATAAACAAACATGGGTTTCCGTTTGGATGATGCCGGGGCTTCCTCTTGGAACTACTCCATATACAAATCTGTGGCCACAGTTGAGAGTAGGCTGCCCATTGCAACTCCTTCTGTTTGTTCTATTAGTATCGTTCTTTAAACAAAAAAGTATGTGGAGGTCAGGACACTGCTGAAATGGTTGATGGTCTTTTTATGAAACTCCAGTGACTCTCGTAGAGGTACCTTGGTGAATGATGAAACATCAAAACTCACCAAGTCTTTCACACTAAAGTGTTTCCGGTGTTCTACAAAATCCACAGAGCTGCAGATATAATGAGTACATTTACCCACATAAGGGGTTAGTACTCCATCTGTGTGAACTTGAGGGAATCCTGACCACCGAAATATTGTTCCCGTTGGACACTATCTAATGGCAGTATACCCGTAGACTGTTCGATCAGTCAGTGTCCAGTTTGCAGCGAGGATATTTTTGGCTTGTGTAAGTTGTAAGTGAATAGCAAACTGAATATGCTCCATTATATAAAACTTCGTAATGTAAATTATTACATGTAGCAAGAGATGGTTCATAAATGTGTCAAAGCATTGTTTTTGTAATAAAATGTTGCCTAGAATGTAACTCTTCAGGTATTGTGTTACAATTTTCTTGCAGTTATTGTTTGGAGTGTACAATGGTAGAGGTATTACAGGGATAGTTTGCAAGATCAGTTAGAAACTGTCCTTTCCTATTTTGAAACAGAATATTAGAAACTTGCTCAGTGGTTAAATGTATTTACAAATGAGATAGATTTGTGAAGTTAATAATTCTATAAAATTGTTTATTAAATTATATCTTTTCTGCCACTAAGACTCGTTTCAACAGTAATGAACACTTTTGTTGATAATGACAGGGTAGCACTGTTAGCTAAAATATTCAATGCCCAGGACATGATTCCTGCTGCCACTATCGCAACACAGGAACTACTTTAGGGCTATTACTGTTTTGAATCCAGTTGCTCACACATAGTGCCCAACGACTCATAAATTGCGCATGCTGTGTTGTATTAAAAAAATAAATAAACAAAAATTATTAAAAAAACATACATATGAAAAACATTTTAAAAGGATAATACAATTGCATCATTGCTCGTACGAATTTTAGGCTGTCGGACTTCTTCTGTTACATTTCAATTGTAGATGCAGGCAGCGGGCTCCAGGTACAGCAGTGCATTTCATAATTAAGAAAATCCTTCTTACTTGGTTTCACTTCACTTGAATAAAAAATGCTTAATACTGGTCTCAAATTTTTTTCTTATTTTGAAACCTGTACGATATATAAAACACCTGGAGCCCATCGTCCTCTGAATGGCACTTTGTAATAGAACTTCTACATACAAGAGAGTGAGGAACAAAATCGTGTACAAAAAATGAATGAATGTTTCTTCATTTGTCCATGCCTTACCGCGCATTCATAATTAATGTCTTTGCCAACACGTATGGTTGGATCGGTGTTTCATTTTTTGTTTTTAATAAATTTTAACCTTATAATATCCTGGGGGTTCTTTCATCGTGTACCTAAACAGTGCACATGCCCGCACCTGGCCTCATGTGTCAACCCGCACATAATGTGCGTACATGCCACACCACCACCCCTCCTTACGCCCCCCCCCCTCGCGCCACACACACACACACACACACACACACACACACACACACACACTCTTTAGGACAAGTTGGATTCTATGAGTGAGCGGCTAGATTCAGAACAGTAAGTGTCTGCAGTAGTGATGGTACTGCTGCAGTGGCAGCAGGAATCAAGGCCAGAGCGTTATCTATTTTGTCACATTTGGGAAATGTGGCTCCTGCCTCGCGTCCAACTAAACAGGTCACAATGTTTGTTTCTGTTTCAAAAATTGCTATAGGCTATATTCACATTGTTTTGGTGCCGTGCTTGAATCTTTTTTTCACTAAAGAGTATTTTGAAGGGGCTGTGGTGTCTCTAAAATTGGGCCATTCAGAAAGTTTTGCAATGCAATTCACTAGGAATGAATTACCTTGTTAACTATGGCAAATAAAGCCATTTTTCTGCATGAGCTGCTAGTGGTTCAAAATTACAATAGCCTCACATGAATTACAAATAAGAGATCTAAGGCTTAGTTCAGTACAACATAATCTAAGAGTGTGTCCCCATGAGGTACAGTCTGTAACTGTTTGCTGATGACTCTATAGTTTATGGAAAGCGTCGTCACGGAGTGGCTATGGGAGGATGTGGGACGACTTGGATGCAATTTCTATTTGGTGTGATAAATGCCAGTTTGCTCTATGTGTAGAAAAATGTATGTTGGTGCAGATTAGTACGAAAAATAATCCTGTAATATTTAAGACAATATTAGTGGTGTACTGCTTAACACGAGTATTTTTGATCAAATATTTAGGCGTAAACAATACGAAATGGAATGTGCACATCAGGGTGGCTGCAAGGAAGGCAAATGGTCAACTCGAGTCTACTGCGAGAGTTCTAGGAAAGTGTAACACCGTATATAAAGGAGACCGTGTGCGTAACACTCGTGTGATCCATTCTCGAGTCCCCTCGAGTGTTAGGGATTCCTATCAGGTTGGATTAAAGGAAAACGTCAGGTTGTGAGTGTTACGGACATAAACTTGAATGGAAATACCTGGGAGGAAGATGTTCTTTGTGCTAAATACGACTGAAGAAATTTGAGAACCAGCATGTGTGACTGACTGCAGATTGATTGTACTGCCAGTGATGTACATATCACTTAAGGATGAAGAAGACGAGATGAGGGAAATTACGGTGCGTATGGAGACACAGAGGCAGTTGTTTTAAGTAGCAGTGGCGCAGGTTCAGTCTGCCGTCATCAGACTGTATTTGCAGGTGTAAATGTAGACATGAAAGCTGACATAAATCCAGAATGTTTCGCAATTGCTTAGAAACACTCAGACTGGATGTGATTGCCTGTGGTAGCTGTGACCACAACGCTCTCCAAAGGCAGACGGTAACTACATTTGATGCACTAACCACATAGATTTTTCTTCCAACATGGGCAAGAATGAAATAGCTATGTTCATCAACAATTCTTAAAGATTCACAGAGAATGTCTTGAAGATTTTGGAGACATCTGTTGATACAGAAGTGGTTAATGTGTCAAATGGAAACAGACAAAAATATTTAATTTCCTGTCATACAAAATTATATTGTCGACTTAATATTGTATGACTGCACAGGTCACAAAAGGCATTAACGTTTGTATTTGATCTTGTTTTTCTCCACATCGTCCACGTTAATCTCGAATGGTTTTCATTTCTGGATGTCTGATGGACGAGCACACGAACATTTGCTGAGTGAAATATTTGTGGATGTTTAAAATTCCTGTTCTGTGTTTTTACGATTAAGGGTGTGGTGGCATGTTTAACCACAGGTATCCGTACCTATAATTTTGTCTTGTCAAATTTTGACAAAGGAATGTGTTTGCTTTCCACATTTTTTACGTCCTGTCCCATGAAACCACATATTTGCGTAGTTGCTGTTTGAAGACTAACAAATTTCACTTTGTAGTTTGAGTAAACTTTGTTACAATGTGGCATCAGTTTTTTTTCTGTCTTTTTAAGTCTGTGACATAGAGAATGTTGTTGATAATTTTTGTTCACATTTCGTTATAATTTCTAGAATCTGACAGGACTTAATGTGTTTCTTCTTCGTGTCATGATATTTCGTATAGTGAGATAACAGAATATTCCACCCTGTGTGCACATTCTTTCATATTCCACGTGACAATGTCTTAAGAGAATTACAGAGATTTTAGTCAAAGGAACTGGCTGCTCACCAATGAAGATGCAGAATTTTCCTATGTAACAATATTTTAATAATGCAGGAAATACACTTTTATTTTTTGCTACCACTTCTGATAAAATGAAAGCAACTTTTTCTCCCCCGAGAGCCTAATGGGACTTGGGGACTTGGGCTTATAGCTTCAATTAACAGTAATTATTTACCTTGTTCCAGGTTCATGAAGATCTGTTACCAGTGTCAGGGTGCAATGGGTTCATTAAAGAGGAGCCAGACTTATATGTAGGAGTGGATTCAAGTGAGAATGAGGTAAGTTTTCACATCTGTGTCAGAATTCCAGTATAATTGCAGTTGCGGGAGGTGATGTTTATTATGTGCGTAGCTTTTGCTAATATATAGTGTAACTGGATAGATAAAAAATCTACTCACAAAGCAGTGGCACGAGAAAACACGTATAGGAAAGTGTTTTACATGTGCCGGCTTTCAGAGCCAGTCCCTCCTTCATCTGGCAGAAGAGTTGAAGGGGAAGGAACAGGAGTGAAGGAAAAGGGCTGGAGAGGTTCAGAAAAAAGGGGTAGAGTTCGGTACAGTCTCCGAAAACCCCAGGTCAGGGGAGATTTACCGGAAGGGATGAGACGTCATCCTGTCCATTAAGTCTCCACTGACACGGGTTTCTGGGTGACTTTTTCAAGCTTTACCCCTTTCCGTAAACCTCACCAGTCGTTTTCTTTCACCCCTCTTCCTTCCCTTTCAACCCTTCTGCCAGATGAAGGAGCCACTGGCTCTGAAAGCTTGCAAACTATAATACCTTTTAAATGTATGTTCCCCTGTCACTGCTTGGTGAGTAGATTTTTTATCTATCTGATTACATTATATCGTCAAAAATTGATTATTTTCATTGTTACAGTATTTGATAAGCTACACATGTCTCCTGGGTAGTTTCAAATGGCAAGCATGTCATGTTCCGAAGCTGTGGACCGATGAGTGTCTCTAGTCCTCCATAACCGTAAGCTTTGGGCATGCTTTGGTATCAACTGTGCAAAGCTGTGGAACATTGTGTAACTGACAAGTGGGAATTTTTTTTATTACTGTCCAAAATGGTTCACACTGGGACCTGCAACCTTAACATGATGATAGGTTGGGTGGCTGTCAAGGCAAAAAAGTGGTTTTTGGGCAACCTCTGTGGCACCTGCCGCACGAAGCTCGCACAGGTATTAGGGCAGAGCCTGAGTTAATTTGTGCTTCCTTTGCAGGTCATTAGTAGATGATGATGATGATGATAATGATGATGATCTGTAAGTCCATAACATTCCTGATTGGATAGGTGTTGTCAGAGAGCACCCAGTCAAAAAAAAAGGGGGGGGGGGGGGAGAGGATGCTTTTGATAGCCAACCAAAACCCTCTGCCCAGAAGAAACCGGTTTATAACTGCAAAACTTATTACTCCTCCTCGGAATATCTTTTTCAGTACTACAAGAGAAGAGGGAACACTTGAGAAGGTGTCATTGTTTTACATAAAGAACCTGTCCTGAACTGCAGGAATTCCTGTTAAATCAGAACCTGTCACACTGAACTACTTGGAGAACCATCAATAAAATAGAACTAAACACCACCCTCAGTTGTTTCTTGCAATTATTTAATGATCATTGCCTTAAAGAAATCAATAAGAAACGTAAGTGGGAAGGAGTAACAGATATAAAGAATGTTGTGAAAAGAATATCTAGTGGTCTTGACGAGAATGCAAGGCTCATGTTGTTGACTTAATTCATTTTGTCATTGTTTGAACATAGTAAAGTT
Source organism: Schistocerca piceifrons (assembly GCF_021461385.2). Classification (NCBI taxonomy): domain Eukaryota; kingdom Metazoa; phylum Arthropoda; class Insecta; order Orthoptera; family Acrididae; genus Schistocerca; species Schistocerca piceifrons. The sequence goes on along the minus strand of NC_060148.1, from coordinate 9,298,423 downwards.
TGTTAACTTTAGGTTAAAGCCATACATAGTGAACCTGATGCATTTTTTCAAATGTCAACACTAAAGGGGTATATAACAGCTTGCAAGATGCACACAATGTGCCCAGAATGGACCAACCCGCAACCAAAACTTGAACGAATATGTTAAACATCACAATTTGGCATGAACAGTGTGGACCTCACATATTAGCCCTGTACTGAGCCACATTTATAATGTTTCCATTAAGAATGGTCACTTTCCTAGACAGTTAAAGTACTCAGTAGTAAAGCCACTTCATAAAAAGGGAGAAAGGAATAATGTAGACAGTTGTAGACAAATTTTTATGCTATCAGTGTTTGCTAAAGTTATTGAATAGGCTGTTTATCTAAGGATAATTGATCATTTTATTTCACATATATTGCTATCAAATGTACAATTTGCTTTTAGAAGTGGTTTAATAACTGAAAATGCTATATTTTCTTTTCTCTGTGGGGTACTTACGGAGTTAAACTAAAGGTTTTGAATGCTAGGCATAACATTGGGACTGTTTCAAATACTGCAGTTCATGATGTAAGTTCATGGCTTGTGGAAAAGAAACTAATGCTAAATCACAGTAAGACTCAGTTTTTATAGTTTCTAGTGCACAATTCAACAAAACCTGACATTTTAATTTCACAGAATGGGGATGTGATAAGAGAAACTGAACAGTTCAAATTTCTAGGTGTTCAGACAGATAATAAACTGTTGTGGAAAGTCCACATTCCCGATCTTGTTCAAAGACTTCATGATGCCATTTTTACTATTCAAACAATATCTGAAGTATATTATAGTTTGACCAGAAAAGTAGTCTACTTTTCTTATTTTCATTCACTTATGACATGTGGTATTATACTTTGGGGTAACTCTTCCTGTTGCCAAAGGATATTTTTGGCTCAGAAACAGGCAATTCGAGCAATAAGTGGTATAAGTTCGCAAATCTCTTGTCGATTTCTGTTCATTAGTCTGGATATTCTGACACTGGTGTCTCAGTATATGTATTCTTTACTGTCATTTCTTGTTAACAATATCAGCTTATTCCCAATAATTAGCAGCTTTCACTCGGTTAATACTAGGCAGAAATCCAATCTGCATTTGGATCGCACCTCCTTGACTCTTGTGCAGAAAGATGTGCAGTATACTGCGGCATCCACTTTCAATAATCTTCTGCAAGAATTCAAAAATCTTAGCAGTAATCCATATGCTTTCAGATCGAAACTAGAATGTTTCCTTGTGGGTCAATTCTTCTATTCTTTCAAGGAGTTCCTTGAAAAATTCCTGTGTTATATTGTTGTTTTCGTTTATGTAAACTTATGGCTTGTCTTTTTTGGGTTCATAAACATTTTATTTTGTTTGTTATTACTTTTACGTTGTAATTTCATGTACTGACACGTTCCATCACCTTGGAGATTTGCCCTCAATTTGGTCCTACAGAACTAGACATGTAAAAAAAATATTTGGCAGTTGAGACAAAGTAATTTCCTTAGAAGAAAAGAAGATCCAGGAGACCAGTACTACTACACAATTATCACTCTGTGGCACAAAGTAGTTGTCTGTTGGCCAGAAACAACCTGTGTTGGTCTCATTGTTTGCATCAGTGGCTGTATATCAATATCCCTGAAAAAGGTCTCCTCTTAGCAAACCTTAGAAGCTGGAGCCGTCAGCGCCTGGTGATGTTGAAGGCACATAGTGCGCTAAGGATCGTATATAACTGGCGCAGAGACTGATGGGGGAATAATTCTGGTGACAGTACGGGCCACAGATGTGGAGATTCACATACATAAACAACTTTAATAAAGTCAGAATGTCGGATCAATATAACCCACCACTTTGGAATGTGCATGTCAGAAATCAAGAAGTCAGTCAGTTGTTAAAGTGCCACTGTGGTCCGCATCGTTGGGAATTAGTTGAAGAATGGTGAAACTGTGAGAGTGAGTAGGCGACAAGTTGTTGGGTGTCCACACTTCATCACAGAATGTGGATGTCCGAGACTGAGACTCAGCCTCTTTCCTAAGCAGGATAGGTGGTGAAGAGTGGCAGATCTGAAGATAGAATGCAGTTCTGATATAGATGCAGGTGTTTCAGAGCACCCTGTTTAGCTCTCATAGTTGAAAGTGAGGGTCTCAGCTGACAATCACTATGTGTTCCAATTTTGATCCAATGGCATTACATTTTCAGTGGGCACAGGATCATCATGATCCTGGATCAGTGGAAATTTGTTACCATGTTACATGACTCACATTTCATTTTACTTCAAATCGTATCCAGATATGCCATCGTCCAAGTGAGTGGCTGCTCGAAACGAGCACCTTTCCTGTCAGTAGGGAAGCTTTTTACAGGTTACGGTGACCAGCTACTTTGTTTCTATGCTGCAGCTGTGGCAAAGATTGTGGCATTGCTGGGACATACACAGTACAAAAATCACAAGGGGTACATCTGGTGATCACGGTAGCCATCTGCAACACGTTCGTCCGCAGCTCGTGGTCGTGCGGTAGCGTTCTCGCTTCCCGCGCCCGGGTTCCCTGGTTCGATTCCCGGCGGGGTCAGGGATTTTCTCTGCCTCGTGATGACTGGGTGTTGTGTGATGTCCTTAGGTTAGTTAGGTTTAAGTAGTTCTAAGTTCTAGGGGACTGATGACCATAGATGTTAAGTCCCATAGTGCTCAAAGCCATTTGAACCATTTTGCAACACGTTGTCATCAGCACTTGGCATGGTCAAGCCATGGTGCAGGCACCATGTGTGTTTACTTGTTCCCATACAGCCAAGTGGAAGTGAGGAGGTGCACCATATTGTTGTAAGATGAGGATGTCGGATTTTTCTTGCAGTTGTGGCAGAAGCTGCAAAGTTAGTTTTTCAAAGTACGAGAGTAATCCCAAAAGTAACGTCTCCTATATTTTTATAAGTACGTAGACCTGTTTATTTCTACAATGGTTTACATCAGTTTACAGCTCGAATATTTAGCTATTTTTCGACATAATCACCATTTCTGTCGATGCATTTTTGTAGACACTGGCAGTTTTTGTATGCCCATGTCGTACACAGCGTCTACGTAAATGCATCGACAGAAATGGTGATTATGTCAAAAAATAGCTAAATGTTAAAGCTGTAAACTGATGTAAACCATTGTAGAAATAAACAGGTCTACGTACTTATAAAAATATGAGAGACTTTACTTTTGGGATTACCCTTGTAGCAAATGCCTATGATGGTTTCCTCCACAAAAAATAAAGGACTGTCAATCTTCTCCCTCAGCAATGCACAGAACACAGTGACCTGTGGCGAATCTCGTTCATCTTCAGTGGAAAAATGTGGGTTTTCTGTTCCCCAGAAATTAACGTATGCCAGATTTCATCATTAGAGTCAAAGTTGCTTCGTCACTAAACATTAACCTCTGACATTTCGTTATTATCCATCCTTGCCAACATTTCGGTGTGAGTGCTTGGACTAGCTGCAGCCTTTAGAGTGTCACCCGTATGCGTTTATACTGGATTCAGGAAATGTATGTTTGTGGGATCTGAAGTTCACGATTCACTCGATGTGTCAATTTCTGTGGGCTTAGTTAGAATACTGCTCAAATGCGATCAACATTTGTCTCTGACACTGGAGGCTGACCAGGACTTTTGCCTGTTCAAATGCTGTCCTTCTCTTCAGACTGTATGCACCAGTCATAAATGGAAACTCTGCTGGACAGCTCTCGGTGAAAGATTGTGCGAAATGCTTGTCGAACAACAGTTACTGATCCACTTTCTGATCCACTTTCTGCTAATGGAAGGATACAAAAGCTCTTCTGTTGTAGTGTAGTAGCCTTTTCTACACGAGCACTCTGTGGCAGCAGACTGCAACAAGGGAATTGCGCCCGTACGTTAAAAAATCTTCCAGAAGTATGACATTAACATTTTAAGATTTGAAGCAAACAATATGTACTGTTCCATTTGTATGAGTTTTTGAAAGTGTAAAGATTTTTTTTCTGCTCACCCTGTATATTGCACAGGTTATCCCAGCAGCCAGGTTGAGAATAATCTGTGTGCCTATCTCAGCTAGTGGAGTCACCACACAGGGTGTATACGACCCGGGAGATCCGGGAAAAACCTGGGAATTTCTTCATTCGGGACAAAACCGGGCAAAACCCGGGAATTTTTTAGAATTCCGGGAATTTTTCATTGTTTTAGTTTTCAGTTAAATTTTTGTGATTTTGACTAGTAAGAACCAATACTCTAACAAATGGTGTGACTGCATCCCACTTCTGCAGAATAATAAGGAATCAACAAAACGTGAATGAGAGGAAAAAAAACGAAAATAAAACTGAAGTTGCAAAGGAAATACGCCATATACAACAGTAAAACACAGTGCCCATACAAGCGTTTTCCAACAGTGAAGTGTGTCGAAGGCTTTTGGAAGACTATGCAATGCTTCCTAACAAGAAATTGCCTCCGATGAGCGTGACGTGACAGCTGTTTACATTGGATTCGTTTGAGCAGTTGAGTCGCGTAAGAGAAGTACTTTCTCCAGCTTATGGCTACAGACGTGTAGCTGGGCGCCACTATCTAATATTGCCCCAGTTTGGAAATATTGGAGATCTGGGGCTGATCCACACAGCCGTCTGAGTTGTAGTGGGGAGTCGCCACATAGCCCGTGCTTATGTTTAGTGATTTTGCTGTTTCCTCTTCATTTATTGCTCTCATATTAAATGAAAACAAAGCGGATTTCTGTGGCCGGGAGGTATCAAATGAATTAAAATACATTCGCATAATTACGGAAGTCTTAAAATATGCTATTAGTTTCAGGTTTTATTTCCACATTTCTGACAGTCAAGCATTAATCGCCTTGCAGAACAATGAAGTTATCTTTGTCGGTTTGCTAAAGAGATTTGGCTTTTATTAATCTTTTGCGCCGAGGCAGTCAATTAATTTGAAACGAGGCGTTTAATTTCACACGGTTGGCTAGTTTGAACTGTTCTCTGCATTTCAAGTGCACGTTTTCCACCTTCTAGCTCGTATGGCATTATCCCGTAACAAACAACCAAACACGAGATAATACAGTACTGGTAGTCAAAGAAAAATTACATCCAAATCGACATACGAATGTGCACTTTAAGCTGAATTATGCATTTTAGTATGGTTCACGAAATTCCAATACTCTTGAAGTATCCTCTGATGCCTTGTTTCTTTTATGACGTAATGCAAGATCTTTTAATGTTTTACACGTACGAACATGCGGGCTTCCTGCGTCATCGTAGCTGCGCAAGCGCGGTGACGCCTGTTACTTGGCGCTCTCTGGCAACTGCTGAAGCGAACCAACTTCTAACAGGTCAGGTTGCGAATGGTGGTTTGAAAAGCGTTACTTTCAAAGTAAATTTCCTTTTACCCAAGATGAACTATGTGTGAGAATGTATGCTGAATTTCTTAAATCACAGAGCGTTTCACTCTCATTTAAAAATCAACTCTTTGAGGACGACCATCTAGGAGAATTTCGAGCCCAGAAGATCAGACATTTACTTTGTTATTAAAAATTTTAGTGGCACATCTGAAAGATATAATATTGGTCCCGAACATTAATAGGTTGCAGAAGCAGCTAAGCTTCCACATATAACTATCTTCTTTGCGCGTTTTACACTTTAAGATACATCACACAAATGTTCCACTAAAATTTTTAATAACGAAGTAAATGTCTGATCTTCTGGGCTCGAAATTCTCCTAGATGGTCGTCCTCAAAGAGTTGATTTTTAAATGAGAGTGAAACGCTCTGTGATTTAAGAAACTCAGCATACATTCTCACACATAGTTCATATATATATATATATATATATATAATGGAAGGAAACATTCCACGTGGGAAAAATTATATATAAAGACAAAGATGAGGTGACTTACCGAACAAAAGCGCTGGCAGGTCGATAGACACACAAACAAACACAAACATACACACAAAATTCAAGCTTTCGCAACAAACTGTTGCCTCATCAGGAAAGAGGGAAGGAGAGGGGAAGACGAAAGGAAGTGGGTTTTAAGGGAGAGGGTAAGGAGTCATTCCAATCCCGGGAGCGGAAAGACTTACCGTAGGGGGAAAAAAGGACAGGTATACACTCGCACACACGCACATATCCATCCACACAGACAGACACAAGCAGACATATATATATATATATATATATATATATATATATATATATGTGTGTGTGTGTGTGTGTGTGTGTGTGTGTGTGTCTTGTGCTGTCATCAGCTGGCGAGATCACATGACATGAGCTATGACTAGCTTACAAAAACGCGTCGCAATCTCAATTTCAATGCTTCGGAAAGTAACTCCCCCCCCCCTTTGTTTTGATTTCTAAAATGCCGGGAATTCTACGTCAGTGTATAAAACCTTATACATTCAAAGAATTGATAAGTTTTTCCGTGTTAAGTGTTAAGTGAAGGTATGGTTTTCCTCAGCACTGTAAAAGTGTATTTTCACCTGGGAAGAAGTATATTTTCACCCGAGAGGAAGTGTATTTTCAACCGAGAAATCCAGGAAAAATCCGGGAATTTTTTTTCCTTGTCCATATATACACCCTGCCACAGTTTTCTTTGAAGGGAAAAAAAAAAAAGCTGGTGATAAGACAAAACTGTAGAAGGAAAGTTTGCAAATTTCTGTTACTGTGCTGCTTTGGTCCCAATAGGCAAATGAGTAACAGAATATGTACAGATGTCACAGTTATTGAAGTCTGTCCAAGGAAATCAGAAAGGCTCATTATGACTTCCAAAACATTGCAGCAGTGATTCTTTGCTGCAAGAAATGGACGAGAAATTGAACTAAAACTCTCCGCTAAGAGGGCATCTATTTGTAAAGAGAACAAAAATGGGTTCAGGCTGTGTGTGGAACATGACCTTTGTGCTTTTGTTTACAAAAACCCACACACACACACACACATAGAGAGAGAGTGTGTGTGTGTGTGTGTGTGTGTGTGTGTGTGTGCGTGTGTGTGTGTGTGTGTGTTTGTGTGCGCGCGCTCGCGCAAGTTTTGAGGGATAGGGGAAGAAACATGTTCTTACTTTCCTTGTGTTTGTCGGAGTTCTACCATGAGTGAAACTACCAATAGACGGGGTGGTTTGATCGTCGCAAAATGAATTTAAAACACCGAATGAATTTATAATAAAATATAATAATATGTTTTGAACAGGAAGTTTTTACCAGCTGCCAAATAGTTGTTGTTACTGTTAATGGTGGTGGTGGTAGTAGTAGTAGTAGTAGTAGTAGTAGTCAAACGCTTTGGACAATTTAAAGTGGTGAAGTATGTTTGTAAACTCCCACTTCTTTGACAATACGACTTACTTGAGATTGTCGGCCGAGTTTCCTTGCTGGTTAGGTTGCTGCTGCAACCTCCTTTTTTCTTCTTCTCCAGAGTATATTTGTTGGGAACAGGAATTTCTCAGTACTCTTTCTACTTATAAAATTAAGCAGATGTACGCAGTTTCTTTTTCTTTGCTTAACGATGTATATTTAAACATCAAACTCTTACAAATCTCATTCTGAACATAAACAAACACTGTCAAGTAAGTCTCCTCGTGTATCCAAAGGCTAGAAACAAAGTGCATTTACACATAAGACAAAGTTGACTTAAAACCCAAGTCCATTCTCATCCTGAATCTGAATACACGTCTTATCCCTTTCAAGTCCAAGACGAGCATTAATTAACAAAATTTCAACTGTTCTTTTTTTTTTTTTTTTTTCACTACAATAGTCAAAGTTATAAAACAGCACGGAATAACACACAAGTTCCTCGAGTCTGCCGTGTTCTTTCATTAGACTTCCATGGCACGGCCGGCAAACACTTGTCGGTGCCGTTCGACCACCGTGTCCACAGTCTTCTTACTACACACTTCGGATCTGCACACACAGACAGGCGACACACAGTAGATAGGCTCCCTCACACTTACATTTAAAATATCGTGTGTTCGAGACGGCAGAAGGCCGAGTGGTTCTAGAATTTACGCGGAAATTCTTGAAACACTACAGTATTGATACATTAAGTAAAATTGAGAGAGAGAGAGGGGGGGGGGGGGGGGGGTACGATGGGAATTGGTTTAGACGAAGTCCACTTTTATTTGGATGGGTTCATCAATAAGCAAAATTGGCACATTTCGCAATCGAGAAATCTCTTCACCCTCAACAGGTTTCTGTGTGTTGAGCAATGTCCAGTCGGGGAATAATTGGTCCGATATTCCTTGATGGCACGTGACTACCGAATGATACGTGAAGGTTTTGGAAGATGATTTCATCCCCATTATTCAAAGTGACCCTAATTTCGACGAGATGTGGTTCGTGCAAGATGGAGCTCGATCCCATCGAAGCAGGAGAGTGTTTGATGTCCTGAAGGAGCTCTTTGGGGACCGCATTCTGGTTCTGGGGTATCTAGAGGCCACTGGCATGGGCCTCGATTGGCTGCCATATTCTCGGATCTGAACACATGTGACTCCTTTCTGTGGGACAACATTAAAGACGAGGTGTACAGCAATAATCCCGAAACCATTGCTGAGCTGAAAACAGCCATTGAGGAGGACATCGACAGCGTCGATTTTCTGACACTTCAGTGGGTCGTGCAGAATTTCGCCATATCATTGCCAATGATGCCAGGAATATCGAACATGTCATAACTTAAATCTGAATATCTGTAGTGATGTTTACATGTTGAATTAAGTGGTTGCCCTCCATAGTTTGTAACTAATTGTCCTTTTTTTCATCTAGTTCAATAGTTGTCACTCTGTGCCTGCATTGCTACTTTTTATGCATACTGTCAGTTAGAAATAATGAGACATAATCAATTATCTGCAACTGTTAATGTATTTTCCTGTATTTACTGTAAAGTCTCACTGAATTTGTGATCTGAAACCGTCTTTATCTGTTCCAGGAGGCATCCACGAGAGAAGACGCCTCAGATATTACACGGTAAAAGCTTCATCATTTTACTGACACATAAGTTTTACTAGGCGAGGTTGGTGCCTTTGTGCTTTCCTTCACATCCATCCAGATTGTACATAAGAAATCCACACCCTGAGGTGGCACTGTTCACTCTTCAAACTTGTCCATCTTCGCTAATGACATTATTGACAGGTTGTAGAGTGCTAATCTTCCCTCTGTTGATTACTGTATTTACTATTTATTACTTGCTTCACAAATAACTTTCATTGTGCATGGAAAATAAATAGTAATGTTAAAGTTCTGAACATGACCATTTTCTGTTAGGAGAGCGTAACTTTGCCATCTCTCTCTCTTCTGATCTATTGCTTTCTTCTCCAGTTCACGGTGTTTGTGAGCTTTCTACCAATTTACAACTACACCTATACTCTGCAAACCACTGTGAGGTTTGCAGAGTCTGCCACTTGCTTTACCAGTCATCTACGACCCGAAACTTTGCCTACCTCCTTTTCTCTTTTCTGTCACATGTCCATAAATAATGGTCTTTATGGTCGCATTTCCATTTCACGTATGTCCAATCCAATTTTTCTCTCTAATTTTAATCACTGCTAGTAATTAGATAACTCCAATTCCTAGGGCCTCTTTAAAATGTCACCATGTGCAACATTCAGCATTTTTCATTGAATCAGTTCCTTATTTAGACTACTTCTGGTTAATTTCATTCTTGAAGGCACCTGTTTAATATTAAACATGCACCCAGCATCAGATTTCTCAGAATGGAAATCATTGTTTGTACCCGCACCCCTCCATAAAAGTTCTTAAATATTCAACTTGAAGATTGCTTGGACAAAAAGAAACACTCTTGATTTTGTTGTAATAACAAACAGCTCCATTTATTCACCAAGAGTAGGAGACACACAGCAAGACAATATGTGAACAGCTGCAAAATTAAATTCAATTGAAAGATATGAACCCAGTCAATCACTATTAGATTTGTAGCATATACTACATCTATCATGTTTCTCAGATATTATTTGTAGTACCCCCCCCCCCCCCCCCCCCTCCGTCTCCCCTCTCCCCTTGTCAAGCACAGTGATGGGCAGTCTTGTTCCACTGGGTTGTCAACTTCTTTCACCACAGGAAGCCTCTCCCAAATGAAAGTTTGACAGGAGCAACTTTCTACACTGACAAATCATGAATCATGAAATGGTTTATATCATTAATGAAGTTATTATTAGAGGGTCTGCATTCTCACTTTGCATCCTATTTCATCTTTCCCATCTTCCCTGTAACATACAACAACATACTTCTTGGATAGTTCCTTGATGCTGAAATCGGTATTGCTGCCAAATATCATATTATTATTTGTAAATGCAGGTTTGCTGTTGATATTGTGTTTCTATTTCTGCTGCGTGTTTCCATTCTAATTGCTGTATTTTTGTATTGTTGAATTTATACTAGTTTACATCACTTTCATTTTAGCATTGAAACCGTGCCCTGAGGACTGTGATGTTCACAATTTTATTAAAGTTGTTTGCTAAGATGATGATATTGTCTGCAGATATCTAAGCCTCATTCTTTCTGATCCTGAAACTTTCTGCTGAATCCTCTGCTGACAGACTCGTCATACTCGTTTACCTGATTACATCTACATTGTTACTCTAAAATTTACAGGCAGTTCATAGAACCAGTTTCAAAATATTTTTTGATTGTTCAACTCTCATATAGCATGCATCTTTTTGTGTGTTCTCTGATTTTTCTTATGTTCTTATGACGGTAGTTTGGTGAGAGTCAACAAAATATTGTGACAATCAGAGGAAAAAGTTTAAGACTGCAATTTTGCGTAAAAGTCTCATGGTATCAGAAAGTGCATTTATTTTAATAATATTTGAAAAGATAGTTGCTAGTCACATATAGCAGAGATGCTGGGTCACAGATATAGTTTGTCGGTAAACTGAAAAGCGAGCGAGTCAGTCCCCCACTCTGCCTACCCAGCTACGTCACAATGGGCTACTACACACTGTTTCACATTGTAGTACCGGCCCTGCCACAGAGTGCACTTTAAATCAGTGGCGAGCCATGTACAGATACGTTCCGGATGTGTATTTTTTAGACAACTGCATTAAGACCGTAAAGAATACAAAAAAACGATAGCTTCTTTCGAACACAACATTATAAAATATGTAATATTAATATAAGAACGGATGTCAGGATTTTATGTACTAACAAGGAACTGAATGGCTGTTCATGTAAATGTATGTTCCTCTAGTGCTATTCGTGAAACGAACCCCATACAATGGAATCTATCTGCACAATTTAAGGCTTGTTCTTACTTTGTGTTTCTACCAAAAGGTATAAGTTTTCTTGGAACTTAACAATTCTTGCAACACGAAGAGTGTTTAAAAAATAATTAATATAATGGAAGGAAACATTCCACGTGGGAAAAATTATATATACAAACAAAGAGAGGTGACTTACCGAACAAACGCGCTGGCAGGTCGATAGACACACAAACAAACACAACATACACACAAATTCAAGCTTCGCAACAAACTGTTGCCTCATCAGGAAAGAGGGAAGGAGAGGGAAGACGACAGGACGTGGGTTTTAAGGGAGAGGATAGGAGTCATTCCAATCCGGGAGCGGAAAGACTTACCTTAGGGGGAAAAAAGGACAGGTATACACGCGCACACACGCACATATCCATCCACACATACAGACACTGTCTTGTATTAGCCGATTTGCAGTTTTTTTTTGCCCCCGCTGTCTTCGTAAGCATGTCTGGAACACATCTGTACAATGTATGCATATTGGGTACTTACTCTGTGTCAGCTGTCAGAAAGGTTACGTGTGTTTTGGTAGCATCAATGATTATTTGTTTTGTACAAAAATAGATTAGATAATCTGTATTAAATTTGTTATAAGAACTGAATAAAGTGTATCAAATTTTTAGAAATGTTAACTAATGCTTTTTGTGAGTTCAGTATGAGTAAATCAAGGGCATAAAAGTGGTATAAATGTTTCAAAGCAGGCCTTATGAGACAGCAGTTTTGTAAGTATGGATGAGATTAAAAATGTGCAGTTAAGAGACCTATAAACTATCCTGAGGGAACAGTTCCTAAAGTGTTTTTGGGAATTGGAAAAAAGCACTGGTATAAGTGTATAGTATGTAATGGAGAATATTTTGAAGAGGATAACGTTGCTGTAGATTAACAAATAAAGTTCTTACCAAAAAATTAAAATTAATCTGTGAATGCACCTTGTATGTCAAGCTCTTCACAAACAAATCCAGAATCGGTGTACATGTTTCAAGGAAATTACAACAGTGTTTAGAATAGCTATTGTGCACGTTTTAAGCAGTACGTCTTAGAACCAGATGAATAGTAACCACGATAGAGATTTAGTGACAGAATACATTCAAATGCTGCTGTCCCATAAGCATCAAAGGTTTTACATGATTGAATCACATTCTACTAGTGACAAGTTAATTAATTTTATCTGAAGTTCTTGAATTAGTACTGATTTTGTACAACTAGTGATACAGGTATTACATTGGTTTGGACCACATTTGACTGTCAAATCTTGGAAAACTGTCAACACTTTCACTGCCATGTAGCACATTCCTACCAAAAGAAACGTTATAGTGTATGAGTAGAGTCAGGCTTGAAAGGACACACAGCATATTTTTTAAGAGATTATCATTGCCTGTGTACATACATCGTATTTTAGAGGTCATCATCAACAGTGTCACTGTCATTATCATCATAGTTATCGTTACTTTCTAAATTAATAACTGTGACGTCTAGTATGTCTTCAATAACCTATCCTTAACCCAGTATTCTCTTTCAAGTTTCTCCACGTGGAGGCAGTATGTACTCCAGTCATCTTGCGTTATCGTTTCAAAACCTGTAACAAATGCGACACGTGTTTGTATATGCTTCTTTTCGGTTACTGCCAAAATTTAGTTGGAATAAAAAATGTAAACTCAGAAAATGGGTACATACATTCTTTCACCAACTGCAGTAACTTCGTCATGCAAATATCTCCAAGAATATTTCATCTTGTGACAAAATTTTTGAGTTTCTCTCATGCCCATTTCAGTTAGATTTAAGTCTAGCTGTATGGTGGAAGTCACAGTACTGTGTGTCTGTGAGCGTCAAGTATTTTATTAATTTCACATACTTTGTCTTCCGGCTGCTTCATTAAATCAAATAATTTTGTTTTTCTCATTGGCAAATTAGCTTCCACCTTATTTTTTTAATAACCATTTCAATCATTTCCCTTTATTCAAGGACCTAGCTGGAGCTTTGTTATGCTCTTTGTTGTGATATGAAGCTTGTCCATAACAATACATAGTTCGGTGGCAGGTTCGGAATTACTTTAGTCGATATCCAATTTGAAAAATTTTCGTAGTTCATTTGCCCATGGTAGTCTCATGTTGCGCATCGCACTTTATAAATCAACTGTGCATTGGGTAAGAACCCATCTTTTGATCCCATATTGACCACTATAATTCCATTACTTCCGCTAACATTGTCCATAATGCCAGAGTTCTGCCGACATTTTCTGTAAACAAGTTTCAGCAATGTAAAAGAATTTTCTGCCTTGCTCCCTTAATTTCCTCTCTTGAATCAGGTCCTTCCATCACCAGTCAATTATATCCGTTCTCTCAACCGACAATCTTTCATTTACTTACAGATCTTTTCCAGGTAACCCCCATTTCACGCAGTGTCTTGTGTAAAACTCTATAGCCAAGGAATTTTTGTTTCAATGCTGTACGTAATTTCCGTAATGTTTGCGCCATTTTTTGGTTTATGTAAAAAATCTCCCATCATTTGTCCAAATGACCAATTTTGTGAAACTGTCTATATGATGACTTTCCTCCCAAAATTATTAGTTTTACTTCGTGGCAATTCTACGTAAACCGTGCGGCTTATTTTGGTGTTCATTCCTTACGCGTCCTATTGTGGCGGGGCTGATGTTTGCATAAATTGTAGCCCTTTAATTGGGCCTGGTAATCTTAGCCGACAATCTTTTGCGTTGCCTCCTTAACACACTCTGTAATAACATTAGAGACGATCGAATGCCCGTTACTCCGCAAATACCTCCTCTTCTTCGTATTCTGCACATTTTCTTGCAATGCAGGGTGTTATCCATCACTTCGGATACGAAATATATGAGTGAGTATACAAAGTTAACTGACTGACACTGGCAACTAAGATCCCACAAACAGAAACGACGTATATCACTTCACACCGATCCACACTGCTAGACAGGTAGTGGGCCAACTGATTTTGGGTGCCCCTGTAGGCCAGTGGCAGCGTTCTTCCGGAAAGGCCAATTCCCAAACCAACAGTGCTGCTCGCTCTGAGTTTACAGACAGACTATAGGCCACAACGAAAAGACTGTCAGCAAGTGAGCATTTCGGCCAACAAGGCCTTCGTCGAAAATACACACACACCACACACACCACACACACACACACACACACACACACCACACACACACTCTCTCTCTTTTATTATGAAAACATTTTAAAGCTAAATCTATGAAAATTTAAATTGGGCTCCTCAGTTGGGGCGGGGAGGGGGGAGTTGTTTCGCTGTTTTGGGGAATTCAACCCCTACGTGGGTGAAATGGGGATGAAAGTTTTTATGCTGCTAAGGGGTGAAATAATGTCAGACTGATTCACTGATGCATCATCGCCCAGCCCAAACTGCTAAGGATAGAAAACTTGAAGTTTGGAGAGGGTGTGGAACTTATCCTGAGGGCATCCTGTAAGAAAGGATTTTCCGAAATTCATCTCCTAAAGGGGTGAGGTAGGAAATGAAGGCTTTTTGAAAGGATGTCGCTACTAAGAGAATTTTGAAGTTAGAACTATGAAAATTGGTGTTCGATTTCTCAGTTAGAAAATAAAAAATATGTTTTCAGCATTTTTGGAAATTCAACCACTAAGGGGGTAAAATAGTGCATGAAAGTTTTTTTGAAAAAATTAATTTCTGAAGAACCACTAAAGGATTTTTAGGGCTACATTCATGACAATTGGTATTTGACTTCTCGGTTAAAAATAAAAAAAAAAAGAAGTGTTTCAGTGTTTCTGGAAATTTAACCACTAAGGGAGTGCAACAGGGGCTGAAAACTTTTAAGACAGTATTTCATTACGTTAAAAATTTTTTAAAGCTAAATTAATGAAAATTGGTATTTCACTTTTTGGTTAGATATAAAGAAATTTTTGTTAGGGGATGAAAGTTGTTACGGAAATATCTCAACAAAAAGCCAGAAGGTATGATTAACAAAAACTTTGGACTCCGGCTACCAGAATTACTTTTTGATCAGAAGTACATTTGGAAAAGAGCATGCTTATGTGGCCTTAATTACTGTGTAGAGCTTAGTAGGTGTTGCAATTTGTGAACAACATAAAAATTTGACTAAATAAAAACAAAACAAAAGAATCTCTGCACGCTATACAATCTATGTGAGCGAAGCAGTGAGCACTAAGCTAGTCCTGAATAAAGTTTCACTTTAGTCAGAGACTTTTTTTTTCAGGTTTTTTCAAGACAAATTTCTCCCATGTTACTTTTGTATTAAAATTTGTGACTAAAACACCCATTTCTCAAACCGTTGTATTGAGGCTTCACTCATCATATGGACACCCCCCCCCACCCCCCCCACCCCTTTTGTTTGTTCGATAATCATTCGTCCTCTTCTTTTGCACCTTCCTTGGCCTTATGCTTGATATTGTCTTTTAACAAAGAATGTGCAATGAGAAAACAGTGTATTAGACTTTTGTCAATGTTGAAATTGATTCCATTTGCATCCTGGACTGTGTTACATATGTTTCTTTGAGCAACAAGGCTTTTTTTCTGTTTGATTTTTAATATAATTTCAGAGTTTACAGAAAAGCCTCGCTCAACAGAAGCATTTCCATGTGAGATTATTAAATTTATTTGCACAAAATCTGGAAATTTGGGCATGACTTTGAAGATAATTTTGTTATATTACTCCAGAATTTATCAAGACGGTTTTCACTTCTCTTGTAACATTTCATCTCGTCTTCAATAGTTTTTTTTCTGCAGATCTCAACAAATTTAAGTTGCCTGCCTTGATCTGTCTTTGAACCCGACATTCCTCTGTTGGATGCCAAAATTTCAAGGCATGCTGTCAGTCTTCTTTGAATTACTTAGACATACCGTCAACCTTCTTTGAGCTGCTTTCTGATTTAATGCAATTTCTGGATTCAAGCAGGAAGCAGCTCACCTTGAGTTACATTTGAGTGGTGATCTTTCCCAGAACTTAATTACTATGCCAATAATGCATGTTCGCATGTTTTCCTTTAGCAACAGTGTTTCATCTATGGATTCATACGTAAATTTTATCAGCGGAATTCGTGCAGCAAAATCCAGATTGTACTGTCTTGCTGTAATAAGGTTCTTTATGTCAATTTTCATTGAAGATGAGTTTTTGTTTTTTAAGACATCTAGTGTCAGAGCTCAGCTGCATCAAAATGTTCGTAAAATTGTGTAGAACATCGTACAGAAATTGGAGCCATTGGGTCATCACTCTGAAAATAAAGTAAAAATGGTTCCAACAAGCATGCTGTTGAACTGATGAATGGCAGTTTTGGAGGTAGCAATTCGCCATTTACAGCTTCAGAAACAACTCTGAAAGTTGATCACTGAGGAACACTTTTCAATTTATTTATCTCAGTAAAGTAAGTTCAAATATGTTAAGGAATTTCCACAGCTTGTTCAGCTGCATTGGCATTTTCAACAGATCTTGTTCCACAAAATGACTTGGGGGGGAGGGGGGGGGGAGGGGGGTATGAAGATCCGGGTATCTCAATGTATTGTGAACTTTGTGCAGGTGAATCATGAAATAAATAATAAAGCACTCTCAGAAATGACACGATTTCCCAATTGGTTTTGGATATACCTATTTTGAAAGTGCCATGTAATACGTGCAAACTACAGGTACCAATTTGTAGCAGTTATAAAACAATCAAAGGATTCTTTTAGTTCCTTGTTAAAGTCATTCGAAAAGTTTTAAGTTCAATTTGGTCCATCCATTGATAACTGCAATTCTTTCTTTTAGGTTTTCCAAATCCAATGATCTTTTTACACATGCAAGCAAATCATTTGCCATTGTACATTTCAGAACAACAAAATCGGAGTAACATGTTGTTATTAATGATTTATCATGGTCCCAGAATTGTATATATAAATACACCTTGGTGTTTCACGAAACCGTATTCGTACTTTTATCAAATATGAGTAGGACGGTTTCACATTTGTCGATGAGGTCAGCAAGTTTACGTCTCACATATGGTGCCAATCTGTATACAGTGGTGCAACAATGTGATCCGAGCAACGTGATCCAAGAGTGTGTGGTATTGCAGTAAGTAGCCATTATGCTTTGAACAGTCACTTGCTTCAGCTCGATCTGAGCGGGTGTGTAAGCGAACAAATGAATGAAGAAGCTACTCCTGGCCCATCTACATCTGTGATGCCACTGACACAGGGTGTAGCAGGAAAAAATTTTATGAACATTGTGCAGTGTTGTGAATGGAAGAAAATGCAAACAGCGGAGTACATTTAAGCGAAAAAAGTGTTAATGATTAGTAAATACTGATAATTGTGTAAATACTGCAAAATGAGACATAGTTATAAATGTCTAAAATGTCATTCATCTCCTCCTGTTCGAACAATTGTGTTACAACAGTCTCGATTTAACTTTATGACTACTTAAGGTTTTTGCCTCTCTGCTTGATGAAATGTCCAAACAAGTATTCACAGACTACAGATTTATCGACACAATATTGCAGGTTACCCTACGGTAAAACCGATGGTTTCTTCAGTGATAATATTATATCAGTCTGTCTCCATCAAGCAGTTGTTCAGGCCCATAGATCGGTCCAGTATATATTGGTACAAGTAACTACTCTTCATGACTATGATATCTTGTCTTTGACTGCTGCCATCTACAATTATCTAACAGTTGATGCAGTAAATGTTAAAACAAGCGTAATGTTACTTCAGACATTATACTAAGCTGAATATAAATGTGTCTATAAAATGCTTTTACAAAACTTATTAATTCTGTGTATTTCTACCATAGTAGCTGATCTGTACTTTATGCAAGGCTTCGAAGCAGTGAATTCTTCCATCCCTTCCCATCTCTCACATTTTAGCACCAATCATATTCCTCCGATCCCTGCCTCATGTGACAGCTGGACTAGTATGAAACAGTTATGAATCATCGTGCAAACATTGGATCACCAACGGGTATCATGTGTGCAACATGTAGATTTCTCTTTCAACATTTGAATGCTGTTTGAAATATCACATACAGTTTAAACTGATAATATATTAGTGTGGGTGTGGTACAGAAAAAAACGATGTTTTTTAAATAAATTCTAAACAAATAAAATACTGATTTTGGTTCAGCTTACCAACATTTTCTGTGTGAGCATTCAAATTTAAGTTGTTTGTAATTGTAATGTATAGGTATTTAGTAGAATATATAGCTTTGCATTTGTGTTATGTATCGTGTAACCAAAAGTTAATGAGATTTTAATGTTCCTGTGAAAGATGTCACAGTTTCTGTTGTTTAGGGTCCATTCCCACTTTTCACACAATGTGAATATTTGATCCGAGTCAGCAATTTCTTTCGATATCCTAATGACTTAACTACGTGGTAAATGACATCATCTCCTGCAAAGAATTCTAAGAGTGATGCTCAGATTGTCTTATAAATCAGTTATAGAGATTGAGAATAGCAGAGGCCCTATGACACTTCCTTGGGGAACCCCAGATATCATTTCAGTGTTTTTAAATTAATTTCCACAATTGCTATGAACTAAACCTTTCTAACAGGAAATCACAAATCCAGTTGCGCAACTAAGATGGTGCTCCGTAGGCTCAAAATTGATTAGAATCCACTTCTGAGAAAGGAATTGAAGTCGTCTGGGAATCTAGAAATCAACGTGACGGTCTCTGTTGATAGCACTGATTATTTTCTGTACCCGTGCTGCCACGTCACAAGCCAGCAGACGTGGCACGACTGACTGCCGTGAGGCTGAACCGCATATTCCCGTCGGGCAGCTAGCTTATGTGAGGTCCATTCTGCCGCTAGCATGCCCAGAGGCATGCTTTGTACTGTTTGCATTTGCACATCTGCTGCACAAACTGTGATAGATACAGAGGAGTATGATGTACCAAATTAAAGAGGAGAGGAATATGCTTTTGATAGTATGTAGATACACTTTGTAATTACTCGTAATACATGTGGGAAGCTAAAGCACCGAGAAGATTTGTCTGGTAGAAATACAGTAAATCATTAATAACTTTTGCAATTTTTACGGTATAAAAAAGATCGAGCCACCAAATTGTAGTGCTCATTATTGTGTATTAGCAGAACTCACATGCTTTGTAACAATATTAGTTAACCTGTGATATGCTTTTTAATTGAGCTTCTCAATTTAAAAGTCAGTGTATCATTTAATACAAGACAGCTACACAATTAGCAAGGCGGTGTGCATTGTCGTGTGTAATTACACACGCTATCCAACATGTATTTCATAAGATTCATATTTTTTACTGTGTTTTTAAATGAATTGTTTATTAATTTGCATAGTTTCACCAGTAACTCAAAAACTATATCAATTATGAGTACAGCAATAGAATGAGCAAAAAAATACCTGTAAGAAAGTGGTGCCATATTAATATTTGTTGTAATAATTTACAGCACAGAGAACATGAACTGAATTTTAGCACTACAACAAGAATCTGTATTTGTTTAACACTTTGAGTCCTGAGCCCTTTGCAGCATGCTTATGGCAGAACCCCAGACATTTTTGGCATTTTCAAGTACCTACCATTTCATTCTTATAATCTCATATTTACAAATATGAATACATTTTTTTTGAAAGTAAGAAAGTTCTTTAATTTAGATACAAAGTAAGGCACATGTACTACAAAGTTAGTGTATAAATATTATTTAAATTTAAGTACAGATTTAAGTGAAATAAATTCTGCATAGATTCTTAATACTGCAATTAACAGTAATGTGTACATTTATCATACAATTCAAAATACTTTGTCATTAACAGTGGAACCAAGGCACCAACATATTATTTCCTTCCTTCAAGACTATCCAGTGGGCAGTTTTGGTTTTTCTCTGCTAAATTTGTGCACTCTTGTGGGATGCACCTTTGTTTCTGTGGAAGGAATTCTATCAGCAAAATGCTTTTGCAGAAATTTGTTGCTGTGCAGTTTTTGGGGAGTAGTTGTTTGTTGATGTATACCCCATTTTGTTGCAAACTTCTCACGTAGCTGAAGGAGAAAATTTTCCAAATAATAGCTTTTGTCCTAATTATTCCTTGGTTTTCCACACAAGATGGCCTCTTGTTAGTTTTTGCCTATATGTGTGCTTTCTTATTTATTTACCAGTGCAGTGGAACTGCAACACTGGGGATAAAAGAATGTAGTTCCAAAGAGAAAATAAACTGAAAGTTAATTTTCATTTTGTAACATTAATGGTAGCTGTAAATAAAGTTATTATTATTTGATGGGTGTAATGCAGTATCTTCAGAATAATAATTAATGTCATTAACTTATCTTACTTTTTATGCTTCGCTGCAGGTGCTGTTAAGTGAAAACAGGCTGGAGAACTGTGTGGTTCACAGAAATTGTATAAAGACAGTTGTTCAGGTGTGCAATTTATTATGCCACTGAGTACTTGTCGAAATCTTACATCGTACTGTCCCTCCATCCGCAGCTTGTGGTCTAGTGGCTAGGGTTGGTACATCTGTATCACAGGGTCCCAGGTTCGGTTCCCAGCCGGATTGGGGATTTTCTCTGCCCAGGCACTAGGTGTCTGTGTTGCCCTCCTCATTTCATCACCATTCAGGAAAAGTGGTGAGTCTGGACTGTATAAAGATTGGGAATTTGTATGGGCGGTGATAACCGCAAAGTTGAGAGCCCCACAAACCAAATATCATAATCATCATCATTATACTGGCCCTCGTGCTACCCTCTTACACTCTTTATATACCCTTTGACAATCAATACCTTGTTACATACAGCAAACTTGCCAATTACAATGACTGAAGTTATTATCAATTACAAAAATGACTTCATCCGTTAGTTACAGATGAAATGCATAGAATGTCATTTAAAATCGACCACATGATTAAACAATGTTGATTACAGTTTTGCTAATTACACAGAAAGTACTCTGTCCCAAATCTCCCTTAGGCCGGTATTACACTGTCATATTTCTTTGTCGAAGTTGATATGTCAAATATTTATGTCAAAGAAATTTGATGGTGTAATAGGGCACTTTGACAAATCTTGCCTTTCATCAAAGAAACATGATCAAATTTGGGGCTCGCCATAGATTTGATCATAAAAGTTGTTCGTCTCCTGTTCACTGCTATGTGAAATGTAACTGCCTTGAGCTCTGGCATTGCCACAGCTATTTAAGATCTTTAATGTGTTCGGAAACATGGCTGCAAAGTTTAATTGGTATGTTCCTTTCATTGTTTTTAATAAGCTTGCTTTGGATGGAGTGGGGGGATGAGCAGGGGCACAATGGACGCTATTAATCGTGTGCGAATGGGCAGGTGGGATATGCTGCAGGTGACCTAACATCCACAATCACTCCTATAGCCGTTCACCTCTACAACTGGAAACAGCCTGGCAGCTTATCAGAAAGCCAGAATAGAAGAGGAAACCCTCTAAAATAAAATTTTTTATCAGCTCTCCATTCTACTTTACCTGTCCGTGAAGTGTGGATGCCACAAGTTACAAAGTGCTTCATCTTTTTCATACTTTTTATTAATTTCGTATTGTTGGAACTCTAATTATAATAATTAAATTATTCAAAAAATAAAAATAGTTATTATTGCCCATATAGTGTACTAAACATTAATTTACCATCAGATATTCCCCCTCCCGTGCTTCATAAATCGTTCCACATGTTCCTGGAATTATTTCGGTTAATGTGCACCGTGGCATTAGGGTGCTGTATTGTAACATAGAGTGACTCTCTCCTGTAGCAAAAAAGCACAGTGTTATGGTAAGCCTATAACATTAATCAAGTGAGTATTCTGTTTTGGAATCTGAGGAGCCACTTTACTGGGGGAGGGGGGACCTGAAATGCACTCTCATCCTTTTGTAAGTATAATTTTTATAAGACTTGATGTCCTCCACATGCAGCTCTCATAACAAATTTTGCTGAATGTTTTTATCATCTCGATGAAAGACCCGTGCCTTCATCCAAGTATGTTTCCTTTTTTTTTCTTTTTCTGCCACTTCACTTCCAAATGCACACACAGTGCAATTGTGGTACAAACAACTGCAGTGCATAATAACAAGTTGTTGTTGTCCACCATCTTGAACTTTGACGAGAAACATGATGACAGTGTAATACACCTTTTAAGTGCCAGTCAAAGAACTGTGCCAAAGAAATTTGAGGAATATTTGATCACATTTCTTTGTCAAAGAAATATGATAGTGCAATATCGGCCCAACAGGTTTCTGGTTCCAAAAAATATGTACATTATTTTTTTGTGTGAACAGAGTTTCAATAAATGTCACAGTAGTCCAAATAATCACTTTGTTTGCATTGTCAGTAAGATTTAATTGTATCAGTTTCAGTAAGTACTAAGTAATTAGGTGTTGTTATGTTTAGCAGTTGCGTGGTAATCTGACAGTATGTTAATAAAAGTTGTTATAGGTCTCAAACATTATAAAACACTATTTTTAGTCCCTCTTTATTATGTGATGTGTCAGAACTGAATGATTCTAATTGTAACTAGACGAATTCATTATACATGTTCCTAGTGATGATTGAAAGTGAACACTTTCACATGGTTATTGAAAATTACAGTTTAGTGTTCAGAAGGTGAAATTACCTATTAGGCCCCAGTCAAATGATACAACAGTTAATTAAGCAACCTGCATTAGCTTTAGTGTTATGTGAAAAATAAGCCGAATTAGTTCATGGAATCATATCAAGAATGAGCTGTTAAGTTGCAACAGCGTGCATTCGGGAAGCACTTTAATATCGTGCCTTCAGGTCGTCTTCATGATCAAAAATTGATTGTTATGTGGTACAAGTTTATGGATACTAGCAGTGTGCAGAATAAGAAATCAAGATCATCAAGAAAGTAAGGCTAGCAATTTTGAATCCCTCCAAGTGTTCTGCATGCAAACATGCAGCTCGTTTAGCAATTTTCTGAAATTCACGGTGAGATGAATTCTTGATGCAGACTTGAAATTTCATCCATATATACT
The DNA here is from genome assembly GCF_021461385.2 of Schistocerca piceifrons. Lineage (NCBI taxonomy): Eukaryota > Metazoa > Arthropoda > Insecta > Orthoptera > Acrididae > Schistocerca > Schistocerca piceifrons. Next base: position 9,275,219 of record NC_060148.1, on the reverse strand, counting down.
GGCAGTGGTGCTCACACGTACTGCATGTGATTATGTTTCACAAAAAAATGCATGTGAAGCCTTGATCAACGACCTACCTCATGACACACTTTTGTTCTTCAGTGGCGAGGCATATTTTATTTGTCTGGATGTGTTGAATAAACGAAATGTGTGATACTGTCATACAGTTCTGTTTCGTACAGGATAAGGTAGGCTGGTAATCCAACCAAGACTTGGGTAAATGAAAGATGCATTCATCAGATTTGTTGGCCTGGGGGGGGGGGGGGGGGGGGAGGAGCATTTGACAGTGCAAAACTGTAAAAGTAGTTCAAAATTATCAGGAAAATAGGTTAAAGGGAAAGACAGGTAATACTTAATATGTATGAGAATTCCAATATCAAGTACTGCATTTTAATGCATACCCAGGCGATTATATACACAGTCCAGTCACATTAATGTGAAGACAGCCTATATGTGACGTCAACATGTGATAACCACTCGCAGGTGGGTGGAGGTATGTGAAGCTTGTTTTGGGGGGGGGGGATGATGCAGAAAACAGCAACCATTGCCGTAATGACGGGGGGGGGGGGGGGGGGGGAATAAACCCAAACTTAAGTTCCAAAGGAAATGCGTCATATACAACAACAAAACAATGCTCATACAAGCGTCTGCCAACAGCAAAGTGTGTCGAAGGCTTTAGGAAGACTATGCAATGCTTTATAACAAGAAATTGCTTCCGATGAGCATGACGTGACAACTGTTTAATTTAGATTCGTTTGAGCAGTTGCGGGCGGGGTCTTGGGCATGCGCAGTTGAGTCGCGTATGAGTCGTACTTTCTCCCGCTTCTGGTTACCGAAGTGTGGCTGGGCGCCACTACTTAATATTGCCCCTGTTCGGAAATAAAGTAAATCGGGGGCTGATGCACAGAACATACAGAGTTGTGGTGGGGAGGTGGGTCGTCTCCGTGTGACCTGTGTTTACGTTCAGTGATTTTGTTGTTTCGTTTATTGCTCTAACGTTAAATGATAACAAATCAGATTTTTGTGGCCAGGAGGTATCAAATGAATTAAAATACGTTCGCATAATTACGGCAGGCTAAAATATGTCAATAGTTTCAGATTTTATTTCCACCTCTGACAGTCAAGCATTAATCGCCTTATAGAACAATTAAGTTATTTTTGCCGGTTTGCTAAAGATATTTGGCTTTTATTAATCCTTTCTACTGAGGCAGTCAATTATTTGAAACGAAGTGTTTAATTTCACACTATTGGCTAGTTTCAACTGTTCGCTGCATTTGAAGTGGCATTATGCTATATTAAAGAACCAAACATGATTACTGTTACTCCAAGAAAATTTACATACGGATGTTCGTTTTAAGCCGAATTAGGCATTTTAGTATGGTTCGCGAAATCTCGACACTCTTGAAGTATCCTTTGATGTCTTGTTTCTTTCACGACATAATGTAAGATCTTTTAATGTTTTACACGTACGAACGTATGGGCTTTCTGCGTCATCGTAGCTACGCAAGCGCGATGACGCCAGTTATCTTGCAACTGCTGAAACGAATCTATTTCTAACAGGTCTCGGGAAAATATTGCGAATGGTGGTTTGAAAAGAGTTACATTCAAAGCAGATTTCCTTTTACGCAATATGAACTATGTGCAAGAATGTACGATGATTTTCTTAAATCACAAAGCGTTTGATTCTCATTTAAAAATCAACTATTTGAGGACGACCATTTAGAAGAATTTCGAGCCCAGAAGATGAGACATTTGCGTCGTTATTAAAAATTCTACTGGCAAATTTGTGTGATGTATCTTAAAGTGTAACACGCACAAAAAATATCAACATTATATGTGGAAGCTTAGCTTCTTCTTCTAACTTATTAATCTTAGAGACCAATATTATATGTGAATGCTATGTATATTAATTTAAGCCATTAACTTTTCTTATTTGTGTATTTGTGCTGCTTAAGAGTGATTTTGCTATTAGCTGACTACATCACGTGTCCTATCGCTTTCATCAGCTTGCGAGATCACGTGAATGAGCTATGACGCTTACAAAAGTGCATCGCAATCTCGATTTCAATGCTTCGGAAAGTGACATGCATTGTTTGGTGGGATTCAAATTTATACCTTCGTAATATGAAAATATGCAGCGTACATGTTGCTGCACGTCAAAGGTCTTTCCAAAACGTGTTTTTCCCCTTGAGTTTCATTTTCTAAAGTGCCGAGGAAGAGTATACTGTCACTTAACACGGGAGAAAGTGTATTTTTAACCGGGAAATCTGGGATTTTTTTTCCTTGTCCATGTATACACCCTGGCACAGTGGATCATAAAAGTTGAGGCTATCCTCGGTGACCGTGTCCGTCTCTACGTCGAGTTTGTTTTTCCTCGACACGATGGCATCTACTGGCGGGACAGTGCGTGTCACACACAGCCCCCAGTGTACTTGTGTGGTTTGAAGAGTGCCAGGGTGGGTTTACAGGACTCCCTGGCCACCAAACCCCTGTGTATTTAAACCCAATTGGCAATCATCTTCTATTGGGCTGTTCATGCCTTGGATCCTGAGCTGTGAAACACAGTGCAGCTGGCCATGGTACTGGAATTGGTATTGCTCCACACCCCTGTTGGTGCCTTCCAGAACATCACTGACACTCTTCCAGTATTATTGCACTGCAGGAGGTTGTTACATGGGCTTCGACTGTTGGTCATATTAATGTGATTGGATAGTATAGATTCAGATCATAGTTAAGCAATGAGAAAAAGTGGACAGAAGCTTAATATTGAGGCATGTCAACTTCACAGGGTTAACTATCAATTTGTATTCATTTGTAGAAATTTAGAAACATTTCAAGATTTATGTATTTTCAGCACAAGATCGAACTGCAGGGGAAAGCAAATTCACCATGCTGCACCTGCACGCTCTATAAGGAAATTGTAAATAAATGTGCAGCAATTCAGAGTTTGAAGATACATGCACATTTGTTAGGGGGAACATTACAGACTGCAGATACTGTGATACTGAATACCCTGATAAGCAGTTCAGTTGAAGAGGAAGGAGCACTGCTAAAACTGACAGTTAGAGAAATTGGACAGACAAATATATGTACAATGAAGTTAACTACGAATAAAACCTTGGGTAATAAAGAAATGCTTCAAATGATTGAAGGAAGAGAGAAGTACAAAAATGCAGAGGAAAAGACAGGAATAAGGTAGTGTCACAAAGAAATGAAGTAAATATGAAAGACATGGAAGCCTAGTTGAAGTGTCTCGAGAAAAAACCATGATGAATTTGAAAAAGAATGGTCAGTAAAAGAACTGATTCAACATATAGAAAAATCAAGTGAAATTGAAAGCAAAGATGACAACATTAAGAGTGGAAGAGGAATTCCACTGTTAAAAGCAAGGAAAAAAAGTGGATAAGTGGAAAGAGAATATCGGATGCATCTTGGAAGCGTGGGAGGGTCGGTAAGACAGAGATTGGAGATCTAATATTAAAGTTAAAAAGAGCTTTAAATCAGTTGAAATCAAATCAAGCAGAAGGGATGGATAGCATTCCTTTGGAGCTAATGAAATCATTGAAGGAAGTCGCAATCAAGCATATGTTCAGGTTGGTATGTAGACTCGGAGTCTGGAGGCATACTATCAGACTTAAAAAGATAGTTCTGCAATCCTGAAAATAGCAGGTGCATAGGAGTGCAAGAACTCTGCACAGGCAGCATGACACCCCATTGCTGATGAGAACAGTACGCACAGGGATGGAAAAGGAAATTAAGGAGCTGCTAGACGACATTCGGTTTGGCTTTCAGGGCACCAGAGTTTGATAATAGAAATAGGACTTAAAACAAATCAAAACATATTTGTAGGATTTGTCAACTTAGAAAAAATGTTCGACAATGTAATTCTGTGGTAAGCTTCAGTCAGTTTAGTTATGAGCTCTTTATTCAAAATATGCAGTTAGTGGACAATAAAAAGTAATCGGAAATTTTTTTTTTTTTTCGTTTTCTGTTGTTGGAGGTAGAGATCAGACCAATCCTCACTATATCTATAGCTACATCTACACCTCCACTTTGCAGGCCATGTTATGGTGTTTGGGGGAAGATACTTTCTGCATCATGATTACTCCTCATTTAATTTAGGGTCATTCATGGTACAACGGAAAAACAGTATGCTGGTAAGCCTCCTTGGGAGTTCGAATATCACTGATTTTAGCTTCATGGTCTTTTCATGAAATGGACCAGGGGTAGAAGTATGAAACTGGAATTTCCCTATAGATGGTGACAGCTGTCAGTGTAGGGGCCGTGAAACCATGTTTGCAGCACCATCTGCTTCCTGTTTAATGGCTGATGACGAATGTCAGCACAAAGCAACCCAAGTTCCATCATTGGTACCTGTTTCAAACCCGTAAGCATGTTGAGTTTTGTGCCTACGAACTAAGATTTGCGGACAGCATTGGTTTTCTGTTATCATTTGAAGAAAACTGATGCAGAATTGTGTCCAATGCTTGTCGAAGCTTTCAGCGAACATCATCGTGGGAAAACAGTGTTTAGAGTGTTTTAAGAGAGAGTGGTGATTTTTACGGGAGAAACATTGAGTGTGGGAAACTACCGAAAAAGTTTGAAGACAATGAATTGCAGGCCTTATTGGATGAAGATGATACTCAAACTCAACAGGAAGTTGCTGAACAGTTGAATGTACTGCAGAAAGCTGTTGGTCGTCGGTTTAAAGCTGTGGGAAAGGTGCAGAAAGTGGGAAAATGGGTTCTGCATGAACTGATGAAAGACAGCAAGAAAATCGAAAGACCAGTTGTGAAATGCTGCTCAAATACAAAAGAAAGACGTTTCTCCATCGAATAGTGACAGGTGATCAAAAATGGATGTATTTTGAGAATCATAAGTGTTGTAAATTATTGTTGGATCGAGGCAAACCTTCGACATCCATTGAAAGACCAAATTTCTTTGGAAAAAAGACAATCCTGTGTATTTGATGGTATCAAAAGGGTGTCATCTATTATGAGCTGCTAAGACCTGGTGAAACCATCAGCTGATCGCCACCAACAGCAAATGATCAATTTAAATCAAGCATGACATGAAAAATGACCAGAATATGGAAAAACACAAAACAGTCATATTGCTCCGTGGTAATGCCCCATCACACACGGCAAAATGGCTCAGGTAAATGATAGAAGCATTCATTTGGGAAATACTAGGTCATGCAGCATATTCTCCATACTTGGCTCCGCCCGATTGTCATCTATTTGCATCACTGGGACACGGTCTCACTGACTAGTTGACTTCAAAAAAGAACTGTCTTTTGGTGTGGCATTCATAGCCTGCCGGAGAGGTGGGAGAAATGTATAAACAGCAGTGGAGATTATTTTGAATAAAATATTGTTTATCAGTTTCAAACAACAGACATGTAATTATTGCAACCAAATTCTGGTTTCATACTTCTACACCTGGTATTCAGATCTGCAGCAGTATTTTGGTGACCTAGTAACACTCGAGCCCAGAACTTAAACAGTAAACTACACCACGGTGAACAAAGATGATGGGACTTACCAAACGAAAGCACTGGCAGGTCGATAGACACAGAAACACACACGCAAAATTGAAGGTTTCGCAACCCATGGTTGCTTCATCAGGGAAGAGGGAAGGAGAGGGAAAGACGAAAGGATGTGGGTTTTAAGGGAGAGGGGAAGGAGTCATTCCATATATATGTGTGCTTGTGTCTGTATATGTGCAGATGGATACGTGTGTGTGTGTGTGTGTGTGTGTGTGTGTGTGTGTGTGTGCGCGAGTGCGAGTGTATACCTGTCCCTTTTTCCCCCTAAGGTAAGTCTTTCCGCTCCCGGGATTGGAATGACTCCTTACCCTCTCCCCTAAAACCCACATCCTTTTGTCTTTCCCTCTCCTTCCCTCTTTCCTGATGAAGCAACCGTTGGTTGCGAAAGCTTGAATTTTGTGTGTTTGTTTGTGTGTCTATTGACCTGCCAGCACTTTTGTTTGGTAAGTCACATCATCTTTGTTTTTAGATATATTTTTCCCACGTGGAATGTTTCCCTCTATTTTTTATATATAAATATGTATATCACTGGAGTTCGCCGAGCATCTCCGAGAACCTTTTGCGCTTACTAAATGAATGTGTGTCGAAATGTGGTGCTCTTCTTCGGATCTCTTCTGTATCCTTTATCAATCCTAATGGATCCCAGACTGACAAGCAGTGTTAAAGTACTTACATGAGGTCATTAATATATATTATGGAAAGTAATGGTCCAATAACATTCTCTTGGCATATGCTCCAAGTTAGTCTTACATTTGATGATTTCTCTCCATTACCAATGACGTACTTTGTTCTCTTTGCTGGAAAATCTTTGGTCTAATCACAAAGCTGGTATCATATTCCATACACTATTACTTTTTCCATTAGATAGCAGTGCAGAATTGTATTGAATTCCTTCCACAGGTCAAGGAACATACCTTCAACCTCGGCACTAGTATAGAACTACTTTCTGCATCTTGTGGACGAACAGAGCAAATTGGAACTTCCTGGCAGATTAAAGCTGTGTGCCGGACCGAGACTCGAACTCGGGACATTTGCCTTTCGCGGGCAAGTGCTCTACGAACTGAGCTACCCGAGCACGACTCACGCCCCGTCCTCACAGCTTTACTTTGGCCAGTACCTCGTCTCCTACCTTCCAAACTTTACAGAACCTCTCCTGCAAACCTCGCAGAACCAGCACTCCCGAAAGAAAGGATATTGCGGAGACATGGCTTAGCCACAGCCTGGGGCATGTTTCCAGAATGAGATTTTCACTCTGCAGCGGAGTGTGCGCTGATATGAAAGTTCCTGGCAGATTTCATATAACATTTCCAGGGTGCCACAGCTCGCCCAATACTTCACAGCTTCCACCGACTGTCTTTGAGTTTGGCTTGGGATTAGGTCTGGGCTTTACTGCAGGCTTAGATTATGGTTCGCAGTCATTGGAAAACAGAAAAGGGTTATTGAAAAGGTGCCCATATTGGGGCGACCGCACAAGACGCTCGTCAAAGCTGGGGCCTGACAGCTAACATGGAGTGGCAAACGTTAGCCTGACGAGAGACAGGCGTCTGAAGCTAGCAAAATGAGGGATGCTCAGCTACCGGACCTACCGATAGATGGCTCTAGCGCGTGCCGGCCAAAGATCGTATCATTGAGTGTCCCTCATATCTGAATTTGGCAAAAAACGAAGTGTCAAAACACGGATGAAAATGTTTTTCGTTCAGTGCCCTCATAAGTCTTTTATATTGGATGTTCTAGATATCCTCACATCAACATAATGAAGCGTTTCTAATCTAGCGAGAAAAAACAGTGACAGTTCTACTATGAAATTCCTAAATTCGAGTGTGTTTTGGAAGTTTGACAAGCTGACGTATAAATTGTATACTATTAATTTTATGAGTGCTTTACTTATTTGCCCGTTTTAAAACACTATTTAAGATTCAGTGGAGGTAAAAAAATTACATTACTTGCCAAAGCTTATAACAACAGGTATAATTTGGAAAATCAAGTGTGGAAAACAGTGAAGACGTCTCTTGAAAAAAAGTTGACATCGTTTATTTAGGGGTATCTTTACTGACAACAGAAATTACAACTGAACCATTAAAGTATTACTTACGTATAAACGGAACAAATTGTTATTTTTCTTTATCTGAAGTGACGCATTACCGATCTGCATATATGTTGACACTGTAATTGCAACATGCACTTACGAATTTGGTTCTCTCTTTCATCAGAAGTTTAAATGCCAAGACCTTATTAACGCCTGTACGTGGCATGGTGTATTTTAACTGAGTGATAAGGTAGAAGCACCTGTTTTTGACAGTGCTTCAGTCTTTGATACGAGACAAGAAATACATTTAAATGAGACAAACACAAAGGCCAACGTTAAGGCTCTTCTTAAAAGCATGACTTGTATCATTTGGAAGTTAAGTCTACTAATAACATTATATTGGACTTCATCCATGATGATATAGGAAGTGAAGGAACTTGTTGAAAATAACATTGATCACAGCTGTTAATTTTAAGGTTGGGGTATCTTAAAACTTTAATTTTCCTGTCTGACGCCCAAACAATGACTGGTACCATGGTTTTATTTTAAAATTGAATTCAAAACATGTCATTGAGCAAAATTAATTACACTATGAATTACAACATGGAATTTTATTTCTGTGAATCTTGGTTCCAGTCTTTGACATGGTGTCAATCACTGGAATTACTGGTTGTCAGTATAGGGTCCAAGCAAAAAAAAAAAAAAAAAAAAAACAACCTGAAAGCCCAAGCAAAAAACAAACCTGAAAGCGAAAGCTGCAGAAGCTGGCCGGACAGGCACCCCAATGGCTGCTACAATCTGTGTGACACAAGGGTGACAATATATTGCAAATTTAGTGTAAAAAGTTCCATATTGTCTGAATTTGTCTTTTACTGACAGGACATTCTAGTCCAGTCGATTTTCTTATCTGCAAAAGTACACTAGCCAATACCAGTGGCACAAAGGTAGTGGGGGGGATTCCATTGTCACGGGTGGCACAGTTGCACTACGTTTTTCAACAGTCCTGATATAACATAAAGCATAAATAGAAATAAAGTAAATATTGACTGGTTGCCATACAAATTGAGCTGTTATTCATCTTTAAAACTTTGTCACGGGTGGGACAGCAAATAGGCGTAGCATTGAATAACCACCAACATTTTAGGACAAATCTGTGATTTATGCACTTATTTTCTTTTGAAAAGATTGAATTCACATTAATAAAACAATTCTCTACATGACATAATATCAATAAATATTAGATTAGTAATACTTTCTTGCAATTAGACTGTCACGGGTGGGACAAGGAATAGTCACGGGTGGGAGTCATGTGACATACGATCTGTTTTTTTAAATTTAAACTGATTTTATTATGTCAGTTAGCTATGAATCAGTAGGTAACATATATTTAGAGGGCACTTCAAGTTTTAATAACTTTGTAGAACATTTTTGTTGCCTATAAATAATATAAATTTTGGTATAGTATTAGTTTACAGTTCTGAGTACTTAATTATTTCACTTGAAGAATGTACCACTTCGGAAAATTATACACTTGACCTCTCGCCCACATTCGAAAATGTCTAAATTGCCGGGAAACTCATAATATAAGGTGTCCCTAACATGTTTGACATTTGGATTCGGGAGAATAGCAAGAACTTGTTTAAACTCTACGTAGGATACATCCTGCTCGTCAGCTTTGAATACCTTTGCTGAGTCCCCAACAGATCGCATACACATAATCTGTATTTCCCCATTTTCTTCTACACTTCTCTATGCAACTGTAGGATATCTATATGTAGTGGATTGCTTAGTTCCTTGGTCCCAAACTACTTGCTTCCTAATTCCCATACTGTCTACAATTAGACATGAATCGCTGAACTGGTCCCTTACAATTGGGTTCAAATCAATGTACTTAAAACATCTTTTAAGAAGCCAGGTTCACAGTCTACACTTTCCACCCATTAGAAATCAATGATTTATGGGGCAGAGGCATTAATTTTTGCAGGTATTCATATGCTGCTGGTGAATAAAAGTACGCAGTCATCGCAAACATTTTCACATTTGTTGTTTATCTGTCATCCTTTGACGAGAGAGAATTGTTCACTAAATTGCACACTTATTCCACTTGTGTTCCTTTCTGATGATTGAGGAAGTTATGTAACTTCTCAGGAAGATGACCCTTTTTCCTTCAATAAACTTATCATGTCATCCATGGAAAACACTTTCTTCTCTCTTCTTCTAAGTTTTTCACGGACGCACTTCAGTTTACGTTTTAATTCGTGCACAATGTCTGAGAAAAAATTGCAAGTTTCGGTCGCCTTGTCTTCCATTTCTACTTTCGACTGTATACCACAATCAATTACTTAAGAACCAACTGCACTCTGAAATAAACAAATAATTTCGTGATATATGATTGAAATAACTCAAGGCTTGATGAAAAAATATTATAAGAAAACTTTGGGGGTGTGAAAACATCCTTATACTAACGTTTTCGACACAATTCGCAGCTTCTGCATTGGATAAATGGGACATGCTTTCCACGGAAGAGTTCTTATAGACAACATTCTCCACACGCAATCAGTAGCTTCTGCAGTGGGCAAATCGAGCACGGATTCCATGACAGAACGCTAATAACAACAATATGGACCTGTATTACAACATTGCTTAGACCTATGTAGCCCATTTTTGTCCGTACGAAATAAATTCACGAAAGTAAAAAGCACACACGTAGCAAGGAAATTAATTAGCTTCCTCAAATGGAGAAGCATCGTTGTCACTAAACATCCTAACAACATGTCGTCGTGGCTGTTTATTTGGTGGCATCAAATGTGTCGGAAAGTCAAAAACTGATGGCACTGCTTCGGGTTTGAGACGTTTCTTCAACGTTCCAGGGCTCACTAAGTAATCATCTGGTCGGAAATGGTTTCCGCAAAGGAAACTGCAAGACGTAGGATTAAAACCTTTCCGCTGCACGGAAGTAATCCACTTCCTTAGCAGCTCTGGGTGCTTTTGAGGAAACCTGTTCAAAAACATCGAATTAGCAAACGCACTAAGTTGTATTTTTATCGTATTGTATCGATAGTCCTATTACCTGTGAAGTGGTAAGTCACTTTCCTTACTCCATCGCTTCGTACAATTGAAAGCGGAACAAGAAATCACCATTTCGATAATCCTCATTGACCGTACAGACCGAGAGAAAATTCTTGCCAATTTCGAATATGGCGGACAATACAGACGACAGCAATCAGCTGGTAGAGCCATCTATCGGTAGGTCCGGTAGTTGAGCATCCCTCATTTCGCCAGCTTTAGACGGTTGTTGATGAGAGAGGGGTAGCCCCAGCGCATGGTCCAGCCGCGTGGCTGGGAATTCCGCTATGACGAGGACGGTGATTTGTGTCGATGGAGGAGGCACGCCGGGAGTGCCAAAGATGGCGGACTTTGTGAAGTCTTAGTGGCAGACATTTCACAGTTCATATAGAAATTAATAGTAGCCAGATGAATCACGATACCTCAAAAAGAAACATGTACGTTACCATTATTTGCACGACGATTCTGACGGCGTAATCAGATTTTTAATATCTTTATTATTTTAAAGTTTAGTATCTGACGGTAAATTATACAAGTAACACCCAGCAACGGATTTCCAAAATATAAACGCTTCGTCCGATTTTGTCGGTCGCCGTGTCTTTAGAAAGCTGTTAGTGTAAACCTAAATTGGTATAAATTACAGGCATGTACTTGAACAGTACATGAGTTATTGGAGGTCAAAGTGGCCGATTACTATCGATCGCGTCAGGCCACAAGTACTCCACAGTTACATGAAAAAACCGTAGCAGTATGCTTATAAATATATTGATTCATCCATGTCTTTGTTAATACCCGATATATGCTATTCATGAAGAAACTGGTCAATTATTTACTGTGTTTTAGAAAGCACAGGGACATTACGCTCCTGGCCTACCTTTTGCTTCTTTTCTTTTGATATATGTTTATTTAATTGTATAGGTCTTTAATTACGTGTGTTAGAGTGTGTTTATGGTCCAGCCGTAGGAATATTTATTTAATTTCAAGTATTTAAATATAAATCCAGTATTTCGAATATGTTACATAAGGTTCGTATGAGCAGTTGCCATGCTCATGCGCAGAGCTGAATTCGCATATGAGCAGTGCCATCCTCCCGCCTCTCGCTACTTGAAGAGTGGCTGTTTGCTGTATGAGCAGCAAGTAGTCAGAAGCTACCCGGAAAAATTTTTCTGGCGCGCCCAAGCTGCCAGATTCGCGCATGCGCAGAGCAAGCTGAGTTATAGTGGAGGGGGTTCGTTCCCCACGTGACCCGTGTATTGTTCAAATGGCTCTGAGCACTATGGGACTTAACATCTGTGGTCATCAGTCCCCTAGAACTTAGAACTACTTAAACCTAACTAACCTAAGGTCATCACACACATCCATGCCCGAGGCAGGATTCGAACCTGCGACCGTAGCAGGCGCGCGGCTCCGGACTGAGCGCCTAGAACCGCGAGACCACCGCGGCCGGCCGTGTATTGTCTTCGTAATATTGCTGGTCTCTTCGTTTACAGCTCCCACGTCAAATGAAATAAAAACAGATTTCTGTGGCCGGGAGCCATCAAGTGAATAAATATACAGTCTCATAACCACGAAAGACCAAAATAAGTTAGTAGTTTCAATTTTCTGATTTTATATTATTTCCATGTTATTAGCAATCATCCATTAATGTCTTAATGAAGCTATTTCTGTCTGTTATATAGATAAATTTGCTTCCATTAATTTTTTGTCCGCTGAGGCAGTTAGTTTATTTGAAACGAAGTGTTTCATTCCGCACTGTTGGCTTCTTTCAACCTCGTTCAATTTCAAGTGCAAATTTTCATTTTCTGGCTCGATTGACGTTATACCATAATAAAGAACCAAACATGAGAATACAGTACTGGACCTTCAAGAAAATTGGTATCACGAAAACCACATGAAAAGCTGAATATCAGGTACTTCAGAGTGCATCTGGGCATAGAAACGTGCAATTAGAGCGGAATGAAGCATTTTAGTATGGTTTATGAAATTCCGATGCTGGCTGGAGTAGTCTCTGATGTACTGTTCCTTTTATGACATTGTAAGACCTATTAATGCTATATACGTACGAACATACGTAAACATTGACTTGAAGCTGACTAAGCAGGCAAATTTGGTCAGTAGTTTTGAACTAAATATTTTGTATCAAATATAATGACAGCTGTAGCAGAATTTTACAAATCTGTCTTCTGTGAAAGTATTTTCGGATCACAAGACACTTGTCTAGTACTTCTTCTAGGCCCGAAGTTATTTCTTAATTTGTGTTTACGTCTAAAATTTATAGAATGCCATTCTATGCTAAATTGTAGATTGGCAGCATGCCGTGTTTTATCGTTTTAACTCCCTACATGGCTTCTTATTTATTCCTAGAGTAGAATATAAACTGTCAGTTGTACAGTTTCTTTGCCTCACAGACAACCACGCTAATTTTTTTACACATTTTGAAATAGTCATGAAATTTATTGCCCTTTATTCCGGTGTAAGAGCTACACAAGAAATTTGTATTCCATCCTACTGGCTTTTTGCAGTGCTATGTAGATGCAAACCTGTTGGAAATGCTACATAACAATATTGCAGAGTACGAAAAGGGGGGGGGGGGAACTGTCAGTCACCCCTTAGCCAAATTTAATGGTACATGATATTTTGCCAAGAACTGTTTCCTTATTTGCATCGTTTATCTGTGTGGGGTATGATAAAAGAATTGCTCTAACTACAACCACAGTCTACAGTCGCGACACTTACTGCCGTGAAAGTTGTTGCCGTTTGACAGATGAAGCGACACTAGCGCTCCAAGCGGCAGGTAAGGTGAACGTCAGACGCGTCGTAAGCATAATGTTTGTTTGCATCCGTTTCCTACGTAATTTCCGAATTATTTGAGTTATTTTCTTGCCTCCAAGAGTCTGTGTAGTATCAGAAAGCATATATGTTTCTAAAAATGATTCTAAAATAAGCGCAAGTATGGACAAAAACCATGAATAGAGTGGCAAGCTACAACAGATTCGTGAAGAAACACTTGTGACATTGGAGAGAATTGGAGCTTACCATGTTGATATCATAATATAAACACACAGATTCACATGTAAGAAGCACAGGCATGCAAAAGCGATCGACAGCTCGTTTATCGTTCTGTAGGCCCACTGTGTTTGTCATTGTCGCCTGTCGCCACAAGTACGACCTTCATCTTTATATTATTCAAAATGGGGCAAGCAACTGCCAAATAGCGGGAGAAATATACTGAAAACATTATAATGAGCTGATTACATTACATTTCACGAAAAACCAAATATTTGAATAATTTTCAAACAATCTGTCTGTAGGCATTTTCCTTGTCTCATAATAGTTTCGCTCGAAGTCTAGCGATCTGCACATTCTGAAACTTCACACGCTTTTATAAGACACGAACAGCTGCACTTAATCTAACAACTTCATCGTCAAAGTAGGTCTGTGTTGATGATTCACACGAATCTGGCAGATACATGGTGAGTTGAACTGGCTGCTTCTGTGTCATAGGACTGTTTTACAGCTTTAGATTGACTGTCGAATCTTTGTGGCAGTTTCCTCTTCATCATCAGCTGAGGTGGCTTGTTTGGAATGTCAAACTGTATGGGTACTGCATTCCACACGAGTTTGTTATTGTCTGCGTTCATGAACTGGTTTTGTTCGAAATGTAGCGAACAAAACCTAATATTATTATACAGGTAAACTGGGTCTTACTTCATAAGGTCTTCTCGTCTGCTATTAACTAGCCATTTTCTGCTCCTAAAACGCAACAGTCATCATTTATACACATACAGTTTGCAAGTGAATCCTGACGATACAGTTTAGTAACATGATGGTATTTACCTCTCAGGATCCGCAGAAAACCTAAAAAAAGACAGCTGTGGTGTCTTCTTCCTGTTGCTGCTGCAATTTATTGCGCTACAAACGCTCCCGATGGTAAAAACCATTGTATGAATCAAAATAAACAATCACTATTCGCATTCACTATCGCGCCGAACTCACAGTTCAACCTACCGGCCGCTTGGGGCGCTGCTGGCGCTGAAGGCGAAGTGTCGCGACTGTTATGTTAGACTTGTGCTACAACTGGCTGCACATGGTCACGTGATGCCCCACCACGCTCTAGCCAATCACAGCGCTCGTGAATGGGGAGACTCGGTGGAAGCGAGTTTCCGGAGAGGACACGGGGAGTTGGCGGCAGTGCTGGAGAGTGCGGCACTGGACGCGGTACTGGGTACTGGGTAGTGAGTGCTGGGCGCGAGCAGTACAGCGCGACGTACGCACAGTCGCGGCCTGGACTGTGGAGCAGTTCGCGCCTGATCGCAAGAGGTAGAGATACTTCGGAGTGCCGACATGTGTGCTTGTGAGATTTCCGTGGCTTCTGCAGTCAAGCTGAAGTACGCGTTTGCAAGTGAATATCTCGCGAGCTATGTTGTTGTTCGTAGCTAAATACGTGAATAGGAATCTATTGTTTCTCTGTTATTCAACTTATATTTTATTTAATTGCTGGACCATCGACACCAATAAGTGTTTTTCAGAAATTACCGCATTCTCAAAAGTACTTCTACTATCGTACTCATCACTTAAAAGTCGTTAAGATAGTACCAGCAGATTTTATGTAATTGCAATCTTTCATTTATAAATTTATATGTTACATTCATAATTCGCAGTTGCCGAGTGATAGGAACCTTCGACCATTCGATTCGTGTGTATATTCATATTGTATACTGTAGACTCCGCAGTATTTGGCCTTTATTGCGCCAGCTACGTATCCCAGCCCCTAGACAACGCAACCAGCCAAAACTTTTGATATTTCACCACGGAGTCGGAGGGTGCGTAGTCATTTCCGGAAGCGCACAAAGACCACGAGAAGTTGCAGGTGGCGACATTCTGTCAGCATTCCAGACCATAGGGCTAGTCAAGTAGGTGTATCTGGGCACCTTACTTCATCTAATTAATGTTTTTTCACATTCCTGTGCGCTGTTGGAATCACTTCCAAAAACGGTCAAGAAACCCCTGACAGACTTTCCTCAAACACTAATGATTCTTTAACTTCTATTTTATTTTGTAAAATAGTACTCCAACAGGTACACTTACTGGTTTGCATTTTTTTTTTAATTACGAGCAGACTTCAAAAATTTAAACATTGTTATGCAAGGCCAAGTCATCTGTGGGCGAAGTTGGTGGCCTTATTCTTGATCAGCACCACCCGTGTCTGTCCATCTGTGATCATATTGTTGGCACCATTTCACTGTGGTTGGACGTGACATCGTATTTAGTCCACATTCGGCCAGAATTTCACTGTGAATCGATGTGCAATTTACATATTTTACCATCAAGAACCTTACTGTACTGTGTACTTGAACTTTGGAAGACATATCTGTTTGCTGTGCCATTTCACTCACATGAAGTGCTGCATCTGTTATCCAAACCCCAGAAGAACTGTGTGTGCAGGAAACACAGAACATGTGCTCTATATTGATGCTTGTCGCACATGGATCTTGACGTGGGATGACGTGTAACTTACTTTCTGAAAGCCTTTCATTAATGAATGCTCCCTTTTACTACTTCTTCTGTTTCTTTTTCTTTACTAGTTTCAGTGACACTAGCAGATACCTTGAAGCTAATCACAAAAAGTAAAAATTAATATATTGTGGACAGAACTCCTCGAATATGGACAGAGAAACTGGGGCAGAAAATATTTACCGTAAGACTGACACAGGATTGACCGTTGCTAATGAACGTCACAGCAGATATTGGAAATAGTTGCCATTGATGTCGATGCAGCACTGTTATTGGTTTATCAAATTGTACCGCACATATAGGAGCTCTTCCTTGAGGGGTAGCAGCAGTAGCGATTTCAGTGTTATGCCGTACCTCTTCCAATGTGTGCACCTGACCCTTCCATTTTCCCCACGGTTGCTACCCAAATAAATGTACATGAGAAAGCGAGCCTACGAACCTCAACATCTGAAACAGAACAAGTGACACACACATATTGGGCAAATTAACAAAGTTCAAAAATTTAATATCCCCAGAGAAATCAATCCAAACAAACAACTGACCACTGAAGCAAACAGTGCCAGATCCTAGATGATGATACTTAATCAATTGCTGATTCCAGGATCACCTGTTAGTTAAATAAAGTTGCTGCAAGTAAGAACATGTAGTTAGAAAATTTGCACACAATACACAGAAAAATTACGGGCCAATATCATTAACGTTGATACGCAGCAGGATTTTGGAACATGTATTGTGTCTGAACATTATGAATTAGCTCAAAGAGAACGGTATCTTGACATGGATTTAGAAAACTGTATCCTTGCAAAACACAACTAGCTCTTCACTCACTCGAAGTGTTGAGTGCTGTCAGCAAGGGATTTCCGATTGATTTCGTATTTATAGATTTCCAGAAGGCTTTCGACACTGTACCTCAGAAGCAGCTTGTAATCAAATTGCGGGCTTTGGAATATCATCTCAGTTATGCGACTAGATTCTTGATTTCCTGACAGAGTAACTGATGGAAAATCGTCGAGTAAAACGGAAGTGATTTCTGGCATTCCACAATATAGTGTTAAAGGCTGTAGCTGCTGTTCCTTATCTATAGAAACGACACAGGAGATAATCTCAGCAGCAGTCTTAGGCTGTTTCCAGTTAATGCTGTCATTTACTGCCCAGTAAAGGCATCAGAAGGTCAAGACAAATTGCTAAATGATTTAGAAAAGATACCTGTATGGTGTGAAAATCGGCAATTGAACCTAATTAATGAAACGTGAGGTCATCCACATTAGCGCTAAAAGGAATCCATTAACCTTTAATTAAATAATAAATCGGTGAGATCTAAAGGCCAGAAATTCAACTAAATACCTATCGATTACAATAACAAATAACTGAAATCGGAAAGAATGCATAGGAAATTTTATTGGGAAGGCAAACCAAAGACTGCGGTTTGTTGGCAGAACACTTAGAAGATGCAACAGTTCTACTAAAGAGATTGCATACGCTACACTTTTGGAGTACTGCTGCGCAGTGTGGGATCTTTACCAGAAAGGATTAATGGAGTACATCAAGAAAATTCAAAGGAGAGCAGCATTGTTTGTGTTATTGAGAAATAGGGGGGAGGGTGTCTCAGGCATGATACAGGATTTGGGGTGGACACAATTAAAACAAAAGTGTTTTTCTTTGCTGCAGCAAGATCTTTTCACAAAATTTCAATCATCGACTTTCTCCTGTGAATGCAGAAATACTTTAACACCGACCTATGTAGGGACAAATGACATCGTGATAAAATATGGGAAATCGTAGCTTAAATGGAAACATATAGATGGTTATTTTTTTTTTTGTGCTGTTAGAGAGAGGAATAAAGAGAATTATTGTGTAGGTGGTTCGATGAACCCTCTGCCAGGCACATAAGTGCGATTTGCAGAGTATCCGTGTAGATGCAGATGTGATGTAGAAGTCCACGGATGACAGATTCTGACGCAGATATGGAGGGTTACGATGTACTTTGTACACAATATGGTGATTTTCCCACACAGTGGTTACACGTGTTCATGCTGAACCTCGATGGCGAGTACTCTTGCCCTCGAGTTCCCACGCAGACCGCCGTCGGGATTCTGCCACATCCTAATCGTCAACAAATCTGGATAGTGTGTGATTTGACCGGCTGGCCAAATTGAGAGCCACATGTTGTTGTTGTTGTTGTTGTTGTTGTTGTTGTTGTGGTCTTCAATCCTGAGACTGGTTTGATGCAGCTCTCCATGCTACACTATCCTGTGCAAGCTTCTTCATCTCCCTGTACTTAGTGCAACCTACATCCTTCTGAATCTGCTTAGTGTATTCATCTCTTGTTTCAGCACGTCTTGTCATATTAACATGCAACACACATAACAGAGGTATTTCACGCACCTAATCCCCTGTTTAAAATTACTTTAGGTTTAGCAGTTGCTCATCCACAGGCGGAGAATAGAGTTGTTACATATCCCACGAAACTCACGAGTAATCATACATTAATTTTTTTTAGACAACTTAGTTGTATGGAGATAAGAGATTGGTTTACTTATAATCAATTATTCAAAATGACAGTCACAGTCTCCCTCTACGATTTTTACCCTCCACGCTGCCCTCTAATGCTAAATTTGTGATCCCTTGATGCCCCTTTCAAATTCTGTCAGGTGCCGATAAGATGTGTCTCGGACGAATCTGCAGCATTCCCTCGATCACTCAGTATGTGACACACTAACGCCCCTTTGTATCCTACGAGGCACGGTAACAACTCTGAATACATAAAAAAAGGTAGTGCAGTCTGATGGCCGTTCTGCCTGTCACAGAGAATTAAAACTAATCATTTATAAATCAGACGATGGCGTGTACTGTACAGGGTTGACATTGAATGACCGACCATGTCTTTTGGTTGCTTAAGGTTTGTTTTTTGTCAGTCAGTGTGCTAATATAACTGTGGGTACTACAGGTTTTATGTGGAAAATCTTTACAGTTCTGTTCATTTATGAGGTTACACCTGAACTTTAGAAGCTTGCCTGCACGTCTGGATGTTTCCTCAAAACTATCCTGGTCAGCATCCATTGACTGCTGGAATCCTCAGATCTAGGGTAGCAGGTTTCATCTGATTCCTTGACTCACTGTAACTCATTATAATACATATTGCTGTAATTGCACACACCAGCCTAGTGGACAATCTTGAAAACCATTTTATTTGGTGTTCGCCGGTCGTGGGTACCTTTCGTCCATCTGTTACGATATGTTGTCTTGCTAGGATGTCAGTGTGCTCAAATGTAGTGAAGTCCACCATAACCTTCCTGTGTTCTGTGCTGCAGGGCTGTTGTAGAGGTGCCTGTTTGGCTCATTTCTTAGTGCAGGGTCTGCAATATTTGAAGAACGTTACCATTGTGGAGAGTACAGTCTCTCAATGTGTGCTCTGGAGTGCCTACTTTGCCACAGGCGCAACTGTCATTCGTCTGTCTTCTGATTTTGGATAGATATGTAGCATATCGGTGATCTCGAACAGCAACCGTGTACGTCAAAAAATTCAGTTTTAAGGAGACTGAAAAACATTATTATTGTGTCGATATCAAACAAATGTGAAATCATCTACATTATAATACATTTATTAATAAAATATCGGATAAAAAGATTGGAAAATGAATTTCAGGTCATAAATTAAATAAAAATTGACATATGATGTTGCTGTACGAACAAACTTGAATGCGAGGTTGCTGTTCGGCACCATCGATGTGGTCTCTTTCTGGTCAGGTAATGTAATCACTGTGCTTGACGGGTGAAAAGTCTCATTTTTAATCTCTCCCTGATGGTAAGAACAACTCCAATGTTCCATTGCATGTGTTGAAGTTTCCCAGTCATTTTGCTGTTCTGTTTTTCTGTTTCATTCTTGCTTCAGTTCTAAGTGTCCTTTGTACTTCTGTTTGAATGTCTTTAACCAATGTAGAGCTCCTACAGTGTTTAACCTTTGGACAGTGTCTTATGTTCTACTGAAACAGCTCTATCACCCGGACCTCGAGCAGCTCGCGATTCTCCTCTGTTGACAGCACTGGCCAGGCCGACCCCGACTTGCCCCACCCCGGCGACAGCCGCAGCGTGGTCGACATCTCGGCATCGGACACGATGACGTCGACAGGTGACGCCGCTACTTTGGTGCCCGAATCCGGAGGCACAACTACCGGCGGAGGCAGCACCACAGATGCCACCTTCGGCATTGTTGCCGGTGTGGTTGACGAAGAGCAGTGCTCCGGCGATGCCGGCACGAGGCCACCGTTCTCGTACGCGGAACTCATCGCTATGGCCATAGTGCAGTCGCCGCACAGGTTGGTAGCACTGCTGCAAAATGCTAAATCCTTTTATGAAAATACATTGCACAATCCTTAACACGTGCCACAATTGTTAGCACTTATCTTGGTGTCTTATTCATATGGTAGATATAATGTGGTGTTGTTTTGGCCAGCAACTGTAAGTTTAGTTTGATGTATATTCCCATTTGTTTCACTTGTCAACTGTCCATATCGTATCAGAATAACTGCTGTATCTAACATAGACAGCACTAGATTCATTTCTTGTTAACGATTTTGTGGTTGGTTCGGTGTCACCTTCACGACTTTCTCTCCATTACCTACCTCTTCATCTCTGAGGAGCACTTTCACCCAGTGTCCTCGACTATTTGCTGGATGTATTCCAATCTCTGTCTTCCCCCACAGTTTTTATCCTCAACAGCTCCTTCCAGTACCATTCAAGTTATTCCGTGATGTCATAATACATGCCCTACATAATGTCGTAGTTTCTTACTTGGTTGATGCATATTATCTTCAACACTCTGTGTAACAGTCTGTAAAATTCTTCTGGGTTTGGGACCGCACTGTCAACTATAAAATTCCGACGTTTTGGCGACTGTTGCGAGACGCCTTCCTCAGTGTGTATTGAGCTGTTAGCAATATTGTGTAGTGTATTGAGCTGTTAGCAATACACCCTGAGGAAGGCGTCTCGCAATAGTCGCCGAAATGTCGGAATAGTTGACAGTGCAGTCCCAAACCCAGAAGAATTTTATAGACATTGACAACGGCCGCAGAAGCCTACGTTTACATTTCTTGTAACACTCTATTGTTCATCTTTCACTTCAGTATGGAGCAGTTCCGCAAAATCGTTCATTGCTATATGTTAGCAGCTTTCTCCTTCTATGGAAAATTGACTTGCTTTACGTAATTGTTACTAGGAAGTATTGTGTCGGCACAGATAATGTTAATAATTTCCATGTATGTGTATTGAGTTAGTACTGATTTTGGAGTACTGTTCCAATTAGCAGCAAATGTCTCTGTTACCATTGATTTCCACAGTTTTTGAGACACAGTATACCAGAGAGCAATGGATACAAATTATCAGACTCACAGTTGGGCTTCAGGGAGGGAGTATGACCAAAAAATGCCATCAGGGTTAAATGGTAGGCTGGAGGGAATACAAGGCACGTCCAGGAAAGTAAGAGTACTGACCCTCTGAGGCTCAAAGGTTTTTTTTTTTACGAAGTTGGCAGCACTACAAGTAATAATAGAATGGCTGAGTTTCTGACATTCCTAAAATGGTGGGAAGGTCCTTTTGAGCCGGGAGGGCGGGGGGGGGGGGGGGGGGGAAGAGGAGATCATATTTTACTTAAACAAGTGGTTTATTTTAGTTTATGTTAAACCCTTTCTTTTTATGAATTATTATAATATTTATTGAACACTAAATTAACACCTTACTTTTTTATTCGAACAAAAAATCTTACCAATTTATTGTTGCCGATGCTAACATGTTTGCTAAACTGTATACTTTCAAATGCTGACCAAGTTTATGACCTACTAATGCATTTGTTACATATGATCCATATTGTACTCATGTGTTAAACATTCAACTTTTTTGTCCTTTCTCCTAAGTTATTGAAATATGCTAGACACACTTAGCACAGGTGATTTTTGTTATAAGCACACAGCTTTGTTACACTTACCATAGTTGGCACTGGTCTTTTTGCCTTTTCTGACGCTGATTTGGCACGTGTTCCACTTTCTGCATTCTTCTTCATTCTTCTTCTTCTTCTTCTTCTTCTTCTTCTTCTTCTTCTTCCTCCTCCTCCTCCTCTTTCATTTCCTTGAGTTCATTTACCACCTGGAGTATGAACTTCTTGCTTTCCATTTTCTTCTTCAGTACTATTTTGTTGGTGACCCTTGTATTTTTTACTGCCAAGACCAAAGTGTAATGGGAGACATGCAGCAGCCATCTCTTACATGCAACTTTTGTAGAATGTTTGTGGGTCATTTGATGAACCACATCCACCCCATGCTTTGTAGGGGGGTGGGGTGGGGTGTGAGTGCCTGTGTGTGTGTGTGTGTGTGTGTGTGTGTGTGTGTGTGTGTGTGTTTTTCCTCTTGTTCCTTGCTTTGCCAATACTATGGAGAACATCTTCATTTCTTACTTTATCAGTCCACCTTATTTTCAACATTCTTCTATTGCACCGCATCTCAAATTTCCAGTTCTCTTCTTTTATGATTTTCTTGTAGTCCATGGTTCACAAAAGTCATACAATTTTGTGCTCCAGATGTAAATTCTCAGAATTTTTTTTTCTCATGTTAGTGCCAATATTGATACTAATAGTTTTCTTTTGTCCAGGAAACCCCTTTTTGCCTATGCTAATCTGCTTTTTTTTGTCTTCCTTTCTGTGTCCATCATTTATTTCTCCGCCTGTACAAAATCAATACTGGTAAGGGGTCTCACTGGACGTCTGTAGTAGTAAAGGTGTCAAAAAGTGCTCTTTTTCCCCCTACGTTCAGATCAGGGTCTCCTTTGGACGATCAGTACTGTGCTGTGTGCTTTTGTTTGTGTGGCAGGAGGGCGATGCTGTCGGAGATCTACTCCTACGTCGCGAGCCGTTTTCCCTACTATGCTGCCAGGAAGAAGTTTCTGCAGAAGATGATCAGCAATAACGTGGCACGCTACAGTTGCTTTGTCAAGTTGCCACAGGAAGGCGGCAAGCTCAAACGCCACTACTGGATGCTTGGTGAGTCACACAGCTGATGAATGGCTGGGTAGCTTGTGAAGGCATTGCTAATTATGCAAATAATTTTTTTTTTTGTGGTTTTCTTTCGATTTCTATTCTTTTTCTTTTGTTCATATGGGCATTTCTAATTGTGATTATGTAACATTCTACTGTCCGCCCCTCGTGGTCTCGCGTTAGCGTTCTCGCTTCCCGAGCACGGGGTTCTGGGTTCGATTTCCGGCGGGGTCAGGGATTTTTCCTGCCTCAAGATGACTGGGTGTTGTTGTGTCGTCTTCATCATCATCATCATTCATCCCCATTACGGTCGGAGGAAGGCAACGGCAAACCACCACCATTAGGACCTTGCCTAGTAAGGCGGTGCGGGTCTCCCGCATCGTTCCCCTACGCTCTGTAAAGAAGCATGGGACTTCATTTCCATTTTTCATTTTCAACATTCTACTGTGGTTTTTAAATGTAAAGATGTAATTGTGATTATTTCGTTTGCCAATGGATAAATATGTTTCTTGCTTTGTACCTGTGATAAAGTTTGTAAAGTTCTCTTTTGGAATATTATTAATTGTGGAAAATGCAGTCGGTATCATTTACAAAGATTTATGTAATTTATGATAACGATATAACATCTATAGACAGGGGACAGCGATAGTGATTTCGTTAGTCGAAAGGTTGTTGTACAGTAGAGGGGATGGTGGATGGTGTGTCTGTGAAGCATGTGCGGAAAAATAGTACTGTTTTTTATGAAAAGCATATGTAATTGTATGGACAGTGATACTGAACTATCAGATTGTTAATTATCTTTACCATTGCGATATGTAATGGCATTTGCCAGCAAACTTTAAGAGCAAATAAACCGGACTATGAAAGTGCCGCTAACAATACTTTGTTGTGGCCAACATGAACAGTGCTTTTATGCAGATGAGCTTTGCTGGTATTGGTTTTGGGTGGTGGAACTGTTGTCTATCACATTCTATCAAGCTGTAAAAGTGAAGACTTTAATTAACTGTGCAATATAAATGGCTTTCAGTGACGTTGTCGAAGTTTGAAATGCGAGAACACAGTGGACATTGTTTACTGTGTGCTTCACACACAAGAACAATTCTATGAACTGTGTATTTGTGGCTAAGACTATATGAATGTGATGAAGTGTGTAATTATGGACGATAGCATCATGGACAGTGCATAAAGTGTAAAAACAAGCGATGTCTACGTAATGTACTTCGAAAGAGAGCACATGTCAACAGCGGTCGTATACTGGCGTCTTGTGGTTTGTTTATCACCGTGGGGTTGATGATACAGTTGTGCCGGAACTTGATTTGCGTTTCGCCAGAGAAGATTAACCAGCGGAGCTGCCTGTATCCTGCTCTCATCATCGTAACCCGCCGACAAATTGCTGCCCAACGCAACGCTTTGTATGCAACAAAAAGTTGCCGTAGATGTGAGAGCGGCACCAAGTGGTTTCCAGCTTGTGAATTTTGTTAATTTTGTTTTCTGGTGATAAATTCTATTGGGTTATGAGTGAGATATGCTGCCAAATGCTAATCACACACTTAAGACCTCTCTGTCTGTTTTGGAGTGTTGTAGTTGGTGCAGAGACCTCTCCACTGCTAAAGTATGTTACGGCAGTGAAGTGGTGTGTGTGTGCGTGGGGGGGGGGGGGGGGGGCATCCACCCGCTTCTAAGTTGTACAGAATCAGTGCAGTAAGACGAGTCGATGTGGAAACGTGACATCATGACAGAAAGGAACTTTCGTGTTTGGATGTGCCATTGAACACACCCAGCTGCTACTTGCTCATAACAGTAGTTCAACTCGCACTCTGTACTCCGAACAACAAAAAATTTTCTGACTCAGCACAAATGACACTCAATAATCAATCTGTACTTGTCCCATGTACGTGGATTCGTGATGAATATTGGTGAGTAAGGGATTGTAGATCCCTTACATCTTGGAACATGAGGAGAACTGCAATCGAGGAATAGGTACCAATAATGCGTGAGTGCTTGTGAAGGAATGCAACATATATAGAAGGAAAGTCTTACAAAGTGATTGAAATCTCTAAGAATGAAAGTAATTTCATTAGCGATGATAACTACAGCCTTCCAGCTTTGTGGCATTGCTGTCAAGAAAGTAAGCATGCAGCCACAAATACAAACAATACAGGGAAGCAATCTGCAATTTACCGAGCGAAGTGGCACAGTGGTTAGCACACTGGACTTGCATTTGGGAGGACGACAGTTCAAATCCTTGTCCGGCCATCCTGATTTAGGTTTTCCGTGATTTCCCAAAATCGCTTCACGCAAATGCTGGGATGGTTCCTTTGAAAGGGCATAGCTGACTTCCTTCTCTATCCTTTCCTAATCTGTTGGGACCAATGACTTGTTGTTTGGTCCTCTCCCCTCAAACCAACCGACCAACCATGTGTCATATGTCAATAAAGGACAAAGATTTCCAGTGAAAGACGAGATAAAAGAAAATACACACTTTGCATGATCCAGCAACAGGTGTACCAAGACTGCTTCCGAGCGTGGAAACAGTGTTGGGAGCGGCGTATCAGAGTATTTTGAAAGAGACTATGCACGATAAGTAAAGTGTAAGTGTAGAAAAATTTTGTGGACAAAGTTTCAGAATTTTTTGAACAGACCTCATATGTATATTTTAGATTTCATTAATTGTATTTTGTTGGAAGTATTTTCCTAATACTTACTTTAATAAAATTGTTGAAGTCATTGCAGACTTATGAAACCATCTGTTATACTGCAGCTATCTAAATGTGAAGCAATCACTAATATAAATGTCTCCAGTTGCTGATAACGAGAGTGTGAATGCTAGCCTTTTTTCAGGTCCTGTTAATCGTCAGTAATTATTTTTCTAATTATTGCACCAGAGTTGCAGTTCAGCACACTATCTGCACACATTTCTCAGATCTATTTTGCTCACTTTGTCAAAAACCATCCATTCGTCATGCATTACTTTGTCAAAATCCGTGCAAAATAATCCTAGCTGAATATCAAAGTTTCGCATCATGGCTCTAACCGTATGGTGTATTATCCTGTTCGCTGATTATTATTGCCAAAAAAGAGTAATGATGCAGTGTTCATAGACTATAGTTATTATCTTGTTTTCTCTTTTGTTCCCTCTAGTGTAAAGCCTTATTCACACGTGCAAGTAAATGGTAGTCAACACAGGCAAACTGCCTGCGACTGCTCGTTTGCTTCTGTTCTCTTTCTTTCACTTCAGTGTAAATCAGGCTTGAGATGGAACTGAAGAGGAATACAACGTGACCTAACAATCTACACGATGGAAATGCAGGTTTTGTCAGCAGATTTATTTGACGAATTCTTTCGTGTTTACCATCCGAGTGTTGGCATCGTGTTGTTGCAATCTCTCGGTGAATTTCCAGCTTCTCATCTTCCGTCAAAGTGTCGAGTTCGTCTCCAGTTTGTTTCTTTATAGCTGAGAGAATGCAGATTCCTCTGCCAAGGCCGTAATGGATGGGCCAGTTGTGCATTGGTATTGTTTATCTGTTTTGCCTGCTGCTTCAGCCGCTAACATATCAGAGCATTCCTGACACATTTTTGCGAATGCCACGTCCCGTGTGTAACTCAATTGGAAACAACTGTCCCAGTTGACAAGGTCATCATATACTTGTAATTATACATCCTATTCAGTACCAGAGTCCCAGAATTTGCTGATGCAGCACAGTACATTTACGTGTTCGTGTTTGAAGTAACAAAGCATATTTGTTTTGAACAGGAAAACAGTGCTGTGCTTACGGATTCCTAGATGTGGGCAGTAAAGGTGCAGTGAAAATAACAAGTATATGACAACCTCGTCAACTGGCACAGCAGTTACCAGCTGTGAGCTCTGCACAGAATGTGGCAGCAGCAAAAATACACCAGGAATGCTCCGACATGAAAGTGGTGGAGGCAGCGTGTGGAGTAGGCAGGCAGCACCAGTATTCAAACTTCCAGACCCTCTGACTCCGCTGGGGACCTCCCATCCAACAAGTACAACATATGAATTGTAGAATTTTAGAACACAATTTTTGCTCGAGTACCATGCCGTTTTTGGAAACCCAGAATCTACTCTGTAGCAATCAACATGGATTCTGGAAACAGCGATCGTGTGAGACTCAACTCGCTTTATTTGTTCATGAGCCGCAGAAAATATTAGATACAGGCTCCCAGGTAGATGCTATTTTCCTCGGCTTCCGGAAGGCGTTCGATACAGTTCCGCACTGTCGCCTGATAAACAAAGTAAGAGCCTACGGAATATCAGACCGGCTGTGTGGCTGGATTGAAGAGTTTTTAGCAAACAGAACACAGCATGTTGTTATCAATGGAGAGATGTCTACAGACGTTAAAGTAACCTCTGGCACGCCACAGGGGAGTGTTATGGGACCATTGCTTTTCACAATATATATAAATGACCTAGTGGGTAGTGTCTGAAGTTCCATGCGGCTTTTCACGGATGATGCTGTAGTATACAGAGAAGTTGCAGCATTAGAAAATTGTAGAGAAATTCAGGAAGATCTGCAGCGGATAGGCACTTGGCGCAGGGAGTGGCAACTGACCCTTAACATAGACAAATGTAATGTATTGCGAATACATAGAAAGAAGGATCCTTTATTGTATGATTATATGATAGTGGAACAAACACTGGTAGCAGTTACTTCTGTAAAATATCTGGGAGTATGCGTGCAGAATGATTTGAAGTGGAATGATCATATAAAATTAATTGTTGGTAAGGCGGGTACCAGGTTGAGATTCATTGGGAGAGTCCTTAGAAAATGTAGTCCATCAACAAAGGAGGTGGCTTACAAAACACTCGTTCGACCTATACTTGAGTATTGCTCATCAGTGTGGCATCCGTACGAGGTCGGGTTGATGGAGGAGATAGAGAAGATCCAAAGAAGAGCGGCGCGTTTCGTCACAGGGTTATTTGGTAATAGTGATAGCGTTATGGAGATGTTTAGCAAACTCGAGTGGCAGACTCTGCAAGAAAGGTGCTCTGCATCGCGGTGTAGCTTGCTGTCCAGGTTTCGAGAGGGTGCGTTTCTGGATGAGGTATCGAATATATTGCTTCCCCCTACTTAAACCTCCCGAGGAGATCACGAAAGTAAAATTAGAGAGATTCGAGTGCGCACGGAGGCTTTCAGACAGTCGTTCTTCCCGCGAACCATACGCGACTGGAACAGACAAGGGAGGTAATGACAGTGGCACGTAAAGTGCCCTCCGCCACACACCGTTGGGTGGCTTGCGGAGTATAAATGTAGATGTAGATGAGGTGCGACAGTAAAGTAATGAGACTGATGTGAAAAAAAATGTTGCTTACCGCTTTAGTCAAGTATGGTGTTGTCTCCTTCAAAGCAGTTCCCTTCTGATTGCACACACTTTTTCCAGCACTTCTGCCATTGGTGGTATCATTCCTGGAACTCATCTTCTGTAATATCCTCCAAGACCCTCTTCACAGCTTTTTGGACATCTTGTGTTGTTTGAAAACGGTGTCCCTTGACCACTGTTTTGACTCTCGGAAATAGAAAAAAGTTGCATGGAGCGATATCTGGTGAACGAGGTGGCTGTGGTCGTACTGAAATTTTTTTTGAGGTTAAAAATTGCTGTACTGACAGAGCAGTATGGGATGGTGCATTATTGTGATGCAGAATCCAATTTTGCACAAATCTTTCTCATACCAAGATCTTCAGTTATTATTAGACGAACTGAACTGTTTCTCGATTGAAGTTCAGTTCTTCTGCAGTCATTTTCACAGATAATCTTCAATCAAGTCGTACGAGTTCACACACCCTGGTCGAGTTGACATCTGTCTGTGAGGTTGACGGTTGTCCACTGCGGTCTTCATCTTCAAAATTCGTTCTGCCTTCACTAAACATTTCATGCCTTGACATAACCTCCCCTCCAAAATCCTTCTGAAGGTTACCGTAAGTTGTCGTCACGTTTTCACCAAGTTTAACACAAAAAGATATGGCATACCGTTGCACAATATTATGCGGTTCCATTTCCGTGACGAGAGACACACACGTGTTAACTTATTACAGCACAACTCACGACTGAGCAGTTGCATTGATGTGCTGCTTGGACCAGAAGCGGTCTACAGATCGAGGTGCCTACTCGAGCGTGCAGGGTTGCCACATCTCGCAAAGAAAATCAGTCTCATTACTTTATTGTCGCACCTCTTACTGTCCGGAGGCGTGCAATTGACTAACCTGCAGAGCAGTCTGTCGTTCAGCAGCTACAGAACAACAAGCTGGACACGAATCTGCCACTTCACTCGAATGTAACAAGTAGGATACCTATCTGAGCACCGAGACGATACGACGTCACGACTCGGTCGATAATCCTAGACAATTCGGTCGAAGTACTTTATTCTACATTCAGTGGCGGCGAATTCTCGGTGTGTGTTTTGATGAACTGCTCACCAAACAATTACTGTGTTACTGTTTCAGACCCACAATACGAACACACGTTCGAGAGTGGAAAATTTCGCCCCCGCCGGCGTGTGAAGCGGCCGTTGCACTCTGGCCCAGTTTCGGAGGGGCACGCGAACGCAGCGCATTCTCACAACGGCAAGCACCGACTCCACGGGCACGACCCCCGTCGCCGGCAGCACCTCACTGGCATGTCGGAACACCTGCAGCTGCTGGAGAACGCCACCGAGTCGCTGCTCGGACACTCGGTGCTCCGGGCTGCCGCTGGGAGTGGATGTGTCCGAGGCGACACTCTGTCACCTCCTGCCTACCCGCACTATCCCAGGTACGAGAACGGCTCAGTAGTTTGTAAGGTACATCGCGTGTCACCTCACATTTTTATTACACGCACTTGAGTACAACAGAGAACAATCGTACGACTGTGTGAAGCTGTCAGAAAAATTCTTCTGAGGTGCCGTTCAGTTCTCGTGTCGCATTGGCTCTGTTGTCAGTTTTGTTGTCGAAACATTTACCCTTCATGTGAATTTCTGCACTTTGTTGCTTTACGGTAGGTTCGTATTGATAACACCAGTTGTCACCGCGATGAAGTTCACCGGAAAAAAACTATCCGCATCTTCCATTTCATCCGGGTCGTGGAAGGCGTCCACACGTCATTGGTTCTGCTCGGGAGTGAAAGTGTGCTGTACAAACTTTGCATACACTTTGCTTGTCCTCAGAATATTCTCGAGAATGTCTAGAACACTCGATTTAGAGATGTTGCTCCATTACGATTAGTGACACGATGTTAACATGCTGTAGTTGGATGTCTGCTATGTAACGCTGCATACTCCCAGCAGAATCTACATCTTTTGTTTACAGTTGTTAGTTCAACCTGCCGCTGTAATTACTACGTTGACTTTCTTTATACGTCAGGAGTAAAATCAATTTCGGAATTTTTTGATGGGTGGTGTTTACCCCCAGCATCTCATGGTGTAGCTGGAGAGTTTGAAGCTTTGTCAACCCCAACATGCAACCAAAGAAATTTCCATTAGTGATCATCATCATCATCATCATTTAAGACTGATTATGCCATTCAGCGTTCAGTCTGGAGCGTAGTCCCCCCTTATAAAATTCCTCCGTGATCCCCTATTCAGTGCTAACATTGGTGCCTCTTCTGATGCTAAGTCTATTACTTCAAAATCATTCTTAACCGAATCCAGGTGCCTTCTCCTTGGTCGACCCCGACTCCTCCTACCCTCTACTGCTGAACCCACGAGTCTCTTGGGTAACCTTGCTTCTCCCATGCGTGTAACATGACCCCACCATCTAAGCCTGTTCACCCTGATTGCTGCATCTATAGAGTTCATTCCCATTTTTTCTGGGATCCTAAGTACAACATTTGTGTGAAAATTAAGTTATGGTCCAACAATGCAGTATTTTTGCACTAAAAGGAGATGTGTTTGTAGAAGTGTGTACCTTCCGTACCTAAACAGTTCTGAAGAGAATTTTTAAATTACTTGTATTGGTAAATGTATCTGGACCTGGCTGGAATCATCGACAGAAGATGCTGTGGTTGTTGTTATATTTCGAGTACTTTTATAAATGTAGACAGTTATAGAATGACTAGTAGAAGCCTGGAGTATTTTAGCTGAGACCTGGTGAAAAACACACAATTGTTTAATAAGAAGAAATATAAGCTTTTATGAAGGTGCCCATTAAAGTTGTAATTGTCTTAATTTAACATATGTCCATACATCTGACCCTCCCATGTGCGACTCTTGATTAGCACCAAAAGAAGGCAATAATGGAGAGAAATGTTCCTAAACTGATGAATCAAATGTGTTCAGTTTGTTGAGGTAGCGGATGATACTCTTAAAGATACAGCAAATAAAGCTGACTACTGTGAGATATCAGTATTTTATTTACTCCTTTTTTAAAACTTATACGTAGTAGTACAAAATTCTCTTTTGCTTACAGATAAAAATCCTAGAATTTAATGAAGCTGTGGGTGCACATAAATATTTGATAAAGCATGGCAAAATTTGACATGATGTATTGGTTTGTAGTTGTGACAGATTTTTGTAATACTGTGTATTTTAAAAACTGTTGGGAATCTTGATGTCAGTATAAAGCAAATTGCACGTAAGATAAATAGCACAACGGCAAGTTGAACCAGTTCCTCTGATGTATAAGTAGGGATAGGAAATAAATTGGCAGTTTTAGTAATTTTATTAAATCACCATTCTGTATGAAATGTCACAAAGTGAGTCATTTCCCCAAGACAACAATTCTGAGTCAGTCTTATAAATATTTTCGGTGCCTGGTTTATTTTGTTTGTTTAGTATGAATAAAATAAAAATTAAATGCCTGGCCACTGCAGATGACAGTGGAGTCTTTGGTAAAGCTATAGAATTAACTGTCACCATATATATATTTCAGAGAATCTTCACACCTAAAACAGAATATATGACAAATATTGGGGGTACTCACAAATCGTTGAACACAAGTTTTGGGTAAAGTAAAGAAGTCAAAAAAATTAAATGTTCTGACCCAGAAGATGAAGATGGAATATCATCTCTTCGAGTAGACATAAAACAATAAATCAGTTTTCATTGTTACGAAAATTGGAGACTATGAAAAAGATATAAAAGTGCATGCATTCTATGCAACACAGTAAATTTCCATGCTTGAGTAAAGAAATAGAAAAAGGTGAAAAAAAGAAACAGGAGAATTTTTTGAAAAATTCTGTAATACGTTGTAGAGGAAAATTGATTGCAATTTGGGGGGGGGGGGGGGGGGGACCTATTAAAAAAATTCCTAATTGAGAGGGCAGGTCAGTATCTTCGGACATATAAAATCGAGGATAGTAGATTACTTAAAGAAATCTTAGTGTGTTTCAGTAACAATAAAATTCCAAAATCAACAGACCAGAGAAACTCGGGACTAGAGAGAATGTAACTGAAGAATACATTTTAAACATAAAAATTCAGAAAAGAACAACTTAATAGATTTTCAGAAAAATTTAGCCAACATGGAAGAAAATTCACTCAACACCAAAATTAACAGCAGAATGAAATAATGAAAAAGTGATGGGGAGATAGAGGAAGAAGAACCTCATTTGAAAAAACAATTCCTCTGCGATATTGTTTTACATGGCTCACAGATAGCTGGAGCCAACGCATCAAAGAAAGTTAATCTAGTTGTGGACTTTGCATTTCCAAAATGAATGCTTTAACAGCTACAAACCTGCAAATAGACTTCTTAGAAAATGGTGGAGAATATTTAATTATTGTACATTTATACATTCTTCACATTCACAACCTGTTATGTGAAAAACTTATTATAGGTCATCCGATTCACATTTTTGTGTATTATAAAAAGTGTACATAATAATCATTTAAACCTGCTACTAACAAACATTTTTAAAATATCTAGGTACTATGCAATACTGTGAAAAAACATAATACTACAACAAACAGGCAAAGAAGGTAAAAGATAGGAAACTTCTTCCTACCACTACAAAACTACACTTAACCCTACATCTACATCTACTATTTCTTCCTTTATTACCATTTTCTAATACATTACTATACTCAATGTCCGTCCTTCTTTCTCTTCTTTCTTCTTTCCTGTGTTCCTCTTGTCGCCTTACAAACTGCGCTATCTTCAAAATGATGATCACTCGCACACAATCTTGTATCTCACATCCTACCCTCCCCCTCCCTCACTCCTTCTCCATTCAGTCCCAATTCGCACCTATTACACCGAGTCACATTGTCATATTTGCCATCCCCCTTCTTCACACATCCCTCATACCTGCAACCCACAGTAAAATATTTTTCTATTTATATCTTTACTTTTATCTGATTGTGATTGTGTGAATTTTCGTCTTTGACTGTCCTTGTACTCTCTCAGATTTCATCTTGCTTCTCATTTCATCCTTTTCTTGATTTTTCCCATGTTCTTGGGTGTATTTTTACGATTTTTTCAGACATAATTCTGCATTATTTACGTATTTTTTGCATTTTTCCCCACCACCATGGATCCATGCTCCTTCCATCTGCACCAATACAGAAATGTTTCCTTATCCGTAGCCAGAACCCAGCCCCACTTACTCTTCCTGCACTGTTGCTTCACTCGTGGAATCCCCCCAAAATAGCCTTACCATCAGATTACACATCTCCATCTGCCACCCTTTCTTCCACAATGGCCTCCCTATGTTAAGATTTCGCCAATCCATAGTTCTCATCAATGTAGTCAAGCCCAAACCTTCTCTCCATCCGTAAAATTCTTCTGCTATGCAATCCTAAATTCCTATAACCCATAACAGATTGAAACTCTAGCCCTCCAGGAAGTAGAGCAGTGTGCACAACGCCACCTCAAAAAACTCTCCACCCTGCTCACTTCCTACTTCCACCTTTGATTGCCACTATCCACCACCTCTACAACAACCTCTAAACCTCCCTGACGGCCCCCCATAGTTGACAAACCCTGTCTCGCAGACATACTTACTACATTTACCCCACAAACTCCCTCCAAAACTCCCTCCCACCACCACACAGAATCTACAACCTCAACAGGCCTGAAACACTGTCGTGAAGTTCTCCTCCAAAAGCCTTAGCCCTGCATAAATATCAGTCCTTTCCATAAGCTTCACCTTTTACCCCACTTCCAAATTCAATCATGCAGGACTTGTTAAAGACGTTCTCTCTTTCTCCTGGTCCCTAAAGTGGAAATACTTTCTCATTATCAACCCTACCAATCAGGCTCAACCAAAGACCAATGTTGAATCCTACTTGACTCAGTTCACTTCTCCATCCAACTGTGATTCACCCCCACTGCCCCCAAATCACCCCCTGTTAACCTCCCAGAATTTCTTAATTTGAATCTTGCCTCATCATCATTCCTCAAATACCGCAGCATACAAACTAACCTAGCATCTGCAGAAAGAACTGCAGTCTGCCACCTAAAAACTGATCCTGGCATTATAATCCTACTGCAGACAAAGGCTCCACCACTGTTGTTTTGAACTGCAAGGATTACCTGGCAGAAGGACTCCGCCAGCTGTCAGATACGTCGACCTACAAACCTTGCCACAATGACTCCATTCCAGAAACCCACCAGGATCTCCAGTCACTCCTCAAATCCTTAGGCCCATCCCAGAACCTCTCCCCAGAGTCAATCTCTCTCCTCACCCCTTGCACTCCTACCTTCTACATGCTTCCTGAAGTTCATAAGCCCAGCTGCCCAGGACGCCCCGTTGTGGCCAGTTACCGTGCCACCATTGAGAGAATCTCTAGTCTCTTAGACCAACATCTTCAGCCTATTACCCAGAACCTATACCCCTATACAAAAGATACCAACCATTTCCTCTGCCAGCTCTCCACAGTTCCTGTCCCTTACAACTCGGTGCCTTGCTCGTCACTATTGATGTCACCTCCCTTTAAATTAAGTTCCCTAATGCCCATAGCCTTACTGCTATTGAACACTGCCTTTCCCAATGCCTGACAGATCCTGAACCGACAACCTCGTTCAGAGTCACCGTGACCGACTATTTCTTCACCCACAATTCCTTTTCGTTTGAAGTCATTACCTACAAACAAATCTGAGGTGTAGCTGTGGGCAGTCGCATGGCACCGTTCTAAGCCAACCTATTCGTGGGCTATCTAGAGGAATCCTTCCTAAAAACCCAGAATCCTAAACCCCTCACCTAGTCCAGACTCATTGATGACATCTTTCCTATCTGGTTTGAGGGTGAGGACACCTTATCCACATTCCTCCAGAACCTCAACAATTTCTCCCCCATTTACATCATCTGGTCCTACTCAACCCAACAGGCCACCTTCCTAGATGTTGACCTCCACCTCAGAGATGGCTACATCAGTACCTCCGTCCACATCAAACCTACTAACCACCAGCAATATCTCCACTTCGACAGCTGCCACCCCTTTCG
Organism: Schistocerca piceifrons; assembly: GCF_021461385.2. Classification (NCBI taxonomy): domain Eukaryota; kingdom Metazoa; phylum Arthropoda; class Insecta; order Orthoptera; family Acrididae; genus Schistocerca; species Schistocerca piceifrons. The sequence continues at coordinate 9,239,666 of NC_060148.1, read as the reverse complement.
TACCGAGAAGTCCCTTCTGTGCAGCCTAGCCATCCACGGTCATCGCACCTGCAGTGATGAACAGTCCCTCTCAAAATATACTGATGATCTCACTGAGGCTTTTACAGACTGTATTAATCCTCCCAACATTGTACAAAAACAGATCTCCAGAGCCTTATCTTTCCAGTCGCTCACCACCTCCCAAAGCCCCACTGTCTGGCCACAGAGGAGCATTGCCCTCTTAACTCGAGGCCACCCAGGACTGGAGCAACTGAACTACAAGGGTGGTTTGAGAAGTTCTCGGAACGGAATAGAAGAAACTTTGTTTGTTTTTTCAATGTAGTCTCCTTGTAGATTAATGCACTTGGTCCAATGATATTCCAGTGCCTTGATCCCATCTCAAAAATGATTTTCCTGCAGTCCTGCAAAAGAGTTTTAAACTCCAACTACTAATTCTTTGTTTGAAGTGAGTCTTTGTCCACGAAGAAAAATTTTCAGTTTTGGGAACACATGGAAGTCTGACAGCCATATCAGGTGAATAAGGCGGGTGTGGCAACAATTCATACCTTAGTTCGTGTAATTTTGCCATGGCGACAGCACAGATGTGCAGGTGCGCATTGTCTTGATGGAAGATGACTTTCTTCATTGTTAAACCTGGCTTTTTTTCACATATCTTTTGTTGCGGTTGGTCCAGGAGGTTAGCATAGTATTCTCCAGTATTTGTTTGCCCAGTGGGGAGATAATCTACTAACAGAATCCCCACCGCATCTTAGAATACTGATGCATTGACCTTTCTCGGCGAAGGAATTGTCTTTGCTTTCTTTGGTGGCAGAGAATCAGCATGTTTCCACTGCTTTGAATGTTATTTTGTTTCTGGTGTGTAGTAGTGCACCCATTTTCGTCTGTGGTTGCAAACCAGCACAAAAAATCTTGTTCGTTTCTCGTAAAACAGGCCAAACATTGTTCCAATATGTCCATTCTCATGCGTTTATCCAGTGTTAAGGAATTGCGGCACCCGTCTTGTGGATAATTTTTTCATGTCTAATGCTTCAGATAAAATGTGATGTACGCTTTCAGGTGACATCTGGCAAGGGTGAGCAGTTTCACACACTTTCAGGTGGCGATCCTCTGTGACGATTTTGTGCACTTTTAGAATGGTTTCTGGAGCCATGACACATCTTGGCCGACCACTGTGCGGATCATCGTCTAAGCTCTCCCAACCAAATTTAAATTTGTTTGTCCACTTGGCAACAATTGTATCTGAAGGAGCAGAGTCCCCCACTGTATTCTGGAAATTGCACGAATGTCCTTTGCTTTCATACCTTTATTTACAAAGTACTTAATCAGTGCTCGAATCTCAGTTCCCCCAACCCCCCACCCCCCTCCCGTCTTCACAAATCACTTCATGGGAACAACAACAGAGCCACGTCACCTCCACAGCTCTCTCCCGAGAACACTGACGTGGCACGTGTTTACAGGCAACAGTCCGATGAATATCACGTGAACAACTTGTTGCGCTAGTGCTGACCTCTTGTGGTGATTCCGAGAACTTTTCGAACTACCCTCGTACATTCTCAATCACGGTTTCAACTACCTCTCATCGTGCCTTGAAATGAGAAATATCCTGCCCACTCTGTCAGATACTGATAACGCTGTCTAACGTGTGTCGGCATCATCACTGTAATCACTCAATGTCTGATGCATACCCCCTACTATATATTGTACTAGAGCTGGTAACACGAACAAAACTAATGCACTCTGGTGGCCCTTCTGCCTGTGCACAGGATTACAACTCTAAATCATTCACATAACCACCGATGGCGTGTACGTGTAAAAAGTTAACTCTGACGTCTGTCAGTGCTTAAACTTCTTTGTCAGTCGGTGTTCTAGCGCTGGTGAGGTTGCTATAGATTCTAGGTATGAAATCGGTACAATCCATTTAGACACGAGTGTCATCCAGGTTCTAGTCGACGGTGCCTGACCACCATGTGGGAGGGTGCACTTCAACTTTAGAAGGTTCCCTTTGCTTGGGAAATTGATTACACGATTCACTGTAACTCCTTACTAGTTACATTTCTGTTAGCACTAACACGGTGGACAGTCTTGAAAACAATTTCATTCAGTTGTCGCAGACCCCGGTTGCCTTCAGTCCGACTGTACAGCGTATGCTAGCATACGGTTGAATTCCTCATAAAGCCCTCCTTGGCCTTCCTGGATACTGTGACTGTTGTATAGTCAGATACATCAGGTCGACTCTTCCTCAGTGGTGCTTCGAGACCCGGTGCTCGCTGTACCTGGGGACTACGACCCGCTACAATATCTTTGTAGTGCACAGTCCCAGAGCATGCTCCAGAGTGTCTACAGTGCCACAGGTGTGATTGTCATTCATTAGGCCTCTGATTTTTTACAGGTACATAGTATGTGTCCCACGATCTGTCAGGTAATGTACCAAAAAAAATCTAGTTTGTAGTCTCTCTCAGCTACTAAGTAGTTCATTTTACATCCTGTAGTAAATTATTCATTTTGGTCTCAGTTCTAGGTATGCTTCGTAGATGTAATTGAATGTCTTTCTGTAACCAATATAGAGTTCCTCGGATCTTTAATGACTGAATATTGTGCCGGCCAGTGTGGCCGTGCGGTTCTAAGCGCTTCAGTTTGGAACCGCGTGACCGCTACGGTCGCAGGTTCGAATCCTGCCTCGGGCATGGATGTGTGTGATGTCCTTAGGTTAGTTAGGTTTAAGTAGTTCTAAGTTCTAGGGGACTGATGACCTGAGTAGTTAAGTCCCTTAGTGATAAGAGCCATTTTTGACTGAATATTGTGTTTGTCCATTTAAATAGTACCGCCACCCCGCCTGAGGTTGGCAACGGTGACCAGGCAGCCCCCGACTCGTCCCACCCTGGCAGTGGCCGCAGCGAGGACGACACCCTGGCGTCGGACAAAACGGTGTCGACAGGCGACACGACTATTCTGGCATCCACATCCGGTGTCACCGTCAACGGTAGCGGCGGTGGCACTGGTATCGACAGTGTGGGAACCGCCGCGGGCAGTGCTGGCAGAGAGGTGGGCGAGGAGCAACGCCTCAGCGACACTGGTTCTGCCGTTACTGCCAGTACGAAGCCACCGTTCAGCTACACAGAGCTCATTGCTATGGCAATAGAGCATTCTCCACACAGGTTGGTAGCACTGCTGTGAAGTCCCTTCACGAATATACACTATAGCATCCTTAATACGTGTGACCATAATTTGGCACTTCCTGTGATATCTCATACGTGTTGTGTACACGTGTTGGTGTTGTTTCTCGGTCATCAGCAACAAGATGATTTTACGCATTTCTTCACCTGTTCTCCTTGTCGGCTATCATCGTATCAAATAATTGCTCTATCCGACATCGAGGATAAGAACCTCCATTTCTGTCCCCAGTTTTCTGACTGGCTTGACGTAACTGCTGCCATTTCATTTCCTGTTCAGTCTCTTCTCGTAAGATCCTCATTTATTAGTTTGAAATATTCTAATCTCAGTCTTCCCCTTCAGTTTTTACCTTCTAGAACTGCCTCTACTACCAAGTAACTTTCTCCCGGATGTCTTAATACACGTTCCATCAGCCTGCCCATTCTTCTCGTCATTGTTTTTCACATGTTTCTCTGCTCACCAATTCTGCAGAGAAACATCTCATTTCTAGGCTCATCAGTTGGCATAATTTAGTTTTTGCTTCTGTAGAACCATCTCTCAAATACTTGTTTTCCCTTCTCCCACAGTCCATGATTCACATCTGTGCATGCTGTACTCCAAATATATGTTTTCAGAAGTTTCTACCTCTAATGAATCTTCAATTGACCAGGAGTGACCTCTTTCGCTATGCTAGTTTACTTTTTATACCCTCTTTCATATCTCTCATGTCATATTTTGTTTCCAGTGTAGCAGAATTACTTCACTTCGCCTATTTTCTGGTCCCCAACATTGATGTTAAATTTATTGATGTTTTCACATCTTCTGCTCCGCACGACTTTGTTTGTCTTTCATTCACATATCTAGGCCTTCCCATGTACCACCAACCGTAGGTTGCAAAAATGAGCTATGTTATAATATGTGCTCAACACTTTCACTTCTTTCTTTATTAGGCATTTTTTCTTGACCTTTTAGAGGACGACATAACTCCTTCCTTGATCAGAGCATCTGATCTTTAACATTCCCTGTAACAGCCTACCATTCATATTTCACACCCATATGGAACAATTCCCTAAATTTAGCTATGCTTAGCAGCTGTTCCTTTTGTAGAGAATCCCCTTGCTTTATATAATTCCTGCTATAAAATATCATGTTGGAACTGATTTTTAATATTTGTTTTCCCTTTGCAATTAGTGGCCACTGTCTTAGCAATTAGTCACTTCTGGAGTTTTTGAGATTCAATATACAAGAGAGCAGTGGAACATCTCGGTGCACATAATTTGTCGTCAGAATCACAGTTTGATTTCAGGGCACAAGTCAGCACAAAAAATTCAGTTTCATTGTTTTGTATTTGAGACAGTAGCACGGCATTAATGGCGTGTTTAGGAGAATATAAGGCATGACTAGAAAATGCCAGTGGCATTTCATTCTGAGCTGCCAGATATGGCAGTCGTGTGCATGAGGTGTTCTTGCTTGCTTGTATGAATGGGGGAGCGGGGGGGAACGCTAAGTGTGTAACAATCTTTTTGTTGTTCCTGCCTGCAACTCAACTCATCTTTACAGTGAATAGGAATGTACCTTCTCCTTATATTTTTGATTTTCAAACCTGGAGTTTCCTTTGTTTGAAAAGTCAACAAAACATGCACCAAATTAGAGAACTCCAAACAACAATTTTCCATTAAAAAATTCACATTTTTATACCCACATCACCTATTGTACTCTCCTTAAGTGTCTGCAAGGGCGGTAGAGATTTGAATCTGATTCGGATCATGTTATTGGGGGTTACTGCAGAGTTCTGTTCTGAGTACATTGCTTTTCATGCTATATATCAATGATCAGTCAGTAAAATCTCAGGGGACTCAAAAAATTTTATATCTGTGGATGGCATGAGCATTACTGTGCAAGACATTGGACCCGATGCAAATGATGTAGCTGATAAATCAGTCAGTCTGCTTTTAATATGGCCAAGAAAGAAAGACAGAAATCCAGGAAGGTGGAAAAACAATCTGGTAGACCTGCTGGAGGCCAAAGGAGGGCCATTGTATGCAGCAGGGCAGTTTTAATTAACTGTAAGTAACAAATTTCAAAAGTTTTTTCTTTAAAATCAATTTCCCACAAACTAAAATTTTCAGTACATATGCCCCATTATATCAGAAACTATTATAGATAAATGAACGAAATTTTCAGATACTCTGCTTAACATAAAAAGCCACCTCTGGTACTACATTCATTAATATTCCTCCATTAGGAAGTTCACAAAAAATATTTTCTGCAGAAAAAACTTTGTTTTTTGTTAATAAATTTAAAAAAGTATTTCTTAAAAACTATAAAATGGATAAAGTAGATTTTAGTACAGTTGACTCTATCAGCATCATGTAACATACAGTAAAAATATTAAGGTCCTGCATCAAATAGTTTTTTCAGAAATGGGTCAAATACTTGCCTAATTTAACATGGGTTAGATAGGCGGGGTGTGGTCCCCTTAAAGATTTCAGCCATTAAGGCCTTCATCAACAATACACGCACGCACACACACACACACACACACACACACACACACACACACACATGACTGCAGTTGTTTGTGTGAGTTGGGTTTGCGGAAGTGTGTGTGTGTGTGGTGGTGTTGTTGTTGTTGATGAAGGCGTTAATGGCTGAAAGCTTTAATTGCAAGTCTTTCTGTTGTGCCTATCTGTGACTCAGCATTTCCGCTATATGGTGAGTAGCTACTTTCCTTCTCATAATATTGTTACATTGCATACTGCTTTTTCCATTGTTTGATTTTTTTTTTCTCTGAAAACTACGTAGAACAGATAGTTAGGTACCCCACCATGATGGAAACAGTGCATCTAATGGCAGCACATAGATCCGCCTCTCTGAGTATGTCCACATTGAAACTGGTATCAGTGACCACGACATCGTTGTGGCAGAATGATTACCAAAGTACAAAGGACAACTAAACCAAGTAGAAAGATACATATGTTCCGTAAACTAGATAAAAAATTAGAAGTATCGTACCTCACTGAGGAACTTGAAACTTTCAGCACAGCGCAGGAGCTTGTAGACGACTCCTGTTCAAGTTTAAAAGAATAGTTGACCATCCACTGGATGGATATGTACCCAGGAGAACAGTTCATAATGAAAGGGAACCTCCATAGTATACAGTCACTCTAAAGAAACTGCTAAAGAAATAGAAATTACTGCATAATAGGCATAAAACAAATCATAGGGCAATAGGCAGATAGGTAGATGCTGAATGAAACAAGTTTGGCTGTCAGGAGAGGAATCCATGATGCATTGAATGACTACCATATCAGAATGTTGTCGAGTGACCTTTCACAAAACCCAAAGAAATTCTGGTCACATGTAAAGTCTGTTAGTGGCTCCAAAGTTAGTGTATAGTCACTCGGTGACAAAGCAGGAACTGAAATTGAGGGTATCAAAGACAAGGCTGAAATGTTTAACTCCATTTTTAAATGTTCCATTACAAAGGAAAACCCAGGAGGACTGCCCCAGTCCAATCCTGGTACCACTGATAAACGATGAATGAAATAAGTATTAGTGTCAGTGGAGAAACAGCTGAATTGAATAAAATTGAACAAAGCTCCAGGGCCCAAAGGAACCCCTGCAGATTCTATACTGAATTTGCAGCTGAGTTCGCCTCTCTTGTAACTATAATCTGTTGCATATCCCTCGAACAAAAATCAATGACCAGTTCTTGGGGAAAAGCATAGGCCACACCTGTCTACAAGAAGGGTAGTAGAAGTGATCCACATAACTACTGTCCAATATCCTTTTCATCGATTTCTTCTAGAATCTTAGAACATATTTCGAGCTTAAACACAATGAGGTGAGGTGTTTTGAACAGAACAACCTCCTCAATGCCAACCAGCATAGATTTTGAAAACATCTGTCATGTGAAACCCAACTTGCACTTTTCTCACATGACGTACTGAAAGCTTTGGGTCGTGGCAGCCAAGTAGATGCAGCATTTCTTGTTTTCTGAAAATCATTTGACTCAGTACTGCACCTACGCTTATTGTCAAAAGTACAATCATATGGGGTATCAAGTGAAATTTGTGACTGGATTGAGGACTTTTTGGTAGGGAGGACACAGCATATTATCTTGGATGGAGAGTCATTGTCAGGTGTAGAAGTAACTTCAGGTGTGCCCCAGGGAAGTGTATTGGGACCCTTGCTGTTCATGTTGTATATTAATGACTTGCACACAATATTAATAGTAAGATCAGGCTTTTTGCAGATGGTGCAGTTATCTGTAATGAAGTACACACATCAAAAAAAGTTTTGCATCACCTCGGTTCCAAGAGTTCCGGAACCTGTACAGAAAATTGGAGTAGAGATCAACATAAACATCATTCCTGCCCTCTTTATTGCTCATGAAAACCACATATTGCATGTTATACCACCATACAGCAAGACCGTCAGAGGCGGTGGTCCAGATAGCTGTACACACCGGTACCTCTAATACCCAGTAGCACATCTTCTTGCATTGATGCATGCATGTATTTGTCATGGCATACTGTCCACAAGTTCATCAAGGCACTGTTGGTCCAGATTGTCCCACTCCTTAATGGCAATTTAGCGTAGATCCCTCAGAGTGGTTGGTGGGTCATGTCATCCATAAAAAGCCCTTTTCAATCTATCCCAGGCATGTTCGATAGAGTTCATGTCTGGAGAACATGTTGGCCACTCTAGTCAAGCGATGCCATTATCCTGAAGGAAGTCATTCACAAGATGTGCACGATGGGGGGACAAATGTCTTCTGTGGAGATCAATGCCTCGCCAATATGCTTGCACTATTGGTTAGAGGATGGCATTCACGTATTGTACAGCCCGTACGGCGCCTCCCATGACCACCAGCGGCGTATGTCGGCCCCACTTAATGCCACCCCAAAACAGCAGGGAACCTCCACCTTGCTGCACTCGCTGGACAGTGTGTCTAAGGCGTTCAGCCTGACCTGGTTGCCTCCAAACACGTCTCCGACGATTGTCTGGTTGAAGGCATATGCGTCACTCATCAGTCAAGAGAACGTGATGCCAATCCAGAGTTGTCCATTAGGCATGTTGTTTGGCCCATCTGTACCGCATTGCACAGTGTGGTGGTTGCAAAGATCCGTGGACGTAGCGAATGAAATTGCACATCATGCAGCCTATTGCGCACAGTTTGAGTCGTAACACGACGTCCCGTGGCTGCACGAAATGCATTATTTGACACGGTGGCTTTGCTGTCAGGGTTCTTCCCAGACATAATCCGTAGGTAGCGGTCACCCACTGCAGTAGTAGCTGTCGGGCTGCCTGAGCGAGGCATGTCATCGACAGTTGCTCTCTCTCTCTCTGTATCTCCTCCGTCTCCAACCAACATCGCTTTGGTTCACTCCAACATGCCTGGACACTTCCCTCATTGAGAGCCCTTCCTGGCACAAAGTAACAATGCGGGTGTGATCGAACTGTGGTATTGACCGTCTAGGCACGATTGAACTACAGGTAACACCATCATGTACCTCCTTCCTGGTGGAATGACCGGAACTGATCGGCTGTCGGACCCCCTCCGTCTGATAGGCGCTGCTTGTGCGTGGTTGTTTACATGTTTGGGTGGGTTTAGCGACATCTCTGAACAGTCAAAGGGACTGTGTCTGTGATACAATATCCACAGTCAACATCGATTTTCAGTTCGGGGGAATGGGGTGATGCAAAACTTCTTTTGATGTGTGTTTTATCTGAGAGAAGCTGCATAAATATTGCGTCAGATATTGATAAGATTTCAACATGGTGCAGAGATTGGCAGCTTACTGTAAATGTTCAGAAATGTAAAATAGTGCACATTGCAGAACGCAAAATGTAGTACCATATGACTATAATATCAGTGAGTCACTGTTGGGATTGACCGATCGGTGTTACACTTGGCAGGGATATGTAATGGAGTGATCACATAGGTTCAGTTGTGGGTAAAGCATGTGGTAGACTTCTGTTTATTGGTAGAATACTGGGAAAGTGCAGTCAATCAACAAAGGAGATTGCTTGCAAATCATCTACATCTACATCCATACTCCGCAAGCCACCTGACGGTGTGTGGCTGGGGGTACCTTGAGTACCTCTATCGGTTCTCCCTTCTGTTCCAGTCTCGTATTGTTCATAGAAAGAAAGATTGTCGGTATGCCTCTGTGTGGGCTCTAATCTCTCTGTGTGACCAGTTCTAGAATATTTCTCAAGTGTGGGGGACCCGTACCAGATAGGACTGAGGGATAATGAACATATACCGAGAGGGGCAGCATGAATGGTCACTGGTTTGCCTAATGACAGTGTGTGTCACATAGATACTGAAGGAACTGAAATGGAAGACTCTTGAAGATAGACGTAAACTATCCTGAGAATGTCTAGTAACAGAGTTCCAAGAACCGGTTAAGTGATTACTCTAGGAATGTGCTACAACCCCTCACGTAGGGATTGTTAGGATAAGATTAGAATAATTAGAGCATACACAGAGGCATTCAAACAAGCCATTCTTCCTGTGCTCCATACATGAATGGCACTGGGAGAAACCCTAATAACTGGCACAGTGGGACATTCCCCCTACCACGTGCCACACAGTGGTTCGCAGAGTATAGATGTAGATGTAGAGGACGTTGCTACTGATTGACTACATCGTGTGTCGTATACTCTGAATATTTGCTGTCATTCACTGGTGAGATCATGTGATGTGAGCTGTGATTGGCTGACAAAAGTGCTTGTCGGTCTGTATTTCAGTGCTTCGGAAACTACTTTGCGTATACTTTTGTAATAAGAAAAGGCACATTTTACATGTTATTGTACATCAAAGATACAGGGTGTTTCAAAAATGACCGGTATATTTGAAACGGCAATAAAAACTGAACGAGCAGCGATAGAAATACACCGTTTGTTGCAATATGTTTGGGACAACAGTACATTTTCAGGCAGACAAACTTTCGAAATTACAGTAGTTACAATTTTCAACAACAGATGGCGCTGCGGTCTGGGAAACTCTATAGTACGATATTTTCCACATATCCACCATGCGTAGCAATAATATGGCGTAGTCTCTGAATGAAATTACCCAAAACCTTTGACAACGTGTCTGGCAGAATGGCTTCACATGCAGATGAGATGTACTGCTTCAGCTGTTCAATTGTTTCTGGATTCTGGCGGTACACCTGGTCTTTCAAGTGTCCCCACAGAAAGAAGTCACAGGGGTTCATGTCTGGCGAATAGGGAGGCCAATCCACGCTGCCTCCTGTATGTTTCGGATAGCCCAAAGCAATCGCACGATCATTGAAATATTCATTCAGGAAATTAAGGACGTCGGCCGTGCGATGTGGCCGGGCACCATCTTGCATAAACCACGAGGTGTTCGCAGTGCCGTCTAAGGCAGTTTGTACCGCCACAAATTCACGAAGAATGTCCAGATAGCGTGATGCAGTAATCGTTTCGGATCCAAAAAATGGGCCAATGATTCCTTTGGAAGAAATGGCGGCCCAGACCGGTACTTTTTGAGGATGCAGGGACGATGGGACTGCAACGTGGGGCTTTTTGGTTCCCCATATGCGCCAGTTGTGTTTATTGACGAAGCCGTCCAGGTAAAAATAAGCTCCGTCAGTAAACCAAATGCTGCCCACATGCATATCGTCGTCATCAATCCTGTGCACTATATCGTTAGCGAATGTCTCTCGTGCAGCAATGGTAGCGGCGCTGAGGGGTTGCCGCGTTTGAATTTTGTACGGATACAGGTGTAAACTCTGGCGCACGAGACGATACGTGGACGTTGGCGTCATTTGGACCGCAGCTGCAACACGGCGAACGGAAACCCGAGGCCGCCGTCGGATCACCTGCTGCACTAGCTGCGCGTTTCCCTCTGTGGTTGCCGTACGCGGTCGCCCTACCTTTCCAGCACGTTCATCTGTCACGTTCCCAGTCCGTTGAAATTTTTCAAACAGATCCTTTATTGTATCGCTTTTCGGTCCTTTGGTTACATTAAACCTCCGTTGAAAACTTCGTCTTGTTGCAACAACACTGTGTTCTAGACGGTGGAATTCCAACAGCAGAAAAATCCTCTGTTCTAAGGAATAAACCATGTTGTCTACAGCACACTTGCATGTTGTGAACAGCACACGCCTACAGCAGAAAGACGACGTACAGAATGGCGCACCCACAGACTGCGTTGTCTTCTATATCTTTCACATCACTTGCAGCGCCATCTGTTGTTGAAAATTGTAACTACTGTAATTTCGAAAGTTTGTCCGCCTGAAAATGTACTGTTGTCCCAAGCATATGGCAACAAACGGTGTATTTCTATCGCTGCTCGTTTAGTTTGTATTGCCGTTTCAAATATACCGGTCATTTTTGAAACACCCTGTATTTCCAAAGCGCTTTTTTTGCTGGGTTTCATTTCCCAAAGTGCCGGAAGTTCTGTGCTGGTTCATAAACCCATCACCATTCTAAAGATTGGTAAGTTTTACAGCTCCGAGGGAAAGTATATTGTCACTTAACTTGGGAAAAGTTCTTACACCAGGTGTATAGTGTATTTTCACCTGAGGGGGAAAAGTGTTTAACAGAGAAATCGAGGAAAAATCATGTGGTCACACACACACACACACACACACACACACACACACACACACACACACACACAATAGCAGCGTGTCACATCTTCATGGTCCACAAAGTTATAATCAAATAAAATCAGACATCACAATATTGACAACAGTGCTTCTCATCGACTTCACAGGAGGGAAATCTTCAAAACAACCATTTATTTTTCCAACCATACAAAGTGAAGAGAGGTCTGTGAGGACTTAAGACACACTTAGTGAAAATAAGAAAGTGTGCTGTCTGCCCCTAGTTTTGACTCGGGGTATGCTGTAGGTGGTTTGAATTGTGATGTTTGCTTTTGTCTGTCTGGCAGGAGGGCATTACTGCCACAGATCCACGCCTACATCACAAGGCACTTTCCGTACTACGGGCCCGACCAGAAGGGCTGGCAGATTGCAATCAAGAACAGACTGTCGAGCAGCAAGTGCTTCGTCAAAGTGCCGCAGGAAGTCGACAGGCGCAAGGGGAACTACTGGATGGTCGGTAAGTCTTACGGCCGGTGGCAGAGTGGCTGGACATCGCCTCACCTCCTCTTTTTTTTTTTTTTTTTTATGCCTCCGGGTACACCGAGTGGTTGAGAAGACACGAGCTTTTGACTGAGCACTCCGTGGCCATTGTCGAGTAGAATGACTGCTGACGGCCTGCAGCTGTTATGCCCTTACGTACTCAGGCTGTCAGCGAGGCCATCACTCGTGTCCACACTAGTGCCGTATACGGACACACATTGATTCCACATTCGATGCACCCACTTCAACCGTGCTGACTGGCTGTTGCTTTATGGTTTTAGGTTCACAGTGAAGTGCTTTTGATCTACAGTTATCAGGAAATTTTTGCTTGAATGAACATCCCAAGAGTTGCTATGACCTTGTAATACACTGACAGAAGTTGTTATACCATGAAAATCTGCAACAAATGCTATCAGGGTGACGCTCCACTATTTCTTGGCATGTGCTATATGTTGCTTAAATTTTCGTCTTTATCCTTGAATGAGATTTTCACTCTGCAGCGGAGTGTGCGCTGATATTAAACTTCCTGGCAGATTAAAACTGTGTGCCCGACCGAGACTCGAACTCGGGACCTTTGCCTTTCGCGGGCAAGTGCTCTACCATCTGAGCTACCGAAGCACAACTCACGCCCGGTCCTCACAGCTTTACTTCTGCCAGTATCTCGTCTCCTACCTTCCAACTTTACAGAAGCTCTCCTGCGAACCTTGCAGAACTAGCACTCCTGAAGAAGAGATACTGACAGAAGTAAAGCTGTGAGGACCGGGCGTGAGTCGTCCTTCGGTAGCTCAGTTGGTAGAGCACTTGCCCGCGAAAGGCAAAGGTCCCGAGTTCGAGTCTCGGTCGGGCACACAGTTTTAATCTGCCAGGAAGTTTCATATCAGCGCACACTCCGCTGCAGAGTGAAAATCTCATTCTGGGAACATCCCCCAGGCTGTGGCTAAGCCAAGTCTCCGCAGTATCCTTTCTTTCAGGAGTGCTAATTCTGCAAGGTTCGCAGGAGAGCTTCTGTAAAGTTTGGAAGGTAGGAGACGCGGTACTGGCAGAAGTAAAGCTGTGAGTACCGGTCGTGAGTTGTCCTTCGGTAGCTCAGATGGTAAGGCAAAGGTCCCGAGTTCGAGTCTCGGTCGGGCACACAGTTTTAATCTGCCAGGAAGTTTCATCTTTATCCTTGCTTATTTCCAGTACTGAAAAGGTCAGTTGTTACAGATGAAGAACAGCATAAGCAGCTGGTGGTCATTGGGCATGTGCAGTGTTACTGGTACTTCTCTGGTGGAGATGACAACACAGCACGCCCAGAGGTGTGGGACACGTACAGCATATCACCGTCTTTCAGAATTGGAAAAAAAGTGAATCGGTGGCACGACGAGCGTCGTACCGACGTATTGCACAGACAGCTGGTTGTAGTGAAATGACTGCAGATTGAGTGGTGACGAGATGGTCTCGGTGGTCGAGAGATGGACTCTAGAGCGACACTGTAACAGGAAGAGCAGGCACAGATCTTTCCAGAACGAGTACACCACAAGAAGTTGTAGGATTGCCCAGTTGCCTCTGATGAACAAATGGAAGACAGCAACTGAAATCTGGGTAGACGGTACAGGCAGAGGGTCACCACGAATGCTCAGGAACAGTTCACTGGAAGCTGGATTGAGATCTCAATTTGCCACGTGTCATTCGCAACTGACGCCATATCGTGGACAACAGAGACTTGCACAGTGCAGAGCTAGACTGAACTGGCACACCGAATGTTATTTTGTCGTCGTGTTGAGAGATGAGTCTTTCTTGTTGCTGTGGTGGTCAGATTGACACCAATGTATCCATAGACTGCCTGGTGAAAGGTCACAGGAAGCAGTGCTTCTCTAGACCCACATCTCTCAAACTGTTGGAATCGTGGTGTGGGGAGTTACTGTATAGGACACGGTCATTTGCTTTTGTAGAAGGGAGGCTGTTGTGATATCTTTCCTGACCTACGTAACAAATGACATTGTCTAGCAAAATAATGCAAGATCTCTCACTTCAGTTCTTACACCAGATGCCTTGAAGAATGTACAGATCACTGAGGATAGCCCCCAGGGGGCTCGCCGCTCTTTCCCGGGTTTGTGCTTGGCATCCGTGGGGCCCCAGCCTTTGCAGCATCTTTTCCCTCGTGTGCTGCACGTCTATCCTCTTGCTGTTCTTTTTCCCTCCTCTTGGGGAACATTCTAGGATGTTTTTGGAAATGTGTTCCGCATATTCAGTAGCTGATGTCAGAACAGTCTCTCCACTGTTTTTTGTTCCTTTTTTTCTTTGTTCCCCTTCTCCTGTCTGTCCTCCACTCTGGCATTTGGGGTTTCTGTTTGTCTTCTTCCTCCCTGTGTGCTCCTGAAGGCGAGCCCATGCTTCTGATGTGCAAGAGGTGACTGGGTAACGCGTAGTACCCAGCCCCAGGTAGGGTTAGCACATACAGATGGTACAGGACGGGCCCATTGAGGGGTGGTAGCCAGAGCTGCTACCTTCCCGAATTGGTGATTGGTCCCTCTGTTTGGTAGTTGTGACCCGAGGAGTGAACAATCACCTAAGGCAGGTTCACCACATTCTGAGCCCCCCTCCCCTGTTGGAAGCAGCGTGCCATTGGAGTCTCTGGCAGTCATGCGGGATTTTTTTTACAATGAGCCCATCATTTTCTGCACAGTCGGTGTCTACTAAACGTAAACAGAATGAGGCTAACAATACAAAGACACTCGCAGCTGAACCTCAGTTCCTCATTGTTTCACGTACTGAAGACGGTCAGTCCTTTGCTACGGTAAAGCCATTTATTATTCAGGAAGGTGTTGATGCAGTTGCTGGCCCTGTGAAATCGTGCTCTCGTTTACGCAGTGGAACTTCGCTTCTGGAGACTACTCCTGATTCTCAAGCACAACAACTGCTTGCAGCTCCGCTCCTCCACTGCTATCCTCTTCGTGTTGAGGCCCATTGAATGCTGAATTCTTCACGTGGTGTTATTTACACCAGGCTGCCTGATGGTCTGACTAAGGCAGAAATCCAGACGTACCCCTCTGATCAGAGTGTCATTGCAGGCCTTTGCGTGGTGAAAAAGGGAGGTCCATCATTAGTTCCCACGTGTTGTTGTTGTTGTTGTTGTGGTCTTCGGTCCAAAAAGTGGCTTGATGCAGCTCTCCGTGCTACTCCATCCTGTGCAACCCTCTTGCAAGTAACTACTGCAACCTACATCCTTCTGAATCTGCCTACTGTGTTCTTCTCTTGGTCTCCGTCTATGATTTTTACCCTCCACACTTCACTCCAATGCTAAATTTGTGATCCCCTAATGCCTCAGAACGTGTCCTGCCAACCAATTCCTTCTTCTAGTCATGTTGCCCTTCAAATTCCTCTTCTCCCCAATTCTACTCAGTAGCTCTTCATTCATCGTCCATCTTTCACTTCCATGCATGGCTACACTCCATTCAAATACTTTCAGAAAAGACCTCCTTACACTTAAGTCTATACTCGATGTTAACAAATTTCTCTTCTTCAGAAATGCTTTTCTTGCCATTGCCAGTCTACATTTTATATCTTCTGTACTTTGACCACCATCAGTTATTTTGTTCCCCAAATAGCCAAACTTGTCTACTACTATAAGTGTCTCAATTCCTAACCTAATTCCCTCAGAGTCACCTGATTTAAATTGACTACATTCCATTACTCTAATTTTGCTTTTGTTGATGTTCATTGTATATCCTCCTTTCAAGACACTGTTCATTCTTTTCAACTGCTCTTCTAGCTCCTTTGCTGTCTCTGCCAGAATTAGAATGTCTCCAGCACCTGCTTTCTTTGGAATGGGATTACATTCTTAAAGTCTGAGGGTATTTCACGTGTCTCGTACATCTAGCACACAAGATGGAAGAGTTTTATCATGGCTGGCTCTCCCAAGCCTGCCAGTAGTTCTATCACCTATGCCTGAAGCCTTGTTTTGACTCAGGTTTCTCAGTGTTCTGTTAAATTCTTCTCGCAGTATGTCTCCCATCTCATCTTCATCTGTGTCCTCTTCCCATTATGTAATATTGATTTAAAGTTCATCTCTCTTGTATAGGCCCTCTATGTAGTCCTTCCAGCTTTCTGCTCTCCATACTTTGCTTAAGACTGGTTTTCCATTTGAGCTCTTGATATTCATACAGACGGTTCTTTCATCCAAAGGCCTCTCTAATTTTCCTGTAGGCAGCATCTATCTTACCTCTAGTGATATAAGCTTCCATATCTTACATTTGTCCTCTAGCCATCCCTGCTTAGCCCTCATTCCCTTTCCTCGTTCTGACTCTCCTCCAATGGAACGTTTGCGGCCTTCGATCCCACAAAGAGGACTTATGGCTGATCTTGGAATCGTAGTGTCTTCTTGTTCTCTGCCTTGAGGAAAGAAAATTGCGTCCTAACAACCACTTTGAGCTCTCACATTTCTTCCTGGTCCACTTTGACTATACCCTCTCCACCCCCTCCTCTGAGGACAGCATCCCATCTCATGGGGGAGTTATGCTGCACATACCTTACGGTGTTCAGTCAACCCATCTCCCTGACTGCCCAGCTTCAAACTGTTGCAGTCCGCATTTTCCTTCCCCACTTGACCATTTCTCTTTGTACCATTCACATCCCCCTGTCATTCGATGTCACCAGGGCAGACTTTCTCCAGCTTATTGGGCAACTACCTCGCCCATTTCTGCTGCTCGGTGACTTTAAAGCTCACCATCTCCTTTCGGGTGTGGCAAAAACCTGTCAGAGAGGGACACTCTCTTGGCTGACCTTCTGAATCACTTAACCTCATCTGCCTTAACCCGTAAGCACCCACGTTCCTTTCCAACTCCACTCACACCTATTCCCATTTGGACCTGTCCATTTGCACTGCCCACCTTGCCCTCGATCTCGAGTGGTCCGTTCTCTCTGACACGTACTCAAGAACCATTTCCTGTGTGTGCTTTCTGATTGCTGACTCCTACCCCCAACTACATGCACACCCAAATGACAGTTTTATAAGGCCGACTGGGGGCTTTGCTCCTCCTTGGCGAGCTTTGACAAATAACATTCCTCAGTTGCAATAACCAGGTAGAATATCTTACAAACATTATCCTTACCACCGCAGAACGTTCCATTCCTGGCACTTCCTCTTTATTGCACCGGGTCCCGCTCCCTTGGTGGACTGAGGCGATCTGCGACGTAATTGATGCGTGGGTACGTGCTCTCTGCGTTTTCACCATCGTCCTACGATGGTCTACTGTATCTGTTACAAACAGTTGCGTGCACAGTGCCGTTGCATTGTTTGGTATAGCAGAAAAGCTAGTTTGATTTCCTTTACTGGTTCTTTTAACTGTTCCATACCATCTTCTGTCATGCGGACCAGCCTCCGACTGGTATCTGAGACAGAGGTCCATTCCCCAATTTATAGCCTGGCAGTAGCAGATGATATCATAGTGGAGCCTACTGCTTGGGCTGCTATTTTGCAGAGATTTTGAGCTCCACCCACTACCACTCTGCCTTCCTCCATCAGAAACCAGTGGAGGAAACTCAGGCGATACCCTTGTCTTCTCAGAATTGCGAGCGCTACAGTGCCACCTTTTCTATGAGGGAGCTAGATTGTGCTCTCACTTCATTTCGATATTCCCCCTCGAGGCCAGACGTTATTCATGTTGAGATGTTACAAACCTTTTTCTAGTGGGCAAGCACTTTTTCCTTAACATGTACAATTTCGTTTGGGCATAGTGCACGTTTCCCAGACACTGGCGTGAAACTACTGTCATACCCAAACCTAAGCCCGACAAGGACAATCACCTTCGCCTCATTTCCTTCACCAGCTGTGTTTGCAAGGTGATGGAATGTGTGATTCACGCCCAGCTGGTATGGTGACTCGAGTCTCACAATTTACTAACCAGTGTACAGTGTGGATTTTGAGCACGCCGTTCTGCGGTTGACAGTCTTGTCGCTTTGTCAATCCACGTCAAGAATGGTTTTCTGAAGAAATGACAGGCTGTGGCCATGTTTTTCGATTTGGAGAAAGCCTATGACACCTGCTGGAAGACTGTTACCCTCTGTACTATCTACACACGGGACCTCCGTGGCCGCATGCCTTGTTTCCGTCAGGAATTCTTAAAAGACCGAGTTTTCGAGGTATGTGTGGGTTCTGCCTTGTTGGACACCTTTATCCAGGAAAACCACATGCCTCATGGTTACGTTCTTGTTGTACTCTTCTTTAGTATCGCCATTAACTGTATTACGGCTTGTCTCCTGCCAGGCATCTCCAGTTCCCTTTTCGTTGACAGATTTTGCGATCTATTGCATTGCTCCATGGACTTGTCTCCTCAGCTGGCATCTTCAGCGATGTCTCGATCGTCTTTAGTCACGGAGCATTGACAGTGTGACTACGTAGGCTTTCCCGGCGTAATAAGTCTTGAAAGTCTTTTCGGGTTTGCTGCCGGATCCTAAAATCAACTTGACTCGATATTTCGGTGATCCAACTGTTCGCCATCTTCAGGAAATGCTGCTTCTGCTGATGAGTCCCGCTGAGAACTGACGCAAGATTGCAATTCGACGTCCTATATAGGCCACCGTTCAGTACACGGCGCATGCGCCGCCCATCACGGTTTCTGACTTCCAAAACAGGGAGGTGGCGCCGCCCTTAGTGAAACACTGCTGGCAACGATATATCGCAATCAAGGCCGCACCGAAGGACGTTCAGTTTTGATGCGAGATATACAGGATTCCACGTTTTGCTAAGAGGAAACCCATTGTCCCTGTTGATTAAATTATCAGCCAACCTAATTTCGATCGCCTCTTTATACACACTATTCCAAAAACCGGAAATGTTAGCAATTACAACAGTTTCCTCAAATTTCATTTTGTGTCTCTCATTCAGGCAGTGTTCTGCTACGGCCGATTTTTCCGGCTGTTGTAGCCTCGTGTGACGGCGATGTTCCACACACCTGTCATTCACTGTGCGAATAGAACGGCCAACGTAAGCTTTCCCACATTGACACGGGATTTTGTACACCCCGGGTTTCTTAAGTCCCAAATCATCCTTGACAGAGCCGAGCAGAGCCCTAATCTTAGAGGGTGGACGGAACACACTCTTAATGTTAATGTTTAAGATTGGACGAATTTTAAGGAGTTTTAACATTAAGAGTGTGTTCCGTCCACCCTCTAAGATTAGGGCTCTGCTCGGCTCTGTCAAGGATGATTTGGGACTTAAGAAACCCGGGGTGTACAAAATCCCGTGTCAATGTGGGAAAGCTTACGTTGGCCGTTCTATTCGCACAGTGAATGACAGGTGTGTGGAACATCGTCGTCACACGAGGCTACAACAGCCGGAAAAATCGGCCGTAGCAGAACACCGCCTGAATGAGAGACACAAAATGAAATTTGAGGAAACTGTTGTAATTGCTAACATTTCCGGTTTTTGGAATAGTGTGTATAAAGAGGCGATCGAAATTAGGTTGGCTGATAATTTAATCAACAGGGACAATGGGTTTCCTCTTAGCAAAACGTGGAATCCTGTATATCTCGCATCAAAACTGAACGTCCTTCGGTGCGGCCTTGATTGCGATATATCGTTGCCAGCAGTGTTTCACTAAGGGCGGCGCCACCTCCCTGTTTTGGAAGTCAGAAACCGTGATGGGCGGCGCATGCGCCGTGTACTGAACGGTGGCCTATATAGGACGTCGAATTGCAATCTTGCGTCAGTTCTCAGCGGGACTCATCAGCAGAAGCAGCATTTCCTGAAGATGGCGAACAGTTGGATCACCGAAATATCGAGTCAAGTTGATTTTAGGATCCGGCAGCAAACCCGAAAAGACTTTCAGCATTGACAGTATTTTCCCACTGTCAAAACAGTTTGAATTTTTGGTGGCGCAGTTGGTTTCATCCACTGTGTTGGGCCCATTGCTCTTCCATCCGTTGAAACTACGAAATTCCTGGGACTCGTGCTCGATGGAAACTTTGTTGGTCATCCCACATTTCTTACCTGGCTGCCCGCTGTCTTCAGCGGTACTTCCTGGTGAGCGGATCGGACCACCGTCCTCCATTTGTATCAGACCCTTGTCTGTTCGAAAGTAGACTACGGGTGTTTCATTTATGCATCTGCATGTCTGTCCCTCGTATGCCGTATCAATACTATCCAGCATTGTTGCATCTGTCTGGCCATTGGCGTCTTTTACACTAGCCCGTTTGAGAGTCTGTACGCCGAAGCAGCCGAACTACTGAAGTGGTACCTCCGTGACTTTCTTCTCGGTAGATAAGCATCCTGCTAGTATGCCGTGCCTGGCCATCTGTCCTGTAGCCTCCTTTGTTGATGACTTCTTTGATTGCAGTAGGAGGCGCGTCCCTCTTCTCTGTTACGGCACGGAGTTTGCTTTTGGCCCTTGCTTCAGCAGCTTAACTTCGTGCTATCTGCCACTTTTCCGATGGGTGTGAACTCGTCACCACCTCGGGTTCGTGCAGTGGCCTGTGTTCACCTTACCCTTCATTTGCTTCCTACAGACACTACTCCAGCCTCGTTCTGTCACCGTAAGTTTCATGACCTTCACACGGAACTTCCCGATAGTACCTTTGCGTACACAGATGGCTCTCAGACTGACAGTGGTGTCAGATGTGCCTTCGTCATCGGCATCGACGTTTTTCGGTATCGGCTTCCGGAACACTGCTCGGCATTTACAGCGGAGCTCTTTGCGCTGTACCGGGCTGCACGGTACATGCGGTGACACAGGCTTTTCAGTTGCGTCTTCTGCTCACACTCTTTGTGCTCTTTGGTGCCTACGTGTACTGTACACCATCCATCCCTTAGTGCAACAGGTACAGGAAACAGGGTGTATACGGCCCGGGACATCCGGGAGATCTGGGAAAAACCCAGGAATTTTTTCATCCGGGAAAAACCCGGGAAATTTTTAGAATTCCGGGATTTTTCATTGTTTTAGATTTCAGTTAGTTTTGTAGGTTTGATGTGTAGGATCAGATACGCTGACAAAGAACTTCAGTCCACTACTGCTGAATAATACTGCAGCAATGAAACATAAATCAGAGAATAACACCAAAATAAAAGTTTAGTTGGATAGAAAATGGGTAATTTACACAATGCACAGACCAGTTTGCCGACACTGAAAAGTGTCAAAGGCTTTAGGTCGAAGATTATGCAGTACGTCCGTAACAACTAACGTGCATTCGATGTGCGTGACGTCACAACTGTTAACATTTCTAACAGATCACCAGAAAATGTTACGAATAGTGGCTTGAGATGCGTTACTTTCAAAGTAAATTTCCATGCAAGATGATTTATGTTACGTGTGAGAATGTGCAGTGAATTTCTTAAATCACAGGGCGTTATAACTCTCATTCAAAACGTAACACTTTGAGGACCAGCCATTTGAAAAATGTCGGGCCCAGAAGATAAGTCATTTATGTCACTATTTAAAATTTTACCAGCACATTTGTATTTGATATGACTTAACGTGTAACACACACTAAAAAAAGACCGAGCTTCAAGTTAGTTTTCATATTTAATGTTGTTCTTTCATAGGTAAAAAGTTATGCAATCGATGCCAAAAAGTGTTATTGACCTTCAAAAAAATGTGCATAACGTGTTACTGAGCAATGTCACAAGTCTCTTCATGCCAGAACACTTCGACTTTTCTACGCAACTGATAATCATTTTGGCACGATTTTAATTGCCAAATTAGAGCCTGTTAGTGGGCCTACGGACTTCCTATCATTGTAGGACTAATAACAGTGGATGCCAATAGACGATGCAATTCTCTTTCGTACATACACATCTGCTTACGAGTTAACCGGTGTAGAAACGCACTTTGCTGAGTTGAGCGAGCTCAGCCTACCTTCGTAACGCACGCGCCGTGGCCTGTCTTTCTCGTAGGCCTCGTGCTCTAAATAACTGCCGTCATTCGCTAGCGAGGTCACGTGACATGAGCTATGACTGGCTGACAAAAGTGCATCGCTCAACGCAATCTTTATTTTAGAGTTTCAGAAGCTACCGTGCTGTAATTTGTGGAATTTGTGTAAATACTTTCGCAATACGAAAATAATTGTCTCGCATCAAACAACTTTCCAAACGCATTGTTTTTCCAGGATTTCGTTTCCTAAAGTGGTGGGACGTCCTCTGCCGGTATAAGACCTTCACGATTCAAAGGACTGATACGTTTTATAGCTCCGAGGGAAAGTATACTGTTACTTAACCCGGATGTATTTTCACCTGCTTTATACGCAATTTCATCTGGGAGAAATTGTGTTTTTTAACCGGGAAATCCGGGAATTTTTTTTTTCTTGTCCACGTAGACACCCTGAGGAAAGCTGTCACTTGCTGACTATTGATGGACCCACTGTGATGTTTATCTGGGTTCCCGGTCATGTCGGTCAGACGGGAATGAGTCTGCTGATGTTACTGCCAAAGCAAGAGTCCTCGCACCTGGACCCACTAGTTACTACATTCCCTCAGACGACCTCTGTATTGCCATTTGTCAGCAGGTGGTGTCACCTGGCATCGTGACTGGTTCTCCCTTCATGGAAAGAAGCTCTGGGGAATTAGGTCTCTCCCATCAGCTTGGAAGATCTTTCAGCCCGAGGAGATCGTAAGTTGCGTATTAGGCGCTGTCTTTTTAGTCGTCACCATTTGTTAAGTGGTGGTCCCCCACCACTATGTGCTCACTGCCCCCAACCTATGACGGTTCGCCATTTCGTGATGTTCTCATTAATGTTTGCCATCTGAATTATTGTCCGTTTTAGCGAACAGTGCACAGGATATTGACCGCATTTTACTTTTTATCTGTCATAGCAGTAATGCAATGGACATTTAATATTTAGTTCAGGACCTCCATTTCTCTATGGCATATTTAATGGTCCCTTCTCCAAGTCCCTGTTTTTAGCTGTCTTTCATTCCATCGGTTGGGCTTAACGAGTAGTTGTTTTTAATTCCATTTTTTTCTTCGTGTTCTATGGTTCTGACTGTGGCTTGTATGACCCTGGCTGTTTTTGTGCCCTAAAACAAAACAATACAAACAAAACAATGGCTACGTGAATACATTATAGATTTGATGATCATTGATGCACCTTGTCATACCTCGACTGGCCGACCAAATCGGCCAAGTCGACTTTCTGGCACCTTGGGTGAAATCTTGTAACCAACATCCCCGCAGCTTTTGATAAGTGGCTTCAGCTGGATACGGCATACCTGAAGAAACTTGTGGATATTCTTCCTCACTGAAATGAGGCCAGAGAACTCGGTAATGGTGTGATGTCTCTGGGGTGACCTTTTTTATTGTGTTATGATTTGCCAGTGAATATGTAATTCTGCAGGCTTTTTGGGTTGTTGATGTTGAGGGTAAGATATTGTTGATTTTAACGATGTGTCAGCTTCCTCTTCAGTTTTTTCTTACACAATTGTTGTTTTGACACCTCTGATGGTATCTTCTTCAAAATTTTCTCATTTTCGCAGTTACCCGGACACTGTCAAATCCAGTGTCATATTCGCCTGTAAAAGGGAATTTTACTGCAGTTGCTCTGAATGTCAAGAGTTATGGTGGTGTGCTGACCACATTTTTCAGTCAATGCAAAATAAAGCATTTTTCCAGCAGTAAATGGAAGCACCTGATAACCATGGGAGTGATTGTGGCTAAGTGTGTATAAGCAAAGCTGAGAAGATGGTAAGAGAATGGATTAATGAGGACAAACATTTCATGCAGTGAAAACAAAGTGGAAATATGTGGTAGAAATGTGTGTGGCAATGATGTAGAAACTAACAACATAGGGGTACTAGCCAAGGAGTGCAACATAATAGAACAAAAGCCCAAGAAGTGGCTGAGATCTCTTTAGAACACAAGTGATTTCAGCAGACACGGCAGCTATAGGCTCCCAGTTTTGTGGCTTCACCACCATCAAATAAGTAAACACTTACGGTGCATGAAGAATACAAACAACTAAGAAGAAGCCACTCCGGCAGAAAGAGAATAATATTTTGATAAATGTTCTCCCACTCTTTCTCATTTTGTTATCACTAGTTATCCAATGACAATGGCTCACCTACAGTAACCAGAAAAATTTCTCCCAGTAACTCCATTTCTTCAGAATAAGCTCTGGAAAACTTCCTTTTAGAAGTGAATGTGACAGTAGTCTCCGTCAATGTTCAGCCAACTGGAGACGCAAGAAGACCGTGAAGAAAATTTCTGTAGAGAGGTAGAAACATAAATCGTGTAAACCGTGGTTTACCAGAGTGAACAGAAGCAAATGCAGATCAGTGAAAGAGAATTCTCCCTGGCATAAATGGTAGGAAAGTGTGAGTAAACCATATTCAGCTGTACTTTGTTCACATTTGCTATTGCTTGTTCCAATTTTGCTGGTTGTCAATTTTTAGTGAACATCAAAGAAGTTCACATCCTCTCTGCTTTGGTACTAGCACGACAGAAAGTTTTTGTCTATTATCTTGTCCATTTCTGTTGTTGACATGAGTAGCGTGAGCACTGAAATGATCAAAAGAGAGCGCAATGTTACTGATAAAAGAATATAGATTCATAGGTGTTTCTGGGATCTAGAGATCCACATGTCAGATGTCGAAGGAAAATAAATACGGTTGCCGAAGCACTCAGCTGTTCAACTGGGGACGCGAGGAGATAATAAATTCATTACAGGCTTGTATTAGCAGGAAGTAGAGTGAATAAGCTTTATATATCATTATATTAATAAGGAAAATCACAATAAATTTACTTGGAAGTAAACAAGTGAATATGTAGGTATTATGCTAGTTAAAATTAAAAAATTCAATTCCTAATTGTTCTCATTGCTTATGCTCGTGGTATCTGTAATTCTGTGGTTGATGTGTTATTGTTACATTAGAGATTTTTAACGATAAATGAGACTGAGTTACCCAGCACCACACTGTGTGCGTGTGAACACACTGTGTAGCTGATTTATCAAGTAGCTTGTGCAGCAGGCTATATGTATAACTCTATAACTCAGATTACATTCTGATATTTCATTGGCATTGTCTTTCTTATGTGTACTTAAAAAGTTCAAGTGCTCCACATATGGCATAGCAGACATCAGGAACTATCTTATGGATAGCAACTATTGGAATGAGAAACAACCACTATCATAAATGTCTCCAGTTGCTAATAAGGAGTGTGCAAATGCTAACCTTTTTCAGGTTTTATTGGATGCTGGTAATCAATATTCTGCTTTTAAATTTCCTTGTAAATTGTTATGTGCAACCTATGCAGTGCTGGATGTCATGTATGGAAAGTTTTGGAATTACGCTAAGAAAAGCTGGAGCTGTAATTCACAGTTAAGTACATTACTTCCATGTGCATCATGATTATGAACAAATTAAGACATTAAATTCGTCTCTTCCTAAGCCTTTTTGCTTACACTCTCAAAAACGGTGCATTTGCCATGCAAAATAAAAGTTGTCCTTTGTGTCTGTAATTGTGTATTGCTGTGTCCTGGGTGGCATTAACACAGTTTTCTTAGCCTATGGTGCTTATCTTGTGTTCTCTTCCTTTCCCTCCTGCATAAACACATACTCACAGATAGAAGCAAATAGTAGTGATCACTGGCAAATTACCTGAAATTCTTATTTGTTTGTGTTTGCTTTCATTAACTCTGGTGTAAACCAAAGTTAAGAGAAAACTGAAGACGTAGATAATGTGGCCTAGCAAACTACAAGATGAGAATGCAAGCTTTGACAAACTGCCGCGGCAGAGCACGCACCAAGTGAGACCGACCACATAATAAAATTTGCCGACACGGAAGTTCTGGCTTTGGAGAAGCACTATCACATGCGCTTGTTCAGAGAAGGTGTAGAAATAAAAAACACGCTAATAGCTTCAACAAGAAAGAGGAAAGCCTCAAGGTAAACGGATCCTGACTTCTCGTACTGCAGTGTGCGACTGTCACAGGTAGCGAGAGGAGAACCGCACCGGAAATGACCGCGGAGAAGCCCTCGGACGTTGGCGCGCCAGGTACGTATAGTCTGCGCACGCGAGCTCGGCTCCAGTTCACCACCGGCAATGGAGGGTGAAGCTCTGACAATGCCAGCCACTCGTGCCGGCGAAGCGTCAGTATAATCGTCAGACGAACGTCGGCCGAAGAACCCGAGACAGAAGCCAGGCAGTTTGTCAGCAAGTGGCCACGAAAGCCTTAACAATTTTGTAATGCACGCTTTGTCAGCAAATTTCTTTTGACAGAATTATCCCTTGTTATCGGCAAAGTCCTGGCGTCGTGTACTGGCAGCCGTTTGACTAGTTTCCTACTTGTCACCTTCAGGTGAACCATCTGGTTTATGTCCAGTTTGTTCCTCTATAGCCACTACACCACGATTTTGAGTACCCAGTGGGTGGGCCATTCGTGTGCCTGAGGAAGAGATGCCGCAGTCATTGCGGAGAGGGGGGTAGGAGGGAATGGAGATGGTGGTAGGAGGGAAGGGGGAGTTTGTGGTGGAGGGGGTCAAGGTGCCAAACACTGCTTCTGCCTAGCTGTACCCCCCATTCTTTCCGCAGCTTTGTCATCAGTGTGTTCCTGACTCATTTTTGCTAACTCCACATCCCATGCTGATCTCAGTTGCACACCACTGTCCTTGTTGACAAGTTCATCGTGTAATTGTATTTACACTATCTCTTTGACGACTGAAAGTCAAAACCCTTTCACTGTTCACATCTACAGTGGCAGAGCACATCCTCATTTAAGGCTTTTTGAACAGAAAAAAAATGCGTGCTTACTGGTTCTGGCATGTGGCCATCAAAGATGCAGTGGAAACACAGGCTGACACACTGAAGATGGAAAGTTTTGATCTCCATAGTAGTGAGAGAGTGGTGGTGGGAGATGATTGTGGTGAGGGTAGTTCTTCTCCACAGCAGAGGTGATTTCTGTTTCAGTGGAGTGGTGGAACTTGCAACATCGTTTGATTGTCAACGGCAGTTTCATTAGAAATGATGAGTCTGTCACAGCTACACAACGAATACTTTCACTAACAATTCAATCTCGGTCGACACAAAGTTTTTCCGAGTCGTAACACAGTACTCAGATTGGAGGAAAACTCCAGATCTACTGGGAACATAATGGATAAGAAGCGCATATGATCAAACTGCACTGTAACAATGCCAGAAAATGTTGAGGGCGGGGGAAGTGATAGAAGCCCGGGATGGTCAGCTAGATGGCATGCTAGTGACATAGCAGTCACTCACGAATCAGTTACACAAATTTTGCTTACATTAAAATTCCATCCGTACAGCTTCTTATTGTGCAACAGTTGAAGCCAACTTATTTTTGTGCACGTGAAGACTTTGTGTCTGAGAATATGATTTTATTGATAAGCACTGAAGCTCATTTTCGTTGAAATGGAACCATCAATAAATAAAACCAGCATTATTAGGCTCATGAGCATCTTCACATTATTAGTGGACATCCTTTAGACTCTGAAAAAGTCACAGTCTATTGTGCTCTTGGCTCATTCAGTATTATTGGACCAAATTTTTTTGAAGAAAATGGTGCCAGTAATTTCGCTTGGCTTGATACATACGTTCATATGTTTAAAAAAACGTTCTTGGAATCAAAACTGAGAAGATGAAGAATCCCTGTAAGAGATGTTTGCTTCCGCACAACAGCACTACATCGTGTGTCACAAATGTTTCAATGGCAGTTCTTCGACGCATTTCCTGGACAGATCATCTCATGTTTTGGGAATGTTCCTTGACTCCCAGATTTTCAGACTTATCAGTATGTGGATTCTCTCTTTCTTCTTCTTCTTCTTCTTCTTCTTCTTCTTCTAAGGATACATCAAGTGTGTCTGTAACCACTATCTTTCGACCAGTAGAAGAATTCAGTCATTCAAGAAATTGCTGCCATCCCTGCAGAGACAGTGGTCTGGGTGATGGGGGATTTGGAAAATAGACTGGAATTGTATATTTGAAATGGTAGACATCACTTCAATTACATTATTTTTCACAGATTAGTCTATCCCTCACTAAACGGCAAGTAACGAGCCTCGATCGTAAATAAACATACATTAATTTGAAAATTGACTGCATATTCTTCACTTAAAAACTGCCCATCTCCCACATTTCACCTCGTACGAGTTCATGGCGATCTTGTCAATTGGGTCGTCAGTTTCTAACTGAGGTCTGCACGGGATGTGGCGTTGGCAAAAATATGTCAAGAGTATCAAAACGGAGGATGCAGCAGGTCGAATACACAGACAGCAACAGTACTCAGATGTCCAAAGCCCCCTCCACCCCGCCAGGGGCCTATTCGCCACCGGCCACAAATTCTCTTCCACAGTTATGCGAGTGTTGTATCCACTGTGCCTTCTGCAGGGACCCTGTGGTCCAGTGGTTGTAAAGGAATGACTTGGCTACGAACCTGACACATTGCCTGAAGACGACCAGTAGGAAGCCTCTTTGAAACGTAGTGAACAGTGTGAGACAATGACTTAATTGATAACCTGAGAAGATTTCATAAGCCTACACGACTTTACATTAAATGTCAGGGAATTACCTGGTTCTAACAACCCTACCACAACAAAGGTCAAAATTCAATAATGATTGTGGTGTTGCTCACGCTGCTAAATACTGCATTTTTGGGCAACAACAAAGTTATTCTGTGGCAGGTGTCATTAGAGCACAGTTAGTAAAGTCATTTCTCGAAATAATGAATAAACTAGGCACTCATCTTTTCGTGTTTCCCACGCTGGTCTTGTTGTAAAATCATGGCTCAATCGTCGAAAATCTAGGTGGTGATGATTCTGAGCTCGGATGCAAAGAGGCCTAGATTTTATTCTGCTATATTAAAAAGTTTTGTGGATGCGCTTCACAAACCATTCTCGAAGAGTAAAGCTTTCAAAGTTAGCACAATGGTGATGTAAAATAAATAATCAGCACTCCGAATTTAAGTTACACTTCCTTTTTACTGCTTTTGTTGCAATATCACGTGACACACAAAGCATCACTTCACAATACAAAACATACTTGAAAACATCTTCCTCACTGTTAAAGTTCACATTTTATAAGCTGACTACGTTATGCGTCTTTCCAGCAAGACGTCCAAGACTTGACTTTTTCAAGGTCCGACTCTAACTCTCTAACTAACTAATCGCTTACGCACCCAAAAATCAGAGTTACAAGTACGTCAAAGATCATAGTGACAAAAGGAAGAATACACATATGAATAATATCATTGCAACACAAACATTTCGATGTATCCAAGTACCTCTACATTAATGAAATCAAATCTGAATGTTGTCTCAGAAATATGTCAACTACTTTACAGAAACACAGTAGAATATTGCTGGTATCGAGAGGTTGATGTGAGGTGCCATAATGGTTGCGTAATTCAAGTGTCATTACATGGTGCGTGTTTGGATGACCAGCCCACCAAATAATTGTTGTGTTTACCGGTTGCAGACCCACAATATAAGGACTTGTTGAAAAAGGGCACCTTCCGCCTACACCGGTCCGTGGGAGTTGTGACCACCCCCGACGTGACGCACGGACCTGACTCCACGTACCAGTCGTACTTTGCACGCTGCCGGCAACACCACAACGCCAGCTCGTCAGTACGACCTCAGCCGGTCGATGTTGCTGACGGGTCACCGTCTGAGCCTTCGGCCCTCCGAGCTGCTGTCGACAGTGGGGACGGGAGCATCGGGGACGAAGGCGAAGGTGTCGGAGGTGGCTCTTTGCTACCTTCCACCTACACTTCCTTTCCCGGCCGTGACTACGGGTCAGTATATTGCAAAGACATCATATCCTCGGAAGCTTCAGCTGTCGTGTCACATTTTTATTAATATAAGACTCATTAAAATTCCATATACATTGTCAGTCCAAAAAGTTTTGAGACTAGATTAATAACAATAAGGATAATAGTTAAGAAGGTGATTTTAATGATGTAAATGTATCAGATGGTGTCCTCCACTTGAGTACCGTGGACGGATTGTTCATACGCCCATGAGAAACAGCTAGAAAAGTCCTCCTGTGGTACGTTGTGGAATTCATTCGTCACATTGGTTATGTCACCAAAGCATTGACGCTTCGTCTGAATTTCTTCGAGGTGTACAGGATAAACATTATACACACTTTTGTCTTCTTCAAAATATTCTGGAGAATGTCTTGAACATTGCTCCATTGTTATGCGTGACACTACTACATTGACACACTCTGGTCACAAGTACACTACTTATACTGTCCATGAACAACTGACTGTGCAACAAGGAAGATTGTATGACTAATTAGGTTGGTAAATAAATTTTCTCCTTGCCACGCAAACTTTAAAAAATGGGAAATTTAACAAAACACTTACTGCTGCAATTGCAGTAGGTTAGTGGAATGCTCGCTCATTGATAATAGTTCAGTTTCATCAGTAAAAATCCTCTTCCATTGTAAAATGCTTCATTGGGCCTGACTTAAATTGTCTGATGTAATGCAGCTTCTGCAGAGAGTGTAGATCTGGTTTTTCAAAACAAATTTAAAATTCCACTAATTTTGTCTGGGGGCTCAAATCGACACTTAAATCTATACTTGATGTTAACAAATTCTCTTCTTCAGAAACGCTTTCCTTGCCATTGCCAGTCTACATTTTATATCCCCTCTACTTCGACCATCATCAGTTATTTTGCTCCCCAAATAGCAAAACTCCTTTACTACTTTAAGTGTCTCATTTCCTAATCTAATTCCCTCAGCATCACTCGACTTAATTCGACTACATTCCATTTCCTTGTTTTGCTTTTGTTGATGTTCATCTTACATCCTCCTTTCAAGACACTGTCCATTCCATTCAACTGCTCTTCCAAGTCCTTTGCCATCTCTGACAGAATTACAATGTCATCAGCGAACCTCAAAGTTTTTATTTCTTCTCCATGGATTTGAATACCTACTTCGAATTTTTCTTTTGTTTCCTTTACTGCTTGCTCAATATGCAGATTGGATAACATCGGGGAGAGGCTACAACCCTGTCTCACTCCCTTCCCAACCACTGCTTCCCTTTCATTTCCCTCGACTCTTATAACTGCCATCTGGTTTCTGTACAAATTGTAAATAGCCTTTCGCTCCCTGTATTTTACCCCTGCCACCTTTAGAATTTGAAAGAGAGAGTTCCAGTCAACATTGCCAAAAGCTTTCTCCAAGTCTACAAATGCTAGAAACGTAGGTTTGCCTTTCCTTAATCTTTCTCCTAAGATAAGTCGTAAGGTCCGTATTGCCTCACGTATTCCAATATTTCTACGGAATCCAAACTGACCTTCCCCAAGGTATGCTTCTACTAGTTTTTCCATTCATCTGTAAAAAATTCGCGTTAGTATTTTGCAGCTGTGGCTTATTAACCTGATAGTTGGGTAATTTTCACATCTGTCAACACCTGCTTTCTTTGGGATTGGATTATTATATTCTTCTTGAAGTCTGAGGGTATTTCGCCTGTCTCGTACATCTTGCTCACCAGATGGTAGAGTTTTGTCAGGACTGGCTCTCCCAAGGCTGTCAGTAGTTCCAATGGAATGTTGTCTACTCCGGGGGCCGTGTTTCGACTCAGGTCTTTCAGTGCTCTGTCAAACTCTTCACGCAGTATCTTATCTCCCATTTCATCTTCATCTACATCCTCTTCCATTTCCATAATATTGTCCTCAAGTACGTCGCCCTTGTATAGACCCTCTATATACTCCTTCCACCTTTCTGCTTTCCCTTCTTTGCCTAGAACTGGGTTTCCATCTGAGCTCTTGATATACATACAAGTGGCTCTCTTTTCTCCAAAGGTCTCTTTAATTTTCCTGTAGGCAGTATCTATCTTACTCCTAATGAGATAAGCCTCTACATCCTTACATTTGTCCTCTAGCCATGGCTGCTTAGCCATTTTGCACTTCCTGTCGATCTCATTTTTGAGGCGTTTGTATTCCTTTTTGCCTGCTTCATTTACAGCGTTTTTATATTTTCTCCTTTCATCAATTAAATTCGATATTTCTTCTGTTACCCATTGATTTCTATTAGCCCTTGTCTTTTTACGTACTTGATCCTCTGCTGCCTGCACTACTTCATCCCTCAGAGCTACCTATTCTTCTTCTACTGTATTTCTTTCCCCCATTTGTGATAATTGTTTCCTTATGCTCTCCCTGAATCTCTGTACAACCTCTGGTTCTTTCAGTTTATCCAGGTCCCATCTCCTTAAATTCCCAGCTTCTTGCAGAAATTATTATAACAATAATTAATGTTGCGATATTTTAACTATGTACGTCGAAAATACTCCCAACACCCCATTGCATACAATGTATTTTCCAAAAATTGCACTTGAGAAACCATCTTTATTACACGTGGATTAATGTGCTATGAAAGTTTCTTTAACGAAAGTTTTCAAGTTGCAAAATTAATGAATATTGGGGGGTATTTCGCAGATTTCAAATTTTTACAAAATCTCATGTAATTGTATAGATAAAAATTTTCTAACCGAGCGACAACAGGGGAACACACACATAAGGTATTGAAATTTGCGAACTTTCAAAGTCAGTGGCTCCTTCTTGTGGTGGAAGGGTTGAAAGGGAAGAAATGGGGGTGAAGGAAAAGGACTCTTCCTTCCCCTTCAACCCTTCTGTCAGAAGGAGCCACTGGCTCTGAAAGTTTGCAAGTTTCAATACTTAGGTGTTTTCTCCTGCCATTGTTTGGTGAGTAGATTTTTTTTGTCTATCCAATTACATTTTATTTTCAAAAATTGATTACTTTGTTGATAGTTGAAAAAAAAATTATTTGTGTAATTTTCAAGGTTGTTAATTACATTTGAAGTTTTGTATGAAACACGTCATTTATATTTCACGGTTTCTAAGCTATCTCATGTAAACCTAAATATGCCAAATTACCTTTCAGGGTGTGTTTTGTACCTTAAAAATGAAATTGGGCTGAAGTATCAAATATGTATTGCATTATTTTGACCTCTCAACATACCTGCCACGTTTCATCGAGATCATTTATTTACACCTGGAAATGTTTGTTTGTAAGGTCAGAGAAAAGAACAATGATAGAAATTTGTGTGTATGAACTACTATAGTTGCCATCATAAGATGATCAGTAACAGTTGCAGCAGGCCAGGCATGGCAGCTTCACAGGCTTATGTCAACCAGTACCGTAACGCGATTTTGTAAACGTCCTTAGCAACATATCAGTGTTGTCACAGCTGTGTAGACGGCTGCCGTTTTCACCTGTAGCCACAGTTGAAAGCTGGCAACGCTGTTGCGAACTGTTGCCAGGAATCTTCTTATTCCGTTTGGACTTTAGGGGAGACATGCCATATATTACTCATTATGCCCTGGAAGCCATTCAAGAACATACCAATTGTATTGCTGTTCGTAGCAATACGACATCCATACTTTCTGTAGCTCTTTCACGATTCACTCCAGTGGGTTCTGTTTTAACTCCGAATACAGTAAGAAATGTGGTTATGGAAAATGGACAACCTTTATTTGAGTCACAGTGTGATGTGCATATCATAATCGGAACATTACGGTGTGGTAGCACATTCGAGAACGGCCAGCTGGAGCAGGTGTGAGACAATATAAAAGGTATTCTCCTGCTAGGGGCCACCGGCTTGCTGCTGCAGGTGACCGAGGTGCCGTCCACAGTCTGCAGCCTCAAGCGGAAGTGCCCGGAACTGTTGAACGATGCGCTGACCGAATGTACCGCAGCTATAGTGCAGAGGTGCAGTAACTTGTGGGTTACTATTGATTGGATGCTTGGTGATACTGAGCGTAAATACAGGTTTTGTCCACTGACATCGGAGGAGAGTTTACCACGGCTGTGGCTACTGTTGTTATGTATCACATCGTCAGTCCATCCTACTTCCCTTACGAAATGACCCGTGAACCCGACAAAGACAGTTTTTGCTACCTCACAATGCAACAGGGTGAAATGAATATGGAGGTGAGCTCCACACCTGCAGAGAAATGATGGGAACTGTGTGTGGTTTGTGGTAGTGCTGCAAACAGATCCAGTTCTGTCCCCACACGATTAATTGGGAACGAGAGTACCTTATGTGAAATAACAGATACAGTACAGTCTCGATAGTTCGAGGTGAATGGGACCGGAACCATGTAACATTAAGAGTCAAGATAACTTTACGCTATTCAAGTTCCATTACAGCTATCGTTACAAACGCACGCCGCGTGATTTGTTACGATTTGGTCGGTCATAATAATAGTAGTAACATGCTTTTGAATACAATTAAAACATAACGGCGATACCTGTTTCGTGTTATTGGAAATAATATGTAGTAAATTAATGAGTAAGATAGCTGATCCTATAAGAAGAGGTAAAATTGGGCATATTGAGGTGTTTTGCTTTATATCGACGAAGCCGACGATACGGCGTCTTTTTTTTTTTCCGTTTACTATTAGAAATAAACAAGAAGTGCTAATTGTGCGTAGTGAAAAGTATAGGGTCGAGTTTTAAATAGCTACAGTGTACAATCAGACTAACAAATGGACATTTAGTTACACGAAATCGTGGACAGCGAAGTGTGGTCATTAAATTGAGTACACCTACAGGGTGGTCAATTCCGGGATAAATCTATTCGCATCTCACGAGGGACGCGGTATTGAGACCGGTTTTTTTTATTATATCACGGAGAGCGGGCTTCAATTTATAAAAAGGAGAAAAGCTGTATCATTATCATTGACTGTTGGTGTTATGGAACCAAAACTGTTCATCAAAGGGTTTCGGTGAATGAGTGGTGAATGCAAAATGAAACTGTGAACGAAGTTATGTTAAATAAAGCAGAAGAGACAAGACAGTTTGGTCGTGTCTGTCATTATTCCATAAACTGTAACATTTCTTCTCGTTGTACGAAGCCTTTATAGACGATCGTTATGACAATTTGCTTCAAAGGGATCTCGTTACGAGTTAAGTTTTGGGGACCTGGTCAAGAGGGGATAGTTCGTAGATCCTAACTACTGCAGCTATTCTGGAATCAGGTGCTACCGTGACCGTTGTGTGTTGTCAAGGGCTTAAGGTCATCATATCTCATGCTCTAAGATCGACGCGCCTTTCCTCTTGGTATAACGGTGTCTCACGGTAACTACGACAATGCCAACGGCGAAGGAAGATACGGTAGAACCACCTCGAACCAACAAAAACTCGGACTGTCGAAATTTAAATGGGAAAAAGAAATATTGTGATATTGTAAGTAATACAGGTCAAAATATGAACTTTATTAAAATAAAAGTATTTGCATTGGCAGAATAACAATAATTATTTATTTAGACAAGTAATAGTAAAGTGTCTTTTGTTTGGTGAAGCTGCAACGTTTCCTCGCGGCAATCTCACCCCACCGTCTTAGGAGCAGTATGTCAGTTGGTGTCGCCTCAGGCTGTTGTTCCACGTGGCATATGGCGGACTAGAGAGCAGCGTAGCCATTGGCGTGACTCGTCACCGGTGCAGCCTCTGCCTCGTCATCCTCGTCACTCTCACACTGTGATGGAATGTTGACCGTGTCAATTATAGAAGAGTCTGTCACTTCCAACTGTTCGCCCGAATTTAACCACTCACCTACTTCCACCTCTTCTGCCTCTTCACACCCTGGCAATCTTCTGATTAAATTACACAATGGTTGATTGTCCTCATCTGCTAAATCTTCAGTTTCTGTGTCTGGCATACTTTCCTATAGAATTTTCCTCGATCACCTAGAAATTGTGTCAGACTTTATTTCGCTCCAAGATTCGCTAATCCAGTACACGACGTCCTTCAAAGTCACTTTCTTCAGAGCTCCTACAATGTTTTCTTTGTCTTCAGAATGCAGTATTGTCTGTAGCAATCGTCGTTGATACTTTTTTTTAGACATTCCAGAACACCCTGATCCATGGGCTGAATGAGACAGGTAACGTTTGGTGGGAAAAACAAGGTGCGGATACCGTCGCACTGCAGTTCTCCTGCACTTGGATGTGAGGACGCATTATCCGTGAGCAAAGTTGCTTTGCATGGCAGTCCCTTTTCTTTTAAAAAATTCTTGCAGTCAAGCACAAATGAGTTAATAAACCAGTTCTTGAAGATTTCCTGATTAATCCAGGCATTATTTTGATGTGTGTAGACAACCGGAAGAGTTGAGATGGATACATTCTTGAATGCTCTTGGCTTGGCAGACTTCCCAATCACAGCTAGTTGCAGTTTGTGGTGTCCAGTTGCATTTGAAGCTGCAATAAGTGTGAGCCACTCTTTGCTTCCCCCCCCCCCCCCCCCCCAGGAGCACTTTTTTCTTCACAAGAAGCAAGTGTTCTTGCTGATAACATTTTAAAATTTAGCCCAGTTTCGTCACAGTTATATATTTGTTCATTAGACAAATTTTCATCAGTTATGATGTTTTTGAACTTGACGATAAATTTCGAAACGACCTGACCGTCACCAGAGAGTTTTTCTCCACATACGTCTAGTTGACGCACTCCATACCTCTTCTTCCACTTGTCGAGCCAGCCCACACTAGCTGCGAAATTGTCACCTCCTTCCTGCTGCTGGTTTCTGAAAAACAATGCTTTTTCTTGCAAAATTGGGCTAGAAATCGGAGCACCCTTCTGTCTCTGTTCGGTAAACCACATGAACAATGCCTCACTTGTTTTTTCGAAGTCTGACTTCTTTATACTTCTTCGACTGAGAGATTCTTGTGAGCATTTCTGTGAAGAAAACTGTTCCAACTTAAGTCGGTTTCTTCGCCAGTCACCAACAGTAACTTCACCGACACCATATTAGAGAGCAAGTTTTTTTATTGTTTCTCCTTTGTCATGTCGTCTTAGTGCTTCTAATTTTAGATGCAAACGCACAAATTTCCTCTGTTTTGTTACAGCACTCATCTTTGTAAGGTGTACAATGGAACACACAGTCAACAAACAAAATGACACACAACACTGTACAGTCCAGGTTCTGGGAACTACAGCAGCGTATGAACTCCCCAGTTTTGATCGGTAGCATTTGGGGTATTTCGTGCCATACTGACAACAGATGTTCGTGCAACAGGGCAGCGAGCTAATCGTCGGTGTTGATTGCGTTGTTGTCTGCTTTGTCACTAAGCTGTACTCTCCCTATCTATCTTTTGCAATGATGCTTCCATTATTTATCCTGTCAGTAAAAAAAAGTAGTAGATCGTTGCAACGGCTCCCCATGTTATTACACTGAAGAGCCAGAGAAACTGGTACATTTGCCTAATATTGTGTAGGGCCCCCGCAAGAATGCAGAAGTGCCGCAGCACGACATGGCATGGACTAGACTAATGTCTGAAGTAGTGCCGGTTGGAATTGACACCGTGAATCGTGCAGGGTGTCCCTAAATCTGCAAGAGTACGAGGGCGTGGAGATCTCTTCTGAACGGCAAGTTGCGAGGCACCCAAGCTGTGCTCAATAATGTTCATGTCTGGGGAGTTTGGTGACAAGCAAAAGTGTTTAAACTCAGAAGAGTGTTCCTGGAGTCACTCTGTTGTAGTTCTGGATGTGTGGGGTGTCTCATTGTCCCGCTGGAATTGTCCAAGTCCACTGGAGTGCACAATGGACGTGAATGGGTGCAGGAGATAAGACTGGATGCTTACGTACGTGTCACCTGTCGGAGTCGTATCTAGACGTATCGGGGGTCCCGTATCACTCCAACTGCACACGCCCCACACCATTACAGGGCCTTCGACAGCTCAAACAGTCCCGTGCTGACATGCAGGGTCCACGGATTCATGAGGTTGTCTCCATACCCCTACACGTCCATCTTCTCGATACAGTTTGAAACGAGACTCGTCCGACCGGTCAACATGTTTCCAGTCGTCAACATGTTTCCAGTCGTCAACATGTTTCCAGTCGTCAACATGTTTCCAGTCGTCAACATGTTTCCAGTCGTCAACATGTTTCCAGTCGTCAACATGTTTCCAGTCGTCAACATGTTTCCAGTCGTCAACATGTTTCCAGTCGTCAACATGTTTCCAGTCGTCAACATGTTTCCAGTCGTCAACATGTTTCCAGTCGTCAACATGTTTCCAGTCGTCAACATGTTTCCAGTCGTCAACATGTTTCCAGTCGTCAACATGTTTCCAGTCGTCAACATGTTTCCAGTCGTCAACATGTTTCCAGTCGTCAACATGTTTCCAGTCGTCAACATGTTTCCAGTCGTCAACATGTTTCCAGTCGTCAACATGTTTCCAGTCGTCAACATGTTTCCAGTCGTCAACATGTTTCCAGTCGTCAACATGTTTCCAGTCGTCAACATGTTTCCAGTCCAGTTGATGGGTCAAGGCGAGGCGTAAAGATTTGTGTGATGCAGTCATCGAGTGCATATGAGTGGGCCTTCCATTCTGAAAGCCCATATCAATGATGTTTCATTGAATGGTTCACACAGTGACACTTGTCGCTGCCCCAGCATTAAAATCTGCAGCAATTTTTGGAAGGGCTGCACTTCTGTCCGTTAAACAATTCTTTTCAGTCATTATTGGTCCCATTCTTGCAGGATCTTTTTCCGGCCGCAGCAATGCAGAGATTTGATGTTTTACCAGATTCCTGATATTCTTGATACTCTCGTGAAATGGCCATACGGTAAAATCATCACTACCTCGGAGATGCTGTGTCCCGTTGCTCGTACACTGACTATAACACCGTGCCATTGTAGCAGCAGTAACCGATCTAACAACTGTGCCAGACACTGGTCTTATGTAGACATTGCCGACTGCAGTGCCGTGTTCTGTGTTTACGTATCTCTGCACTTGGATACGCATGCCTATACTGCTTTCTTTGGTGCTTCAGTGTAATTCAAACAGACCATCTCTCTGTTATGCAGAACATATTCACGGCTCAAAATGAGCATAATGTAACTTATTGTCATCAGAAATTGTAATGCTTTGTGATCAAAATACACTTTACTTGCGTGACAGAAAAGAAAATGTCTAAATTTGGGGAAGCCCCAGACGATGATAAGCACTTCCAAATCCGTGACAAAGTAATTTTCTATACTTGTATGTATGTATTAAACCAGGGACCTAGAAACAATGGAGGGGCTTCATCCCGTTGTAGCCCTCAGTGGTTCCCAAACCCACAACAGACCACAGCAGTCCACTCACCCCACCGCTGCCCCACACCGAACCCAGGGTTATTGTACGGTTCGGCCCCCGAACGTCTCACACCAGATGAGTGTAACCCCAAATGTTTGTGTGGTAGAGTCATTATGGTGTATGCGCACGTGGAAACGGTGTTTGCACAACAGTCACCTACACGGGCTGAGACGGAATAAGGGCAACCAGTCCATGTTTACCGAGGTAGATGGAAAACTGCCTTAAAAACCGTCCACAGGCTGGCCGGCACACAGGACCTCGACAGTAATCCGGTGGGTGGATACGTGCTGGGGACTAGAACGCCTTTCTGCTCGGGGAGCAGTGCATTAGACCACACGGCTAGCCAGGCAGGAAAGTAATTTTTCTCCATTTTGTTGAGGATTCTATTTCTTATGTGGTTTTTTTCTTATCTTGATCGGATTCTTGAAAAAGCTCAAATTTTTGAAAAAGACACAAACACTAACATGATTGGGACACACCAGTGAGAAACAGAATACTCTTTCAGATCAAGGTGAGTTAGTATTGGAGCTAGCACATCATAAAAATATAGTACAACTTGTTTATGAATTTACTTTGTGAATGAACACCGACAAAGTTACATTCAATGCAAATGAGAACTTTCTATACCGAAAAACAGAAAAGTTTCCACATCACAGAAAGACAGCATTATGCCAGTATAAAACTAAAGTAAACTCTGCCGATCAGGCTACGAAGGCCCAACGGTACTGACTGGCCGCCGTGTCATCCTCGGAATACGTGCACCACTCGATGTGGATACGGAGGAGTATTTGGTCAGTACACCCTCTCCTGGCCATGTGTCAGCTTACGAGACCGGAGCCGCTACTTCTCAGTAAAGTAGAGTCAAGTAGCTCCTCAGTTTGCCTCACGAGGGCTGAGTGAACCCCGCTCGCAAACAGCGCTCGGCAGACCGGACGGTCACCCATCCGAGTGCTAGCCCAGCCCGACAGTGCTTAACTTTGGTGATCCGATGGGAACTGATGTTACCACTGCAGCAAGGCCATAGGTTATGCCAGTATGAGGGGTGCAATTCTATTTGTCAGTAGCTTTCATTTGTCAGTAGCTTTCAATCTGACATGTCAAAACCTGTCCCAAAATTTTTGTACAGGAAAAATACACCAAAGGAAACATAATGTCAGAATTTTAGCTGATAAAGAATAATGAAAGTATTTTAAAAATAATTTGAAATTTGCCAAATTCACAGATCGCCAGGTGGTTGACGAGATGTAAAACCGTGATGCAGCTGTAGCAGACAGCGCATGTGCGACACGGATGGCATGTCCTCGGTCGACGGCAGAGCAGGAAACAAATAACGCAGTACAATGCGATCGTAATTTAGACCAAATTTCAGTTTCCGTCAATAGTTTCTCTGACACAGTTGTGCACAGTTACTATTCGCACGGACTTGCAGTGCCTTCAATATCCCTAATAATTAGCAGTTGGCTTTGTGGCATCACTAAGTGTTAACAAAGACGACAAAACTGAATTAATTTTAATTGTGATATCTTGGTATATGCATGCTGATAGCATTTGTGTTTGCGCATGTTCCAGAGTAGCAGTAATGTGGAATCCAGTTAATGTTTCCAACCTTGCAAATGTGAAATACGAAGAACGTGGTATGCAATCAGAATCACTTACTTCTCCTGAGGGCTTACGCATGTGTTATTTATTAGTTAATTTCTTTGACATTCATTTGAATGATGTCGGCATTTCATTAGAAACTGCGAAAGAAGAAAAAACGGGAAATAAATCTCGATGATTCTCTGATTGTGCTTCGAATGATGACTTTTCTGCTAATTAAAGTCCATAATGTAAATACAGTATCTTCCTAGCCTAAAGGAAACATATGCTGTAATAGTTTTCAGGCACAAAGGAAAGGTTGTAAATTTGTTGGTTAATCAGGAGAGAGAAAATGCTTGAACTTAAGCAATGCACAACTCTGAACATGGATTCTATAAATGGAAGAAGAGTACAGAAAGCATGAGATACATGTCAAAATGAAAAAAAATGTGAAAGGAAAGCTGTTTGAAAGATATAGAACTGCTTATGAGTGTGTTACCTAGGAACATCTAAGAGACTCACTACTTTGAATTGCAAGGCAGATGAACATTGCTGATTTCTGGGCTGCTTTGACCTGGTTAGATTCAGGAAATTGTGCAGAAAAGTAAGTCGCAAAACTATGAAGTTTACCTCAAGTAAATGTGTAGAGGAGAGGTCATTAATGGGTAATACTGCATAGGAAGTCGTAGTTGATGTGAAGATGAAGCTTCTTTATATCCCATAAAAGCTGTGAATAAAGCCAGTCAATCACGTTGCTTGCAAACTGCACTTAATCATTTCGAGCGAAAAAAATTAGACAAGACAGTCACTTGTGCTGTTGATGAATGCTGTGAATACGACAATGCCAGTGATTCTTATCAGTAGATTACTGTTTCTGCATCTTTATCTCTATCTTCAGGAACATCAAGGCAAACTATGAGGGGAAAAAAAACTGTTTTCTTGCAAAAGTCTTGTAATCATTGCAGCAAAATCTGAAAAATTGGGAGAGACTAGTTTTCAGTGGTTATTCTACCTGTCACAGAGAACAGAAGCTCGAATCATTTAAATACTCGCTGTTGGCGTGTAAGCCTACGAAGTTACATTGACATCCAAACATGTCTCTTGGGTCCTCATTATTATTAATTTTTTTTAAGACTGTGTGCTAACACTACTATGGGTCTACAGATTCTGTGAGTAAAATCAGTACACTTCCGTTGATGTTCGTTTACTAGGGTTCTCCTGCCAGCCACTGCAGTGGCTAGATTCCTTGGGCATCAGCCTAATTTCCGCTGTGGAAGTTGATCAGTGACTCGACGGTTCACCGTAACTTCTTTGGATCGACATTTCCGTTGTCACTAACACCAGCAGCGTGGACAGTCTTCAAAACTCTTTTCATGCAGTGGTCTCTGATCTCCATTTTCTCTCGATGTTTGCATGCCGAAATGCGGTTGAATTCAGTGTGAAATCCTGCTCGGCCCTTCTGGATACTGTGACTGGAATACTGTCGGATGTGGCGGGCCTACACACGCCTCAGCAGTGCTTTGGGTCACAGCATCTGCTGTGCATGGGGACCATTATTACCTGCTGCATCTCTGTGGAGTGCACTGTCCTGTGACAAGTGTCCCGGAGGGCCTGCTTTGTTGCAGCCACAACTGTGGTTAATCTGCCATTTGATTTTGTGGAGATAGACAGCAAGAACTCTTAAAGTTCTTCTACCTTTATTGAAGTTTCCCATTCATTTTTGCATCTCGGATTTTCATTTTGGCTTAAGTTCTAAATATCTCGTGTTCTTCCGTTTGAATTGCTTTCTTTAACCGATATAGAGCTCCACGAACCCTGTACCACTGAATGCCGTTTTTGTCTCACTGAAACAGGACTGCTACCCCGACCTCGACAAGCCTGTCGTGTTCCAAAATTGGCAGCACCGGTCGTGCTGCCCCCGACTCGTCCCACCCTGGCGACGGCCACCGCGAGGACGGCATTCCGGTGTCGGACGGGACAACGTCTCCGGATGACGCGGCTGTTCTGACCTCCACCTCTCGTGGCACTGACGACGTAGCAGGCGAGGAGCGGTGCTCGAGCGTGGCTGGCTCGGCCCGTACTGCCAAAAAGAGGCCGCTGTTCTCCTACACGGAGCTCAGTGCTATGGCCATAGCACAGTCACCAAACAGGTTGGTAGCACTGCTGCGAAGTAATAAATACCTTCATGAAAATAGACTACACCACCCTTAATATGTCCCACCTTAGTTTGGCAGTTCCCACGGTATCTTATACTCGTGGTAGACATATGGTAGTGGTATTGTGCTCATCGACCTTAAAGATGGTTTGATGTATTTCTCCACATGTTTCACTTTGTCAGCTCATCGTATTAGTATAACTGTTCCGTATAACATCAATAACCATTATTTTCATTTTTTGTTTCTTTGTGAGTAATCAGTCTTCGGACTGGTTTGATGCGATATGCATTACTTTCTGTCTTCCACCGACCTCCTCATCTCAAAGGAGCACTTTCGCCACATATCCTCAGTTATTTATTAGAAATATCACAATCTCTGTCTTCCCCTTCAGATTTTACACTCGATGGTTCCATCCGGTACTGTGCACCAGATGTCTTAACGTGTGTCCCATCTTCTTTTCAGTGTTTTCCATATATTTCTCAAATTCAGTGATTCTGTGGAGTACCTTCTCATTCATGAGCCCACCTAATTTTCAATATCTTTGTGTTATACCACATTTTTAGATGCACTGAATGTCTTCTTGTTCAGTTTTCCCACAGGCTGTAATCACTTCCCTACATTGCTATACTCTAAAAATACATTCTCACAAATTTCTTCCTCACATTAATGCCCATGTTTGAAACTTGTAGGCTTCTTTGAGAATCCACTCTTTGCCTATGCTAATCTACTTTTTATGTCATTACTTCGTCAGCCCAGTGTTATTTTGCCTCCGTTATAGCAGAATGTCGTAATTTCACGGTCCCCAATCTTGTCAACAAATAAAATGAGGCAATACAATGTCGAAAACAGTGCTTCTCGTCAGCCTAAAAGAAGGAAACCTATAAAACGAGATTGCTAGTCCCAACTCACAGCCGTCTTTGAACGATCTGGAGTGAACTTCGTGCATTTGTCTGTCTGACAGGAGGGCGAGGGTGTCAGAGATCTACGCCTACATCGTGAAGCGTTTCCCCTACTTCAAACGCAAGAAGAAGATACGGCAGAAAGCATTGAGCAACAACCTGTCTCGTAACAGGTGCTTCATCAACGTGCCTCAGAAGGACAGCGCAGGGAAGGGCAACTACTGGATGCTCGGTGAGTTCCACGGCCAGTAGCAACCTGGTTGTCACCTACTTCTCTTTTCCTACATTCTTCACTGATTGAAAAGATTGAAAGGTCTCGGGTCT
This sequence comes from Schistocerca piceifrons, assembly GCF_021461385.2. NCBI lineage: Eukaryota > Metazoa > Arthropoda > Insecta > Orthoptera > Acrididae > Schistocerca > Schistocerca piceifrons. The sequence continues at coordinate 9,195,404 of NC_060148.1, read as the reverse complement.
CGAGTGATGTCTAGTGGCTAAAACACCACGAGAATTTGACCTAGCTGTAATCGGCCATTGTCGAGTGGAATGACTGTCGATGGCCTGCTGTGTTATGCCTGTACGTACTCTAGATGCTAACTGTGACGTCACTTCTGCCTGCTGTAGGGCCGTATATGGGAATAGATTGACTCCACATTTGATGCACCCACTTTAGCTTCAATGATTGGCTGTTGCTTTATGGCTGTAACTGATCACTTTTACATTTCGTGACTTATGGTCATGAGGGAAATTTTTGTTTGAATGGACATCCAAGGCTACACTCTGACCTCGTTATATACCGGGTGATGAAAAAGTCAGTATCAATTTGAAAACTTAATAAACCACGGAATAACATAGATAGAGAGGTAAAAACTGACACACATGCTTGGAATGACATGGGGTTTTATTAGAACCACTCCATATTGCTAGACGCGTGAAAGATCTCTTGCGCGTGTAGTTTGGTGATGATCGTGTGCTCAGCCGCCACTTTCGTCATGCTTGGCCTCCCAGGTCCCCAGACCTCAGTCCGTGCGATTATTGGCTTTGGGGTTACCTGAAGTTGCAAGTGTATCGTGATCGACCGACATCTCTAGGGATGCTGAAAGACAACATCCGACGCCAATGCCTCACCATAACTCCGGACATGCTTTACAGTGCTGTTCACAACATTATTCCTCGACTACAGCTATTGTTGAGAAATGATGTTGGGCATATTGAGCTTTTCCTGTAAAGAACATCATCTTTGCTTTGTCTTACTTTGTTATGCTAATTATTGCTATTCTGATCAGAAGAAGCGCCATCAGTCGGACATTTTTTCAACTTTATTTTTTTGGTTCTAATAAAACCCCATATCATTCCAAGCTTGTGTGTCAATTTGTACCTCTCTATCTACATTATTCCGTGATTTATTCAGTTTTCAAATTTATACTGACTTTTTGATCACCCGGTACACATCTACAGAAATGGAAGCTGTTACATCTCGAACATCGCCACTTACTGTTATCAAACTAATATTCCAGTATTTCTACACATCCACTACATGTTTCATCGTTTTGCACATTAATGTTTGGTGCAGAAAAAAGCTGTTCCTGTTAATGAAGAATGGTGTAAGTAGTTGGGGGTTGTTTGGCGCGTCTAACATTGCTGCAACTTTTCGCTGTGTTTTTGATGTTGGGGAAGGGCAAATCATTGGTATTAACCACGTACTGACAGATTGCACACACAGTCGTCTGTAGTGTAATGACTGCAGAATAATTGGTGATGAGGTGAACTCGGGGAAAACAGGGTGGCAACAAGAGTTGGCACAGGTACTTCCAGGAGGGCTACATCATGAGAAGAGCATAATGTCATCCTATTGGCTCTGACAAACAGGCGGATAACAACTGGAATCTGGGCAGAGGCTGCAGGCATAGTGTCAGCCCGATGGTTGGGAACAAGTCACTGGAACCTGGGTGGGGACCTTGAGTTGCCATTTGCTGTTCATTGCTGACGCCATGCCACAGATAACAGACTTTAACAGTATAGAAACTGTAACATGTGTGGCACTAGCAAGGGAAACTCACCACATGATTTAGTGGTAGGATGGCCCTGTGGATAGCCCATCAGAAACTGAACGCAGATCAAGCATGAAAACAGGAAGCAGGTATACTGAACTGTGTGGGGAGAAAAGCAAAATAGGAAAATAGAAACAGTGAATGGTCCAAGAATAAGAAGTGCAATAAAGAACAGCCTGAAACAGGAACAGTGTAGTGGGTAAGTGGTCGTGGTGTTGGACTGCCAAGTGGGCAATCCATGTTTGAAACACTGTTCTGCCATTCCTTATTTTTATTTATTTTTTGCAACATAATGAACTGTCTGTTCAGTCATTGAAATGTTTGTTCTGCTTCTGTAATCTTGGCAGTTGTCATACTATAGCCGAGCGGTTCTAAGTGCTTCAGTCTGGAACTGCGTGACCGCTACGGTCCTTAGGTTAGTTAGGTTTAAGTAGTTGTAAGTTCTAGGGGACTGATGACCTCAGATGTTGAGTCCCATAGTGCTCAGAGCCATTTTGTCATACTATGTATTAGTTATAGAATATGAGTCATTTGGTAAGAATACGTTACTGTCGCAAGTAAATGTGATGAAAAGTGAGAGCAGGCAAGATAGCACACCCGTCTCACATAAATGGAAACAACAAAGAAATGGATGTGAACTATATCACAAAAATTGAATTCATGAGTCCAGACTTGCAAAATGGAATGAAACTTCAAAAATTTCAAAAAACATATGTTTTGACACAGCACAGAGAAACTGTGTGATTGTGAAACTTTTGCATTCATTTGTTGCAGCTTTTGTGACAAACTATTATGTTCTCATCACTTCCTTGGCAGTGATCACATTCGCATTCATACAAACACCTATCTCGGGCAAGGAGGCATATCTCACTCATTTAACAGTCATACAAATTAGGTGTGTCCTCTCTTTCTTTCTTTTTTTTCTTTTCTTTTTCAAGATGACAAAAACGAGCACTAAAATCAATGTATAATAATACAGTTGAGTTAGCAATGTAAATATAATGTGAGTGTGTAAACCAAACAAAGCAAATTGCAAATATTGTACTTATTAGGCCTACAGCAGTTAAATTATTACAAATATGATATTGTACTATACAGAAATAAAAATGTGACCCACAGAAGGTGACACATTGGTGTCAAAACATGTCTGGGTAAATGTAAAAATAAACTAATTGTGTTTTCATAAGGCTGATTTGAAAAACAACTCGGACAAGTTGGAAATTCATTAATATGTTACGGCAACAAAATGCTACGATTCAGCTGGTAAACGGAGATGATTTTACGTGCCCCCGTGTTTGCGTGCAGGATGTACCTGTCAAACGATTACTGTGTTTGCCGGTTGCAGATCCGAAATACGAGGAAAAGTTGGAGAACGGTGAGTTCGGTCCCCGGGACATGAAGCAGCTATTGCACAGGGGCCTGGGAGTGTTGGCGCCTGGTCGCCGAGTGCACTCGGACCGTGGCCCCCGGCAGCGACACCACACCGGCTTGTCGGAAGACGCCCGGCTGCCAGAGACCGGCGGAGGTGCCGCCGTTACACTTCCCTCGGACCTGCCTTACACCAGGTATAAGAATAGCTCAGTTCCTTGTAATGTGACGGTAGCCTCAGAAACCTGAGATGCCACCTCACATTTTACTAATCTGAATTCTTCATACAATATCACTCCATCAAATGTAAAGACTGGATTAACAAAAAGTGGAGAAAAATTTAGATGAAGCTTTTAATGCTTCAGCTGTTCTACATTTTCGTACACTCCTCAGAAACTGTCGGTGTGTCCCCCTCGGACTCTCGAGCAACTTGTGTGTCACATTGGCATTTTGGCTATGTCGCCGGAGTGTAGGCCTTTCGTGTGAATTTGTGCACTTTGTCATTTTATGATGGGTTTGTGTTGATTCCTTTTGGGTGATATCTGTGTGTGATCTGCTTCACCTCTTTTGAAATTTCTATTGAGTAATACAAAATTACTTTTTGCTCGCAGATAAAAACTCTCAAATTTAATGAAGCTGTATGTAGGTCGAAATTGACAGTCGGTATCACAATAATATTCGTTTATTTAAGCCATCTTTAGAATTTGTGGCCATCGAAGGGTAGGAACAGCAGTGTTACAAACAGTACTATTATGTATAGCATTAAAATAAGCTAGAGAAAAGCTGTAGCAAAAATTACCAGTAGTGCTGTTGCATATGACATTAAACGAAAATAGAGAAAGGTTGTAGCAATTACGCATATGGCTGGTGCTGGCGGCACCTCAGTTTTCTAGCAATACCACGATATTACACTGTGACCGATGGCTGTGGAGCCACGAGTTACTGTGCAATTCATCTACATCTACATCCATACTCCGCAAGCCACCTGACAGCGTGTAGCGGAGGGCACCTTGAGTACCTCTATCGGTTCTCCCTTCTATTCCAGTCTCGTATTGTTCGTGGAAAGGAGGATTGTCGGTATGCCTCTGTGTGGCCTCTAATCTCTCTTATTTTCTCCTCATGGTCTCTTCACGAGATATACGTAGGAGGGAGCAATATACTGCTCGCCTCCTCAGTGAAGGTATGTTCTCGAAACTTCGACAAAAGCCCGTACCGAGCTACTGAGCATCTCTCCTGCACAGTCTTCCACTGGAGTCTATATATCATCTCCATAATTCTTTTGCAATTACTAAATGATTCTGTAACGAAGCGCGCTGCTCTCTGTTGGATCTTCTCTATCTCTTCTATCGACCCTATCTGGTACGGATCCCACATCGGTGAGCAGTATTTGAGCAGTGGGCGAACAAGCGTACTGTAACCTACTTCCTTTGTTTTCGGATTACATTTCCTTAGGATTCTTCCAATGAATCTGTCTGGCATCTGCTTTACCGACAATCAACTTTATATGATGATTCCATTTTAAATCATTCCTAAAGCGTACTCCCAGATAATTTATGGAATTAACTGCTTCCAGTTGCTGACCTGCTGTATTGTAGCTAAATGATAAGGGATCTTTCTTTCTATGTATTCGCAGCACATTACACTTGTCTACATTGAGATTCAGTTGCCATTCCCTGCACCGTGCGTCAATTCGCTGCAGATCCTCCTGCATTTCAGTACAATTTTCCATTGTTACAACCTCTCGATGTACTACAGCATCATCCGCAAAAAGCCTCAGTGAATTTCCGATGTCATCCACAAGGTCATTTATGTATATTGTGAATAGCAATGGTCCTACGACACTCCCCTGTGGCACACCTGAAATCACTCTTACTTCGGAAGACTTCTCTCCATTGAGAATGACATGCTGCGTTCTGTTATCTAGGAACTCATGCGCAGACTATGGATTACGTCATACCCGGCCAAACACTTTACGAGAACTGAAATGTCATTGATGTATGAAGTCTGCACAGTAAGTTCTTGTAAACCGTGTACAAGTACATAAGAAGTTAAAATGTTATAAAGCATAAATGCAAGTAGTCAGTTGTCTTAAAATAAAATAGACAAACTTACAAAACAACAGAAGAAGCAGTGTAATCTCTGAAACTGGTGTCAGAGACACACACATCATTCTTATTAATGTTTTGTCGCTAAACAGATAAACTAGAAAATTAAGTATTATGCCATTATTTATTCAAGTCTTACATGTACCTTAGTGCCATTTTGTTATGAACAAGTTTTTTTTATCTCACATAGTTTTCATTTTATAGTGTACTTTGGGACGAGCTAAGTTAATATGTACTGGTGCATATGTATCGTTTTAATGTATTATATTCCCATTCCTGTAAACTTACAGAACAACATTAATGTATCCTAATGGTATTAAGACCTGTATAGAATTTTTTCACCAGATTACTAACAACACGATGTTGTATATGTTTCAAGTTTCTTGAAGCCCATGCCATGAAAACTACCACACAGAGCTGCCACTCTGTCACTGTGACAACAGCTGCTCTACTGGTTGATGTGGCACCATGTTTGGTCTCACCAATAGCACTGGAGGATACTGAGTAACTTTCCTACAGCGTTTATTTATGAGTCGTTGGCACAAACGTCTTTGATGATATTGACCTGAATCGGCACCTTGATCTTAGTTGGCATCCCTAGGCCTACTTCTTTTGTTTCTGAACTGCCACTTTGGCTGTTACGTTACTATGACAGTGGTGTCCTTTCCAGCCTAGCCAACAGAGTAGCCTTGAATTCTTACCACAGAGCACTGCCCAGTAAATGTACAATGACATATATTTTAATGGTTCTATCTTTAGTATAATTTTACCTGCTATTATGTCTGTGTAATATCTGTATGTACATATAATTCGTACTTTCTAGTTTATTCGTTTAGCGACAAAACATTAAGAAGAACAATGTGTCTGTCTCTTACACCAGTGTTATAGATTACATTGCTTCTTCTGTTTTGCTGGTTTGTCTATTTTATTTTAACATAAATGAATACTTGTGTTGATGCTGTATAATGTTTTAACTTCTTGTGGTGTAAGAGTACTTGCTGTGCAAATTTCATACAGCAACGATATTTCGGTTCTTAGTCCATAGTCGGCACGCGAATGGTTCCACAACTGTCAGTCACAGTGTACAATCGTGATATTGAGAAAACTGAGGAGCCACCAGCATCAACCGTCGGGGTAAATGCTACACCCATTCTCTATTTTCGTTTAACTCCTTATGTAATAGCACTGTTTGTGATTTTCACTACAGCTTTCCTGTATCTTATTTTAACGCCATGTGTAATAGTACTGTTTGTAACTTTGCTATTTCCACCCTTGCACAGCCAAAAATTGTGAAGTTGACTTTAACGTTAGGCAAAACAGGTAAATAAACAAATATTATTGCGGTCTCGACTGTTGATTTTAACATAAATATAGCTCCAGCTCGCTGTATGGCATGGTGACGATGTCTAAATTTATAAGGAAGCTGTGCCTACATGTAAATAAAGCATAAAGCGTGATCATGTGAGACAGGATGTAAATTTACTATTAGTGGCTGATTTTTGCAAATATTCAAAAACTATTTGAAGTTGAGATGTTAGTATAAAATAAATTGCTCATGTTGCTAATAGCACAAGAATTAGTTGACTCAGTGTATGTGGGTAATAAATAGGGGCAGGAGAACTGTGCATTAACAATAATGTGAAATTGAGGGTTGTAGCGACATATTGTGAAATTGGCAATTTTTATGTGATGTTCCAAGTTCAACATATTCTCTGTTACCACATAAAAGTGTCATACATATGAGGGCAGCAGATTGATGATATTAGTAGTTATTGAATGTTGAAATTAATTAGTTGTGTCAGTACCAACATTACTATATGGAAGTGAATCTTGGGTAATGAAAAAGAAAGATATAATAAAGATTACAAGCCAATGAAATGAAATTCCTCACGTACATAGCAGGATACACCAAGCCAGACTCCAAAAGAAATACAGATATCGGGAAGTAATTAAATATTTTCTATATAAACAGTAAGGTTGGTGAATACCAACAAAAGTGGATATTCCATCTGTTACGAACGGACAAATCGAGATTACCCCTACATTTTTGGCGATATACTCCGCAAGGGAGAAGATGCATTGGAAGACCTGCAAAACGATGGAAGGACTAGGTGTAGCTGCAACAGGCTGAAGGAGAGGCTAGTGCATGACGGAAGAAGATGAAGAAGAAAAAGAAGAAAGAACTTTATCTGAAGGCTGAGATTCACATATAATCTTTAAAAAAGTCATACTTCAATTCCTGCATGATGTCCTCTGGCTCTAGGTGTGATGTCAATTAAAAATAGCTTACTTTCAGTACAATCCAGTAACAATTTTAGTTATTTCTATCATATTTCCTGACACTTTTGTCTAACAAATCATACCAGAGATGATGTAAAACAACAAATACTGTGTCACAAACACATAGATCTTGATGACATATTCTTGGTATACTTCTGTGAACCAACCGTAGGATGTGATATGTGATGTCATGTGAGCACCACAGTCGTCCCATGGATGTAAGAATTAAATGGTGCTGCTGATTGGTAAATATATGGATTTGGGTCTGCAGTGGGATCAACTTCTGTTTATCGAAAATGTTTCCTCGTGGCAACTACGGGACATTGTGAGCAGGTGGCTTTTTGTTACAGCTGGAAAACAGCAACTCATTTTTCAACATTACGATTGCCCATTATGGAGGCCCCGTCTACAATTCCCTGATGCACGATCGAGTTGCTTGTAGATGGGTGGCAGTAACACGTCCCGAACCTTCTACCACCACCTGGGTTGTGACCTTCGACACGTACTCCAGATGTCTGGTGCTGCTACTGAGTGTCGCTGTGGGTGGAAGCCTAACCAAAATTGTTAACTAGGTGGATCCTAGACTTTGTTACAGTATAACTGTTGAAATTCTTGTTTTCCTCTATATGTAATGACAGGAAGTGCAGGATTTCAGGCTATATTTAATTGGAAATGATAGCCCCTCATTAATTAGCTGTGAGAATGTTTATTTTCTCCTCTAACACAGAAGCGCATAAAGACAAAGCTGAGGACATGATCTTTGAGTTCTCATACATTGGCATTATTGTGTACTGTTGATTCTGTACTATTGCAAATTTATACGATTGACTCTTACACGTGTGATGATAGTGTTAATCACATTTGTCTGAGTTACAATGTACGACGCGTGTGGCCGATATGTACCAGTCCGTGCACACGAGGAGCCACATTCGCACCTCATTTCTCGAGCTCGAGATCATCCCGAAGAGGAGCCACCAGATTTTTCAATTTTGCTGGGTGACAAAATTTAAGTCTGATATTGTGCTTGTTGGCATCTCTCCCGGTTCGTGGGAAATACTGCCAAAGTATGGCAAGAAACCTGTGACAGTGGATACCTCCACTTCATTATGCTGTTCCCTCAGATGGTCTTGTTTTGGCTGGAAAGTATGACAAATTTGTCTTTCGGAATAGCCATATGGTAAGACATCTGTCCTGAGATTTTGAACCTCACATAGATGGGCTATTCCGGATCGGATGTGACGTGTGCTCACCGAATTGTGGTGCTCGGTACACTGTCACGTAGTGCAGGGTGGCGACTTCTGGTAACCTGCGAGTGTAAGTCAGTGTGAGTTGGTGACGTTCCCTCTCCCCTTTGTAAACAGAATATTTGCGTTGAGGAAATTTAGATGAGGAAAAAATATGGGAATTTGGGGTCATCCGAGCCAGAGAGGCCTCGGCAGAGTAGCGGAGGGATCCGACGAAGAGTGCCCGACGACTTCTGGAAAGAACACTCTCTAGCAGGCAACCTCCGAGGCATCTGCTGCATCTTTATCATTTTCCCTCTCTCCGTTATCTCTCGTACCGGACACCTGCTGCCGTATGTCAGCTGCAGGACCCACAGTTTGCGCGCCCCACTCTCGCAGAATTCCAGATCTCGCTGTAGCCTGCTATCTCTCTGGGCCCTGCCCTTCTCGACCTACAAAAGAGAGGAAGAAGCAACGACAACTTGCACTTTGGTCCGAACGACTGTTGTCAGTTTACAGATCTCCGTGTGTACTACGTTGGAAGCAGTTGCTGCCCGTTGTCAACTCGGGCTCTGTGGTCGGGGTTTGCAATTTCTGTCTCCCTCCTGACAGGCTACCTATGCCCACTGACTTAACAGCCCTCCTTCAGCTACTGGTTACTCAGAGTTCGGGGAGGCACCATTCTCAGCTCTCCACTGCCCCGGGAGAATGGCGTTACACACGAATCTGTATTGAGTGCCCTTTTCCTCATCGCTATTAATGGACTCGTGGCCGCTGTCAGACTGCTCGTCACACCTGCTCTGTATGTGGGCTAGTGCCCACTTTATGGCCTCAGTGGAATGGCAGCCCCAGGGTGACATCTCGCATGCTTCTGCACGGGCTCTCTCACACGGTTTTCAGCTCTCTTCCCTTAAATCTGTCACCGTACTACACGGTCCATCCCTATCCAGAGCTCTACCTGATGCCAGACGCCTGACTGTGGTCCTCGAGTTCCATTTCTAGGGTCTTTTTGATGAATAGCTTACTTTGTGGCTCCGTATCCATCTTCTGTAGGTTGGAAATTTCTGTGTCCTTTGCTTTCTTGCCCACACCTTTTGAGGTACGGATCATTATACTCTCCACCTCGATTGGGCCATAGTTCTGGCACTTCTGGACTTTATTTGTCAACTTTATGGCTCTGCTGTCCCTTCTACACTCCTCCTCTTGGACCTGGTCGCCCATAGTGGCATCTGTTTAGCTACCCTTTCGCACTGACGCTGTGTCGATAGTCTCCTTATTGACTCTGGTATATCGTCATCGTCATCATTTCCCACCCCTTCCTCCATTTGGTTTGGTGTTCCCAGCTCCTGATTTCCTATTCCGTCACTGTCTGTTCGCTTCCTGCTCCTCCTTTCTATTCTGTTATTTTTGCGGCTGCAGGACATTGCCCACCACTTGCACACTCTCGGGCGGGTTTAATGGAAGGGCTCCTCCTCGTCTCTCTTCATCGTAATTTCTGTCTTCCCCATGTGTCCTGTTCCCCACCAAACCCCCTATTCTACAAAGTAATGGTCTCATAAAACTCCATTGGGGTACGTCCAAAGTTACTGGATTGTCTGAATATTTCTCTCAGTTCATAATGACATGCTGTGTGCCATTTACTGGGATGTCTCTATTTGAATCACAGAGCTAGCCTGATACTCCAACCTAACGTTTCATTTATTAGAAGGTAATAGAGAAATGTATCGAGTGCTTTCTGTAAATCGAGAAACACTCCATCAACCTAGGTGATACCGCATCAACTCGAGCGGTTGGTTCTTGTACACCCCCGTGCAGCAACGAGTGACACTGGCGCCTTTCCCCTCCCCCAACTCTTCCCTCTCGTGTAACGGTATAATGGCTGTAGCAGCACGTGGTGACAGAGACAGTGCTAGCTCTCACATCGTCTTCTGTACGCTGGAGTATTCGTCGAATCAAATGGTACACTGTTTATCTGTCTAGCGAGCATTCGGCATGAGCAGAAAATGCTTGTGTTTAGATGTGCCATTTTTGAATGCTCAGTGGGTAGATTCACATTTGTTTGTAAAGTCTGATTGGAAAGCACTATGCTTAAAATGCCACTTTACGGTAAATATCAAAGCATCGACAGTGCTATGAAAATAAACATTTCTTGACACGTGAGGGGATTGCTGGACTGGACAGAAGCAAACTGATTACTAAATTAAAATCAGAAAATTGCAAAAAGTGGAAGACCTTTTATGGATGGACAGTTTGTAAAAGTGTTTTGTAGAGTGTTCGGGGGTAATATGCCCGTGTGTAGTGGCCCAGTTTGAGGCATTAAGCTTGTCTGAACATGCAGTTTCTTGAAGAGTGCAAGAAATAGGTGTGGAATTAAAGGAGCAGTTGCGCAGTGAATTATGCGACTTCGTAGAGTATTCGATTCTTCTTCGTGAGAGCTCTGACACTTGCAGCATAGCTCAGTTTGCAGGTTTTGTAATGAGTGTCATAAAAGATTTCACTGTTATCGAGGAACTATTGGATGTTATTTCTTTGAAAAGTACTGTAATCCGACAGGATATTTTCCTGGCTGTAGAGGTGGTTTTGAACGATATGCAGTTGTTACTTGAGTGTCTCTACAGCATTGCATCTGATTGGATCCCTGCAATTTTATTCAAAGGGGTAGGTTTTTTAGTGTATGGAGAAAAAAAAAGTGCGTGAAGGTGGACTTCCCCCAATTTTGACAATAAACTGCTTTTACATCAAGAAGAGTAACATGCAAAAGTTTTCCACAAGTTTAGATCGATCCTTAAAATGTTGCAAAGATTGTGAATTTTTGTAGAAAGCAAGGCTTCAGTCATCAGGAATTTAAAGCATTTTTGGAAGACCTTTAATCAATTCACAAACACATTCCTTTCCATTGTGCTACACAATGGTTCAGTTGCTCAAAAGAACTCTCAATCTTTTTCGATTTGAGACATGAAGTAGTTCTGTTTGCTGATATGAAAGGTTCTCCTTAGTCAGACTTGGATGATGAGCAATGCATTGCTAACCTTCTCTTTCATGCAAGGTATTGCGGAGTATTTAAATGATTTAAATATCTCATTGCAAGGTAAAAATAATTAATTGCCACCTAAAAATCAGCTTTTAGGAAGAAATTTGGACAGTTTTCCCTCTCTAAAATCATTGAATTTAGATACTTACGAACACATCAGTGAGCAGAAAGGAATTACAGTCATTGCACAAGGAATTTGAAGGTAGGTTTGAAGAAATAAAAGAAGTAAAATCAGCACTTAAAAGTTTTTATGATGCCTTTTTCGGTGCACCCAGAGAATGCCCCTTTGAGTCTCCAAGTTGAGCTGATAAAATTACAGTGCAATTCAATTTTGATAGACTGCTGTTACCATTACAATGGTGATTTTATTTTATTTTATAATATCCATAGGAAATCAGAAAGCAGATGACAGCTGTGGCTGCAGCAGTTTAGTTTAGTTTTAGAGCGCAAAAAACAACTGGGGTCATATGCACCCAAGTCAAATCTATACAACACAAACACAGAGAGGAGGGAAACGACTATAGGCCAGTCCCAATGGACAGAATAGGAGACAGCTAAAAACTGGCACATGGAAAAAAGGGCTAAAAGAGACACCATATAGAAAAGGAGATCCAAAACTGAAAATTAAATGACCTTCGTCAAACTGCTTCGGTGGGCAAAAAATAAAACGCAGTCGACTGCCCGTGCGTCATTCGTGAAAATGGCTGACAAATTAGACAGCGAACTCAAGCTGGAACATAAATTGTTAAAAAAAAGAGCATTCCAGCAGGAAGTGGCGAACAGTTAAAATTTGGGCACAATGCGTACGAAGTGGCGGGGTAGCACCACTTAGCAAATGACGATGTCGAAATAGGTAGCAGCCTCGTTTCCTGGCAGACCGACATGGCCAGGGACCCACAGAAACATGACACTGGCTCCACCGAGGGTCAGCAAGTGACAGTTTTCCTGGACTCCCTGCACTAAGGGATGAGCAGTGTACAGCACACAGAGACTTTGGAGAGCGCTGAGTGAGTCTGAGCAGAGGACGCAATTGGGAAGGCTGTGTCGCCAGATTTACTCCGTGGCCTGGTACAAGGCACAAAGCTCGACTGTAAATGCTGAGGAATGTGCCATAAGCCGATGTCAAAAGACACAGGTGCCAGTGACGAAGGCACACCCAACCCCAGGGTCAGTCGGAGAGCCGTTGGTGTATAAAAAGGTATGTGAAAGTCGTGAAACTGAAGGCGGCAGGCCGAGATTGGAGTAGTGTCCTCAGGAAGCGAATGAACGCCAAAGTTAACGTGGGACGCTTCACAAAGCCAAGGTGGTGAAGGGTTCACACCCACTGGGAAGGTTACATGTAGTGTGAAGTTAAGCAGCCATAGTAAGTGGCGAAAGTGGACTCCAGGAGGTAACAGAGAAGAGGTACGAGCCCCATATTGATGATCAAAGGAATCGTCAAAGGAGGAGGCATAGGAGAGGCTGTAGCAGTGTAGCAGACACCGGGTCCCGTAGCAGCGCTGAGAAAGTCAACGTGCCGCACCTGACGGCGCAGCAGCCACAGAATACAGAAAGGTGAGAGAGGACTTCACAAGGAATGCGACCACATGTCAGCAAGCTGACATCCTAACAAGACAACAGGTTTTACACTTGTACAAGAAACTGAGATCAGTGACCAATGAATGTAATACTTTTCAACACTGCCCATCAATTTGGTGTTAGTAATTATGAAAATGTGGATTCGAAATGAAAGTGAATTGTGAACTAAATTTCCAAGGGTCAACACTACTAATGACCAGAGAATTCAGCAGACTGTTGTAGTTTTGAGGATAGATCCAGTGGTTGGAGGCAACCTGCTACATTTCTACATTTCAGATGCATCCCAATAGATGAACATACACATCAATGTACAAATTTTACTCAAAAGAGACTGTTGGTTGTCAAAGTAACTTTTTACACACACACACACACACACACACACACACACACACACACACACACACGATTGGTAAATGTAAACAATCAAAGTTGTAATTCGCTCTGACAGGTCGAATGCCCACCCGACGGCATTTTCTCTGTGCAGTGGGGTGTGTGCTGATACGAAACTTCCTGACAGATTAAAAGTGCGTGCCAGACTGAGACTTTAACTCGGGACCTTTGCCATGTGGGCTCATGCTCTACCAACTGAGCTACACAAGCACAACTCACCACCCATTCTCACAGCTTTACTTCAGCTAGTACCTCATCTCCTACCTTCCTGGAAGAAAGGATATTGTGGAGATATGGCGTAACCACAGCCTTGCAGATGTTTGCTCTCAGAATAGAGTATATATTCTGAGCTCCCTGCAAGCACATTTCTGATGCAATACAGAAAACAATTATACCACAGTGTGGCAGCAAAATTGTGCCACACCTAGAAACATACCCCAAAGCTGCAGAATGTGGGATGGTAACATTTTTGTGGGCAAAACATGTAAATTCCACTCTGTGATATTCTGACCATACACGGACAAGGTGTAATGTCACATCCAATTATACTGAAATGGCGCTAACAATGTGACCAAGCTGCACAGGCACAGGTGGTGGTGACTGGGGAAGCAGGCCGTCAACATCTACCACCTCAACAATGTCCAGGCGAGCAAGGAAAAACATCTTGGGGCGGGTTGAGAGACTTTTCCCAACAATGAGCACATACACATGCCATTTCTCCAATGGTTCTGTGACTGAGGAGCAGATTTCTATCGTTGAGGAAATGAGCAAGTAGTACAATGTTCCAACCATTATTTACATCTACATCTACATTTATACTCCGCAAGCCACCCAACGGTGTGTGGCGGAGGGCACTTTACGTGCCACTGTCATTACCTCTCTTTCCTGTTCCAGTCGCGTACGGTTCGCGGGAAGAATGACTGTCTGAAAGCCTCCGTGCGCGCTCTAATCTCTCTAATTTTACATTCGTGATCTCCTCGGGAGGTATAAGTAGGGGGAAGCAATACATTCGATACCTCATCCAGAAATACACCCTCTCGAAACCTGGTGAGCAAGCTACACCGCGAAACAGAGCGCCTCTCTTGCAGAGTCTGCCACTTGAGTTTGTTAAACATCTCCGTTACGCTATCACGGTTACCAAATAACCCTGTGACGAAACGCGCCGCTCTTCTTTGGATCTTCTCTAGCTCCTCCGTCAACCCGATCTGGTACGGACCCCACACTGTTGAGCAATACTCAAGTATAGGTCGAAAGAGTGTTTTGTAAGCCACCTCCTTTGTTGATGGACTACATTTAAGGACTCTCCCAATGAATCTCAACCTGGTACCCGCCTTACCAACAATTAATTTTATATGATCATTCCACTTCAAATTGTTCCGCACACATACTCCCAGATATTTTACCGAAGTAACTGCTACCAGTGTTTGTTCCGCTATCATATAATCATACAATACAGGATCCTTCTTTCTATGTATTCACAATACATTACATTTGTATATGTTAAGGGTCAGTTGCCACTCCCTGCACCAAGTGCCTATCCGCTGCAGATCTTCCTGCATTTCGTACAGTTTTCTAATGCTGCAACTTTTCTGTGTACTACAGCATCATCCGCGAAAAGCCGCACGGAACTTTCGGCACTATCTACTAGGTCATTTATATATATTGTGAAAAGAAAGGCCCCATAACACTCCCCTGTGGCACGCCAGAGGTTACGTTAACGTCTGTAGACGTCTCTCCATTGATAACAACATGCTGTGTTCTGTTTGCTAAAAACTCTTCAATCCAGCCACACAGCTGGTCTGATATTCCATAGGCTCTTTCTTTATCAGGCGACAGTGCGGAAGTGTATCGAACGCCTTCTGGAAGTCAAGAAAAATGGCATCTGCCTGGGAGCCTGTATCTAATATTTTCTGGGTCTCGTGAACAAATAAAGCGAGTTGGGTCTCACACGATCACTGTTTCCGGAATCCGTGTTGATTCCTACAGTGTAGATTCTGGGTTTCCAAAAACGACATGATACTCGAGCAAAAAACATGTTCTAAAATTCTACAACAGATCGACGTCAGAGATATAGGTCTATAGTTTTGCGCATCTGCTTGATGACCCTTCTTGGAAACTGGGACTACCTGTGCTCTTTTCCAATCATTTGGAACCTTCCGTTCCTCTAGAGACTTGCGGTACACGGCTGTTAGAAGGGGGGCAAGTTCTTTGGCGTACTCTGTGTAGAATCGAATTGGTATCCCGTCAGTTCCAGTGGACTTTCCTCTGTTGAGTGATTCCAGTTGCTTTTCTATTCCTTGGACACTTATTTCGATGTCAGCCATACTTTTGTATGTGCGAGGATTTAGAGAAGGAACTGCAGTGCGGTCTTCCTCTGTGAAACCGCTTTGGAAAAAGGTGTTTAGTATTTCAGCTTTACGCGTATCATTCTCTGTTTCAATGCCATCATCATCCCGGAGTGACTGGATATGCTGTTTCGAGCCACTTACTGATTTAACGTAAGACCAGAACTTCCTAGGATTTTCTGTCAAGTCGGTACATAGAATTTTACCTTCGAATTCGGTGAACGCTTCACGCATAGCCGTCCTTACGCTAACTTTGACATCGTTTAGCTTCTGTTTGTCTGAGAGGTTTTGGCTGTGTTTAAACTTGGAGTGAAGCTCTCTTTGCTCTCCCAGTAGTTTCCTAACTTTGTTGTTGTACCACGATGGGTTTTTCCCGTCCCTCACAGTTTTACTCGGCACGTACCTGTCTAAAACGCATTTTACAATTGCCTTGAACTTTTTCCATAAACACTCAACATTGTCAGTGTCGGAACAGAAATTTTCGTTTTGATTTGTTAGGTAGTCTGAAATCTGCCTTCTATTACTCTTGCTAAACAGATAAACCTTCCTCCCTTTTTTTATATTCCTATTAACTTCCATATTCAGGGATGCTGCAACGGCCTTATGATCACTACAGAGTGAGATTTACAGAGTGTAGGAGACTGTGATGAGAACAGAATGATTCATTAGCCCATCAGGGTTATTTGTCCCCATCCGGTAGTGATTCCAACAGTGTACAGGAAAGAAAGAACAATATTTAGACGAGGTAAGGGGTCCAGACACAACCACTGTTTAAAACTCAACTCCCTCCGACCACGAGACACAAAAAACAATCGATACCGTCACCTAGGTCAGAGCACGCCCACTCAGGTGCTTTGCGAGCACTGGCGGGCGCCAGTCCTCTGCTACAGTGCCGGTGTGGTGGGGCGGGGCAAGGTGACGGAGGCAGGCATAGCACTGCCGAGGCAGGGTTGTGGCCGCACTCAGCGAGGCAAGAGTCGTGTTGTTTGGTGAATGGGGCTGGGCAAATCAGCATGTCAGGCAGTGTACCGGTATTAAGGAAAATAATAATAATAATAATAATAGGCCTCCGGTATGTTCTGCCAGTCGTAAAAGGCGACGAAAAGAACAAACCACTAATAGGGCTAACCCCCCTTTTAGTGTGATTAGTTGGTTCAGGACAGAACTAATGAAGCCTCGGACAAGCGCCGTCATGGTCGGGGACGACGCTTGAACCCTATGCCCGCCCACAATGGTAACGACACTGCTAGCCAACTGGAAAATGATTTAAATCCAAATAGAGGTGTTTTGCAGGATATGCTTCCTGCAACCACCCTAGAAGGAAAACAAAGACAGAGGATGAGATGGTCAGATGAAGTTAATCGACACCTCATGTTCTGTTATTACCAAGCAACAAACCTAGAAACCAACACAACTGGATACAGATCACAAGTATACACAACATTTATTACCAGATACCCAGAATTAAAATTTTTAACAGAACAACGTCTAGCTGATCAGATCCGTGTAATAATCAAAAATAACAGGATACCCCAGTCAGAATTAGATAACATCAAACAACAAGTACAACAAATACTGGAACAAAATAATGTGCAATCAGAAGAAGAAGAAAATACAGTAATGGACTCAAACATCCCAGAGCAAACAAACAAAGAACAACACGCACCAATTAAACAATCAGAGGAAAACGAAATCTTAAGGCAGCCACCAGAACAAGCACAAATAGAACACAAAGTGACACAGATATTAGATATAGAAGAAAAATTTCAGCTAACATATATAGAATACAAAGACACAAATACAGACATTAGACCATTCTTACATAGACCACCAAATAACCCACAAGTCGAAACAACAATAAAAACTATCAACACAATCATACACAACAAAATAAATGAAAACACAACTATGGAAGAGTTGCAACTACTGGTATATATAGGAGCACTCACTACACTAAATATACACACTAGGCAGAGATCAGAACCAACCAACACACAGAAGAAACCCACAAAACCAGCATGGCAACACAGGCTACAGATCAAAATAGAAAAACTGAGAAAAGACATCGGACAGCTAACACAATTTATAAGAAATGAAATCTCGGAAAAAAAACGAAAAAGGTTAGGTAAAATCTCACAACAAGAAGCGACAGAGCAATTAGACGAAAAGAAGCAGAAATTACAAGCATTCGCCAAACAACTCAGAAGGTACAAAAAAAGTGAAAATAGAAGGAAACAAAACCAAACATTCAACACAAACCAAAAGAAATTTTACCAGACAATAGATAACACACACATTGAAATAAACAATCCACCAAACATAACAGACATGGAACACTTCTGGAGCAACATATGGTCAAACCCGGTACAACATAACAGGCATGCACGGTGGATACAAGCAGAAACAGACACATACAAGATGATAACACAAATGCCTGAAGTGACAATTTTGCAACATGAAGTCACCCAAGCAATTAATTCTACTCACAATTGGAAAGCCCCTGGAAATGATAAAATAGCAAATTTCTGGTTAAAGAAGTTCACCGCAACACATTCACATCTAACTAAATTATTTAACAGTTACATTGCAGACCCATACACATTCCCTGATACACTTGTACATGGAATAACCTATCTGAAACCTAAAGATCAAGCAGACACAGCAAACCCAGCTAAATATTGCCCCATAACATGCCTACCAACAATCTACAAAATATTAACTTCGGTCATTAAACAGAAATTAATGACACGTGCAGCACAGAACAAAATTATAAATGAAGAACAAAAAGGCTGCGGCAAAGGAGCACGAGGATGTAAAGAGCAACTGATAATAGATACAGAGGTGACATATCAAGCTAAAACTAAACAAAGGTCGCTACACTACGCATACATTGATTACCAAAAAGCTTTTGATAGTGTACCCCACTCATGGTTACTACAGATATTGGAAATATACAAAGTAGATCCTAAATTGATACAGTTTCTAAACATAGTAATGAAAAACTGGAAAATCACACTTAATATTCAAACAAATTCAGATAACATCACATCACAGCCAATACAGATTAAGCGTGGAATATACCAAGGAGACTCATTAAGTCCTTTCTGGTTCTGTCTTGCTCTGAACCCACTATCCAACATGCTAAATAATACAAGTTATGGATATAATATTACTGGAACATACCCACACAAAATCACACATTTGCTATATATGGATGATCTAAAACTACTGGCAGCAACCAATCAACAACTCAACCAATTACTAAAGATAACAGAAGTATTCAGCAATGATATAAATATGGCTTTTGGAACAGACAAATGTAAGAAAAATTGCATAGTCAAGGGAAAACACACTAAACAAGAAGATTACATATTGAATAACCACAGTGACTCCATAGAAGCGATGGAAAAAACAGATGCCTATAAATATCTAGGATACAGACAAAAAATAGGAATAGATAATACAAATATTAAAGAAGAACTAAAAGAAAAATATAGACAAAGGCTAACAAAAATACTGAAAACAGAATTGACAGCAAGAAACAAGACAAAAGCTATAAATACCTATGCCATACCAATATTGACCTACTCATTTGGAATAGTGAAATGGAGTAACACAGACCTAGAAGCACTCAATACACTTACACGATCACAATGCCACAAATATAGAATACATCACATACATTCAGCAACAGAAAGATTCACATTAAGCAGAAAGGAAGGAGGAAGGGGATTTATCGACAGAAAAAACCTACATTATGGACAGGTAGACAATTTAAGAAAATTCTTTCTAGAACGAGCAGAAACTAGCAAAATACACAAGGCAATCACTCATATAAATACATCGGCTACACCACTGCAATTTCATAACCACTTCTACAACCCTTTAGATCACATAACATCAACAGACATGAAGAAAGTAAATTGGAAAAAGAAAACACTACATGGCAAGCACCTGTATCATCTGACACAGCCACACATCGATCAAGACGCATCCAACACATGGCTAAGAAAAGGCAATATATACAGTGAGACGGAAGGATTCGTGATTGCAATACAGGATCAAACAATAAACACCAGATATTACAGCAAGCATATTATTAAAGATCCCAATACCACAACAGATAAATGCAGACTTTGCAAACCACAAATAGAAACAGTAGATCACATCACAAGCGGATGTACAATACTAGCAAATACAGAATACCCCAGAAGACATTACAATGTAGCAAAAATAATACATCAACAACTTGGCAGTAAACATAAACTAATAAAACAACACGCTCCCACATACAAGTATGCACCAAAAATGTACTGGAGAATGATGAATACAAATTATACTGGAACAGAACCATTATAACAGATAAAATAACACCACATAACAAACCTGACATCATACTCACCAATAAAAAGAAGAAATTAACACAACTAATCGAAATATCCATACCCAATACAACAAATATACAAAAGAAAACAGGAGAAAAAATTGAAAAATACATCCAACTGGCTGAGGAAGTCAAGGACATGTGCCATCAGGATAAAGTTGACATTATACCAATTATACTATCAACTACAGGAGTCATACCACACAATATCCACCAGTACATCAATGCAATACAGCTACATCCAAACGTATATATACAACTACAGAAATCTGTAATTATTGATACATGTTCAATTACCCGAAAGTTCCTAAATGCAATATAACATATACCGTACAGGTAAAAGGAAGTGACGCTTGATCGAGGTCCGCGTCACTTTCCATTTTTAACCAGACTTAACGTCTGAGAAAGTAAAGAAATAATAATAATAATGCCAGATTTGTGTACAGCCATAAAGAATAATTTTATTGTGCTCCTTATTTTGCACTAATTTATAACTTTTTCTTTTTTTATCTTTGGCATCACTTTGATGGCAATAATTTTCCGATATTTTGAACAATCATTTTGGCAGTTGCAGTTCAAAGTATATCCTCCAACGAATCATCAGACATACTTGACCTTGTTTTCATTTTGTTAATATTCGTAACTGAACACATTTGTTACAAATGAACGTTGTTCCAAACACAGCAACACATTTCAGGGCAAGGGCAGGAATCCTCGGAAATTCTTGTCGATTGATGGTCTGTGGTCCGTGACCTGTTAGGTAATGTATCACTCAGCTTAATTGGGTGCAAAAAATCTCATATTTAGTCCCTGTCTGATTTTAGGATGAACTCCATATGTTTTTCTGCCTATATTGGAGTTTCCCATTCATTTTGCATCTTGTGTCAACATATTTGTTGTGGCGTCAGATCCAAATATACTTTGTAGTCCCATTTGAATGTCTTCCTGTAAGCAACATAGAGAATGTCTCGACACGCTAAGTATTGAACACTGTTTTTGTCCTACAGGAACAGTAATGCCGCCACAACCTCAACCGATGTGTCGGCCTGTGAGGTTGGCGGCACTGGCCAGTCTGCCCCCAGCTCGTCGCACCCTATCGCAGGCCATTGCGCGAATGACATTCCAGCGACGGACACGACACAGACGGTCGTAGACGTCGGTACTCCGACCTCCGCATCCGATTTCACCGCCGACGGTAACGGTGCCGGCGGTGGTGGTGCCCGTGGGGCGGGCGAGGAGCGTCTCCTCGGTGACACTGACACCGCCCGTACTGCCGACGATAGGCCGCCGTACTCCTACAAGGTGCTCATTGCAATGGCAATAGCACAGTCACCGCACAGGTTGGTAGCTCTGCTGCAGTGTGTTAAGTTCCGTGATTGAAGTACACACCATCACATGGTAGATGTCGTTATATATGTAGATGTTGTTTTGGTCATGAGTCATTAAGTTTGATTTGATGTATTACTGCATTTGTTTCACTCTCAGCTAACCTCATCATTCGTATCGTCATAATTGCTGTACCTAACGTTATCGGCTACAATAAAGTTTTTTTTCAGTCTTCTGACCACACAATGCAGTTGCTATGACCTCATCTCCTGCACCAAATTCTTCATCTCGGAGGAGCACGTTCACCCGACATCTTCAGTTATTTGTTTGGAATGTCCCCTTCTCAATCTTCCCTTCCAGTTTTATCATCTATGGGTCCTTGCAGTATCGAGCAGCTTTCTTCGCGATATTGTGTAATATGTGTCCTATCATCCTTCCTTTCTTTTTGTCCCTTTTGTTCACACGTTTCTTTCCTCACCAGTTCTGCAGAGAAACTCCTCATTTCTTATCCTATCAGTCTACGTAATTTTCAGCACCCTTCTGTACCTCCACATCTGAGATGCACTCATTCTCTTCTTCTCCCCCCCCCCCCCCCCCAAACTCTGTCTGCTTGTGTCTGTGTATGTGCGGATGCGTGTGTGTGTGTGTGTGTGTGTGTGTGTGTGTGTGTGTGTGTGTGTGTGTGTGTGTGTGTGTGTGTGTGTGTGTGTACCCGTCCATTTTTCCCCCTAAGGTAAGTCTTTCCACTCCCGGGATTGGAATGACTCCTTACCCTCTCCCTTAAAACCCACATCCTTTCGTCTTTTCCTCTCCTTCCCTCTTTCCTGACGAAGCAACCATTGGTTGCGAAAGCTTGAATTTTGTGTGTATGTTTGTGTTTGTTTGTGTGTCTATTGACCTGCCAGCACTTTAGTTTGGTAAGTCACATCCTCTTTGTTTTTAGATATATTAAATTGACTTAAGGTGGACAGGAGGCTTTCTTGGAGGTATCACATTCCAGATCTTGTGCAGAAACTGAATACTGCTTTTGTCATTATAGGAATGATCTCCAGTTTTTCCAGCATTTAAACACAAGTGTGTGTTTACTTCGCTTCATTCGCTTTTATTATGAGGTGTTACATTTTGAAGCAGCTCTATGCATTCATCAATCAAACAATTTTACCCCGGGAAGGAGTGGTCGCACAGATCACTGGTGTCAGTAGGCAAAATCTGTGTAGACCATTATTACGGTGTTTCAGAATTGTAATTCTGCTATTTCTGCAGATATATATACTCCATCATGGGCTTTGTTGTTGAGAATATCTACTCATTCAGAAGAAACTGTACATTCATAGATAAACAGACTGAAAGCTGATTGCCCCTGGATAACAAATCCTTGACATAGTACAGAAAGCTATTCGCTAGTCAGCAGGTTTTGTTTTCAATAGGCTTTCAGCAGAACTTGAAAATATTGGATGATAAACTCCAAGTTTTGAAATACAGGTTGGAGTGCTTTCTTGTGACTCAATCCTCACATTCTGTACAGAAGTTCCTCTCAGGAGATGAGAACCTTTCTCTGTCATCTGTTGTTTATTGCTATACTCTCTCACAAATTTTATTTGTGTTTCATTAACTTTTAGTATTCTTCTTCATAAATTTACTAACCAACACACTGTAAAATATACTGGGTGTTCATAATTAAAGTTCCAGTTTCAAAATGCTGTAGAAAGAAAAGCACTGCTCAGAATGACATCACGTTTGAACAGCATGTTGCTGATGCAGGGGGAAAGGTGGGGGAATATAATAATTACAAAATGATGATGACGATGATGAAAATGAAAATTTTAACACGGTTGGGATTGGTTACAAATGACAGATGCATAGCAATATGGCAACTACGGTTTGAGTTGCGTACGACACCATCTGTGATTATATAATGTAAATGGATAGATAAGAAATCTACTCACCAAGTGATGACAGGAGACACATGCACGAAAGGGTTCAACTTTTACAAGCTTTCAGAGTCAGTGGCCCCTTCTTCTGGCAGAAGAGTTCAAGGGGAAGGAAGAAGGTGGAAGGAAAAGGTCTGCAGATGTTTAGAGAAAGGAGTACGGTTCAGAAAAGTCACCCAGAACCCCGGGTCGGGGGAGACTTACCAGATGGGATGAGAAGGAAGTCCGGTAAGTCAGGTGATCTGGATGGCCAGCTTGTAGGGAAATGACAGCTGATAATTCTAGTATTTTATAAATGCCTCTGCAGCAGCCTATTCACTAGCTGTGCAACGTGCAGAGGTGTGCAGTCTTGCATAAACGTGATCATTTTCTCCAGAACCTTACAAGACAGCAGAACAATGCCTTTTTTGCTACCATTGAGTCTCCAGAACTTCTGTAGGGCTAGTGACACACAGTCCCCATTCTTGTGAAAGATCCTTACCAGCAGTGCATTGTCCATCATGGAGCGTCACGTGGGGCATCTCGGTGGCAAACTGAGGAACGGCCATTATGCTGTGGTTATTGTGACACTTACAGTGCCATCTATTATTCTTCTCTCTCTCTCTCTCTCTCTCTCTCTCTCTCTCTCTCTATCTCTCTCTCTTTGTTTTTTTTCTGCATCAATACTATGATGTTCAAATTTGACTTCATTCTGAGTAGTGGTTCTCTTTCTACAGCATTTTGAAACTGGAACTCTAATTACGGGCATGCTATATACTAAAGCCTTCCACAACGAAGAAACTGTGACTCATTCCTTCGACTCGCATGTTCTCTCTCTCTCTCTCTCTCTCTCTCTCTCTCTGTGTGTGTGTGTGTGTGTGTGTGTGTGTGTGTGTGTGTGTGTGTGTGTGTGTGTTTTGTTCTTTTTTCGCATCAATAATATATGCATGTTTTGAAGTGGTCCAACCCAAATTCATCTCTTGTCCTGCCCTCTTTGTCTCAGAGTAGCACCTCCATTCACTGTCCCTAATTATTTTTTGGATGCATTTCAATGTGTGTCTTCTCCTACAGTTTTTATTCTCTACAGCTGCCTGTTGTACCCAGTGCCTTATTATCATGACGTTTCTTGTTGATAGTCTTCTCTGTTCCCTTTTTCACAGTTTCTGAAGATACCCACTGCTCCATGACAGTCTCCAAATTTTTCAACATCCGCATCTCAAATGCTTTGATTCTCTTCTCTTCTGAGTTTATCACACTCCATGACTCACTACAATACAATGCTGTGTTCCAAACATACGTTGTCAGAATTTTCTAGTTAAGAGCACTTTGAGTGCTAACAGACTTTTCTTTCCCAGCAATCTGCTATTTACCTGCCCTAATCTACTTTTAGAGCCCTGTACTTCAATTGGTAAAAATGGAACCGTTGTAGGGTCACTTTGCTGTCCATCTGTTTGTCCGTCTGTTTGTCCGTTTGTTAAAAAACCCTTTTTGTCTGGAATGAGAAGATGCATGAAGTTGAAACTTGCCACATACTAAGACGTATGGTCCCTTGGCAGCATAAAAAACATAAGCATCTAAGTCAGCGCAGCCAAAACATTTAGTCATTTATGTGACACATTTTGATTACTTGCAAACTCACTTATCAAAACCTGTAGGGTGCTTAACTGGCCTAGGACGTTTCACAGTATAATCAAAGGCAAAAAATCTAAAAACGGTAAAGTAGTGATTATCAAACAATGGAAAATCCAGGATGGAATGTAGCAATATAATGAGCTGCTGAGTCATAGAAAGGCACAACGAAAAGACTGTCACACAGTTAGCTTTCGGCCGACGAGGCCTTTGTCAAAATTAGACATCGTACACACACGCATGCAAATGCAACTCACACACACGATCACAGTCTCTGGCAGCTGGAGTGAGATTGCGAGCAGCAGGACATTGTGGGAGAAACAACTGGGTGGGGGTGAGGGGGAGGCTGGGGCACGGAGGGGGAGGGGGGGAGGGGGAGGGATAGCAGGGAAGGAGGGGGGGGACAATAAAGTGTTGCTGGGAGCGTACAGGAATGAGATGGTGACTGGGGCAGCTAGGTGCAGTCAGGAGGTTAGAGGGTGCGCAGGGGAGAGGGGGGGTGGGGCAGAGTTTGTGGAAAAGGAGAGAAGTAAAAGGACTGGGTGCGTTAGTAGAATGAAGGCTGTGTAGTGCTGGAATGGGAATAGGGAAGGGGCTGGACGGATGAGGACAATGACTAACGAAGGTTGAAGCCAGGAGGGTTACGGCAGTGTAGGATGTATTTCAGGGAGAGGTCCCACCAGTGTAATTCAGAAAAGCTGGTGTTGGTGGGAAGGATCCAGGTGGCATAGGCTGTGAATCAGTCTTTGAAATTAAGGACGTCATGTTGGCCAGCATGCTCAGCAACGGGATGGTCCAGTTGTTTGTTGGCCACAGTTTTTGGGTGGCCATTAAGGGGGACAGGACATCAAACGGGCTGACTTGGAGTAGGAGAGGCACCACAGGACAGTTTAATTTCCGCTGTCTGTACTTTTACAAATAAATTCATAGAACTTGGTCAGCATGACCAGGAAAGATTCAGGATTCGTGCATATAGCAGTGGAAGTTCAAAAACATAACAAAATAATTTTTTTACATGTGAAATTTCATCATTTTTTTACTTGCTATTGGCCGCATTTGTTGCCGTAGGTACATATTTCTTCATAAGTAAGAGAGAGTCTGCGATGAATTTTGCATAGCTTATTAAACACAAACTTCTTAAAGCGAAACTCTAGAATTTTCCAAATCTATTAAAAACTGTGGTAAAAATTGAGATAATTAACTACAAAATTTTGAGTTTTTTCTAAATATGAAGTTTAAAATGTAACAGCTCATTCATTTTTTTCTGAAATTAAAAAAATTCTGGAGTTTCTTACGCCTTTAAGTATGGTTTGTATGCTGTGCAAAATTCATCTAAGAATCTCTGTTACTTATGAGGACAAATGTACCTATTGTAACAAATGCAGCCAATAGTAAGAAAAAATGATGGAAGTTTCCCATGTGTAAAAAAATTGTTATGTTTTTGAACTTCCACTGCCATGAGTGTGAATCCTGAATCCTTCCTGGCCATGCTGACAGTTTTATGAATTTATTTGTAAAAGTATAGGCAGTGGAAATTAAAATATCCTATGGTGCCTTCCCTGCTCCAAGTCGGCCCGTTTGACGTCCTACCCCCGTTTATGTGGACAGGCAGCGTGTTGGTTCTCATGTTCATGTTGAATGCTGCACAGTTGTTGCAGCTTAGCTTGTAGATCGCATGACTGGTTTCACAGGTAGCCCTGCCTTTGATGTGATAGATAATGTTAGTGACCGGACCGGAGTAGGTGGTGGTAGGAGGATGTATGGGACTGGTCTTGCATCTTGGTCTATTACAGGGGTATGAGCCGTGAGGTAAGGAATTGGGAGGACGGATTGTGTAAGGATGGACGAGTATATTGTGTAGATTCGGTGGACGGCAGAATACCACGGTAGGAGGGGTGGGAAGGATAGTGGGCATGACACTTCTCATTTCAGGGCACGGCGAGAGGTAGTGGGAACTCTTCCGGGAATGTATCCTATGTTCCGATAACCCTCCCGGTCTCAACCTTCGTTAGTCATTGTCCTTACCCATCTAGCCCCTTCCCTGTTCCCATTCTAACACTACGCAACCCTGACTCCACCAACACACCCAGCATTTTTACTTCTCTCCCTTTGCACTGTCTCTCAGCTCCCTCCCTCTGTCTGCCCTCCCTTCAACCTCCCGATGCACCTAGCTGCCCACTCTCCACCTTGCCCCTGCTGCACGCTCCCAGCACCACTTTACTGTCCCCCACCCCTACCCTGCTATCCCTTCTCCTCCTTCCCACCCCAGCCTCCTCCTCATCTCCATCCAGTTGCCTCGCCCATAAGCCCTGCCACTTGCAGTCTGGCTCCAGGTGCCAGAGACTGTGATCTGGCCGTGTGTGTACGAGTTGCATTTGTGTGAGTGTGTTCGTGTGTGTACGGTGTCTAATTTTGACAGAGGCCTTATTTGCCGAAACCAATTGTGTGGCAGTCTTTTGTCGTGCCTTCCTGTGACTCGGCATCTCCGCTATATGGTAAGTGGCAACTATACTTTTCATTATAAAGTCCTAATTATGTCACTTTTGTCATTTGTTGTCAGACTAATTGACCGTCTGTCCGTACATCTGTCGAGACCCCCTTCTCTCGGGAACGAGTAGATGTATCAAGTTGAAGTTTATATTAGATTCTAAAGTCTATGGTTGGTTGATGATGTAATAAATGTTAGCTTAGCTTCCAAGTCAGTGCAATTAAAAGATATGGCCATTTCGTCACATATTTTGATAGTCTCAAATTAACTCATCAACCTGGAGGCTACTTCCTGTTGACGTAGAATGATGAAATTTGGCAAGAAGCAAGGTTTCACAGCACAAATAAAGGGGGAAAAATCAGAAAATTGTTAATTTGTAATTATATCACACAAAAAATATTTTTTGTCCGTTGTTATTGGGTGTCAAACTTGAAACTAAAACATTCTTGAAAGTCTTAGAAACCCTGGGACCGGTATATAGCCAGTATCCCTGTCAACGCTAGGAAAAAAATGTCAATATTGTTGATTCCCAGAAGGATGAATACTCTACATACCAAATTTAAGTCTGTACAGAACCCCCAGAGCACGAGTGCTCCTGGCACCCGGCCAGTTTTTTATGTCCCCCTTGTGTTGTCCACAATGTAATATTTTGCCCCCAAGGTAGCAGAGTGTATAATGCCATGATCCTCAATATTGTAAATAAATAAAAATATAAGAATATACAATTTTGGCAACAGTGTTTTTCATCAACTTTAAAGCAGGAAAATTTACACAACTGCTATTTATGCCTCTAGTTGTACAAAAGAGGTACAGGGACTTGTAGTCAAGGTGCCAAAATGTACACTCGGCCCGTAGTTCAGACTCTGGGATATCCTTTGTATTGTCTGAATTGTGACGTATGCTTTTTTTTGTCTGGCAGGAGATCGACAGTGTCGGAGATCTACGCCTACATCTCGAACCGCTACCCCTACTTCAGACGCAAGAAGATGATCTGCCAGAACTCAATACGCTGCATCCTGTCGTCCTACAAGTGCTTCGTCAAAGTGCCGCCGGAAAGCGGAGACAGTAATGGCGCATACCGCAACTACTGGATGCTCGGTGAGTCCCGTGACCGATAACAAAGTGGCTGAATGTGCCACCAGTTCCTCCTCTTATTCCACGCGTATTGCTGGTAAAACAATGGAATGTTAACTGAGCTTTCAACATGGAGTGGTTAAAATTACCAAGTGCTTTTGACCCAAGATTTCCTGGCTGTTGTTTAGTGGAATTACTGCTGGTGACCTCCTGCTGTGGCATTACATACTGTGGCTGCCGTTCATGACGTCACTTCGCCCACTTTAGTGCTCGCATCGACATCTTTGACTGTGCTCTGACCTCTTTGAATACACTGACATGTAATGCGTGTATTGATGGGTTTGGTGTTGTACTTCCAATAAGGGAATGCTTTACCTATGCTAAGAGATACACTGGTGGGAAAAATATTGCAACACCGAAAAATAATTGTTGTAGAGTAATGAAATTTTGGGAATACATTTGTCTAGGTAACACGTGTAAGTGATTGGCATTGCAAGATCACAGTTCTGCTACGGTCATTAGCACCCGGTCCGTGACTTAGGAAAAGGTAAAAAAACGAAACTGGAAACCAGCAGCAATGGGAACGAAAGTCATAAAATTGGAGAAACTAAAAGCAGAAGGAAGGCTTAAAAATCCACTACAGAAAGGGGTTGGTTGTCCCCAAAAAAAGCTTCAAATGACTGACGTCATTTCACTGGCACTAATAAACTTGAGAACGCTGTCGGCTGAGTGCGTGTCATCTGCTAAGATCGATGATATATCAGGCGACAGCTGTAGACGGGTGCGTAACGGATTAAAATATGGGCACTCAAGTAAAAGGTGTCTCAAAGTCCACAGTTGAGATCAATGGGAACAAAGCGGGGGAGGATCACCACTTAAAAGATGTCGACGGCTAAAAAGACAGTGCCCTATCCAGAGTCTAGTTAAAATTACCTTCTCCCGACAACGAGTTCAGGAAGAAGAGGTCCGAGCACAGGGAAGAGCTTTCACGTCCTGCAATTTATTACTGGGAAGTGTCGACCAATGTGTGTGCCATAAAAGAGCAACACGACGACATAAAACACTACGTAGATCGGCGAAGGGAATCGTGCGAATAGCTGGCCGAAGAAGAGACTGCAGCCTTGGCCGCTATATCAGCCGCCTCCCAGCTCAATGTAAATGCGAGATAAGCAATTGCAAATGTGAAATGCTGATAAATTAATAACCGGTGTAAAAACTGCCGAAACAACGAATGGATGCGTGCGAACGTGCAGTTCTGTGTTGTACAAGTGCCAGATGTCTGTCTGTGGGATGGAGTTCTCTGCCTGTTGCAGCTGATATTTCAATATAGCAATGGTAGAGTTGTCGTCCGATGGTGTCCGATATGTGCTCGATTGGAGGCCGATCTTGTGATCGAGCAGGCCGAGGCAGCACGTCGACACCCTGTAGAGCGTGTCTGTGTACGACAGTGGTCGTTGGCGAGCGTTATCGTGTCGGAAAACACCCCCTTAAATGCTGTCCGCGAATGGCAGCTCGGCAGGTCAAATCACGACACTGATTTACAAATTTGCAGTCAGGATGCACAGGATAGCCACAAGAGTGCTCGTGCCATTATACGAAATCGCACCCCTGACCGTAACTCCGGGGGGAGGTCCAGTGTGTTTAGCGTGCGGACAGGTTGGGTGCAGGTAAACAACACAGAGCCATCACTGGCACTGAGACAGAACTGACTATCATGAGAAAACACAAGCAGACTTCCACCTCGCCCTCCGACGAGCTCTCGTTCGACATCGCCGAAGTCACAGATGGCGGTGATTTGTGATCGGTGGAATACGTGCTACAGGGCATGTGGTTTGGAGCTGTCCTCGAAGTAACAGATTTGTGACAGTTCGTCGTGTTACTGTGGTGCCAACGGCTGTTCAGATTGCTGCTGCAGATTGTAATGTAATTAATTGTCTGAGATGAAGTTTATCTCGTGCGAAAACTACGATGCCCACAGTAAAGAGTTAAGGTAATTTCAACATGTTGCCAGAAAATGTGTTTAATTTATTTCATTATGAATATTTTCTTTTATGATAAATAATGGATTCGTTTGAGATGTTAAATGTTGTATATTTATGGATGTAGGTTGCAGTAGGTACTGGGAGATGAAGAAGCTTGCACAGGATAGAGTAGCATGGAGAGCTGCATCAAACCAGTCTCAGGACTGAAGACCACAACAACAACAATTTATATGTATCTTTGGAGTTCATTAAGGTCAGTAGAACAAAGAATGTGGAATGCAGGAATGTCTGCAACTTCCGGGCACATTTTGGCTTGCCCGCCACTTCTTTGTCGGTATTGGAGGGAGATGGACATGTTTTTGTGACAAGTGCAGTATAATGCATTTAGAGTATCAATGTACATAGTGAAAATGTTGTAGTTACTAAAAAAAAAAGTACGAATAAATATAATTTTTAGCTGAAAGTATTTCGGATCCGGTAGTGTTTATTTCAAACGAGAAGAAAACCGAGGCCGTGCTTGTTGGAATGATTAATTTTGCAGACAAAACTTCGAGAACCCCTAGACAAATGAGACCTGCAGTGTGTAATGGTTCAGCAGCTACTAATAAATAAGTCTTGCTGAAATTGTGCTGGAACTACTCGTATTATTCTCAATTACAAACACGTGGTGAGAGTGTGGTCCTACCACAATATACCGCGTAAGATTCCACGATTTTTCAGTTACCTAAGAAACGAGATAGGTAACAACCAATACAAGATGCAGAACGGTGTGGCGGAGTGAAACAGCGAACACGGTAGTCTTTCCCCTGAGTAGTGGCTGTGCAGATCCCGGTCTTGTCGTGATCACTGCTGCCGGCAGTCGCGTCAGGCGAGATTGTGTTTTTAGAGCAACCCTGTCGAGTGACTTGGTGCGAGCACAAAATGCAGTAAATGATCAAACAGTGCTAGGCCATCAGATTCTCTGTCGGACCGGACAAATAGGGCCAGGAACGTTAAGCGCGACTTCAGAGTGTTAGAGGATGCGAGTGTGGCACAAGGAGTGAGTGTGGAGGACGAGCCTCGTGCTGGACAGCCACTGATGTAAGAATTGACAATAATGTGCAGTGTGTGCACGAAGTGCCAAATCCAGACCGTCGTTTGAGTACGCACCCGGTCACGGATGCAGTTGGCATCGATAAGATGACAGTACGTATCATTATCAGTGAGGATGTGGCAACTCGAAAGATCTACACTGAATTAATCCCGAAGGTCTCGATAGACGACAGAAAGTAGGGGAAAGAGTGTGCTTGTGAAGACCTTCTGCAATACACTAGTGTGTCACTGTTCTGTTGGGGATTTTTGATGATAGAGCCATTCCATGCCAAGCGGCCTAAGTGCGAAAAAAGTTCCCACATGACCATTATCAGGTGTCTTCGACCCGGGACATCCAGGAAAAACCCGGGAATTTTTTCATCTGGGAGAAAACCGGGAAAAACCCGGGAATCTTTTTGAGTTCCAGGAATTTTTCATTATTTTAGTTTTCAGTTAAAATTTTTGTGATTTTGACTGGTAAGAACCAATACTCTAACAAAAAAAATTTACTGTATCCAGCTTCTGCAGAAGAATACTGCAGCCACAAAACATGAACGAGAGAAAAAACGAAAATAAAACTTAAGTCGCAAAGATAATGCGCCATATACAACAACGAAACACAGTGCTTATACAAGTCTGCCAACAGCAAAGTGTGTCAAAGGCTTTAGGAAGACTGTGCAGTGCTTCTTAACAACAAATTGACTCCAATGAGCGTGACGTGACAGTTTTTTACATTAGATTCGTTTTAATGCAAGATCTTTTAATGTTTCACACGTACGAACATGCGGGCTTCCTGCGTCATCGTAGCTGCGCAAGTGCAGTGACACCTGTTATCTGGCGCTCTCTGGCAACTGCTGAAACGTACCTTTCTAATAGGTCATGGAAAAATATTGCTTTGAAAAGCATTACTTTCAAAGTAAATTTCCTTTTATGTAAGATAAACTATGTGAGAGAGTGTACGACGAATTTCTTAAATCACAGAGCGTTTGACTCTCATTTAAAAATCAACTCTTCGTCAACGACCATATGAAGAATTTCGAGCCCAGAAGATCAGACATTTATGTCGTTATTAAAAAATTTTACTGGGACATTTATGTGATGTATGACATGCAAATAAGATCAACAATATATGTGGAAGCTTAGCTTCTCTTGCAGCTTATTAATCTTAGAGACCAATATTATATGTGATAGCTTTGCTTTTCTTGTAGCAACAATTGTACATTCATTTAAGCCATTAATTTTTCTTATTTGTGTGTTTGCGCAACTTAAAAGAGATCTTGCTATTGGCCGACTACGTCACGTGTCAAATGCTGTCATCAGCTGGCGAGATCAGGTGACACGAGCTGTGACTGCCTTACAAAAGCGCGTCGCAGTCTCGATTTTAATGCTTCGGAAAGTAACATGCAGTGTTTGGTGGAATTCGAATTTTACCTTCGTAACATGGAAATATGCAGTATATATGTTGCTGCACATCAAAGATCTTTCCAAAACGTGTTTTTTTCCCCTGAGTTTCATTTTCTAAAGTGCCGGGAAATTCTAAGCTGGTGTATAAAACAATAAACCATAAAAGGATTGATAAGTGCCGAGAAAAAATATACTGTCACTTAATACGGAAAAAGTGTATTTTCATCTGGGAGAAAGTGTATTTTCAACCGGGGAATCCAGGAAAAATCCGGGAATTATTTTTCCTTGTCCATGTAGACTCTCTGATTATGGATTTTGTTGAAACTTTGTGTGAACAATTGTACATGTTCCCAACCAACATTTATAAAGTTCTACTTTCACCAATGTAATACTGGCACAGATA